>NC_142066.1:105591648-105902048 GCF_059756535.1 Pantherophis guttatus
AAAATATGCTCCCTTTCTTTGTCTATTTTAATTTGGTCTCTGACTGCAATAAAAGATTACTTACTTACTTACTGTTGCATGATATTAACAGGAATAGATTTCTGGTCTTTAACAGAATGGTTAGTTCCAAAAATGTTAAATAATTCCCTCAGCTCACATCCTTTTTTTAACCATTTGTGTATGTACTTTATTTAATAAATAGCAAATTAGTTAGGCTTTTTTTCTTTAAAAATTAACCTTAATTTTTATTGCATAGCAAACTATAAAAAAGGCCAAATATACAGAGGAAAAGCTTTTCTACTAGCTCTATAATAATTTTGAGATGGTAACATATCTGTCATTGAATAAACCAAAGCCATTGGATTTCTGTTTCCAACTGCAGGTCTAATCATGCATATTTTATTTTAAGAGACAAAGTTAATACAAGTAACGAATAATATACATAGATTTGGCAGTCATGATCTTGTAGAGGCAACATTATATAACTTTTGTTTAGGATGTAATTTGGTGCTTGTACTGATTATTATGGATCACTTAAAAAAATATTGGAAGAAAGCTTTCTGTATTATTGAGTTTGTCCTTTTATAAGCACAAAGTAACCCTGATGATTTTCTGATGAGGATCTGAATTGGAAAGGCCATCAGTTGCACTATAGACTTTAAAAGGCTTTTAAGCAAATTCTGGTTAAAAGATTATATACAATTAGGTAAAGTAATATTAGATTTATTTCATCCACAAAAGAATCTTTTCCCATCATTATTGAATTTGCCATGAAAAAGACTTTATGAAACACTTTTGAATGTCCAAATTCTGTGTTTCTTTGAATATATGATAGGGTCTTATTTTCTTTTGACTCCCGAAAAAATAGCCTAGGCCCCTCAAAAAGGGGGTTACTAATTTTTTTGAGGGGTGTACTAATTTTCCCTCCACACGCCTTGCCTGTTTCACGGCCGAAAAGAGCGAGTGACGCATCTCACCTGACCTCAGGGCTGCTTCTTTTGCAGCTGAAAGGAGCAACCCTCTCGCCATGTACCGGTATGAGGTGGGGGAAGCGAGCTGGGCAAAAAGTGTGTGGCAGTTCAAGCAATCAAATGTTTTTCTCTCTGTGTGAGAGACAGAGAGAGAGAGAGAAAGAGAAACAGCAGAGAGAAACCAGGTAAGGGACAAAGCCTCCCCCTCCCAGAAGCAATGTGCAGCCGTTCACAGTAACAAGAATCACAGGCAATTCTGGAAGATTGTGGGAAGCAGTTGTGCTGCAATTCTCGTTACTGTGAGAGGCTGCATGTTGCAAAGAAGAACAAAGCGAGGCAGATGGTGGTGGTGGGGGACGAAGCAAGGCAGAAGGTGTGGACCTGCCCCATGCATCCCACATCAGCTTACCTGAAGGCCTTTCATCCAGGCCACCCATGCCAAACCCTCATCCCAACTCCACCCCCAGGGCAACCACATCCCTTCACTAACCTGCTTTCCAGCTCCATTCTCCACTGCACGTGCAGGGCAAGAAAAGTAGTTTGTGGGACTACGGTTAAAAAAAATAGTTCAGACCTTCCAACTTCTCACAAAAAAAAAAAAAAGATCTCGCGAAGTTGGAAGGTCTGAACTACTGTATTTTTTTTTAGCTTCCAACTTCGCAAGATCTTTGTTTTTTCGTGAGGAGGTGTGAATATTTTTTTTTAACTGTAGTCCTACTGACTACTTTTCTTGCCCTGCAAGCGCAGTGGAGAACGGAGCTGGAAAGCAGGTTAGTGAAGGGATGTGGCTGCCCTGGGGAGGGTGGGGAGTTGAAAGACCTCTGTTTTTGTGTTTGTGTGTGTGTGTGTGTGAGAGAGAGAGTGAGTGAGAAAGAGAAAGAGAGAGCACATCGTTGCCAGCCCTGGTATAACTCTCGGAGGTTGGATCAGATCTCTCTCTCTCTCTCTCTCTTTCTCCCTCTCCCTCCCTCCCTCCCTCCCTCTCTCTCTCCCTCCCTCCCTCCCTCCCTCCCTCTCTCTCTCTCTCTCTCTCTGTGCTGCACCACCGGCAGCAATGGAAGTATGGGGGGGAGAGAGGCGATCCCAGCTACCTGGCTCATGGGAGGCTTGCTGAAAGCTTGCACGGCAGCACCAGCAACAGACACGAGACATGGGGGAGGCAGGGGATCTAGATGCCCTGTTCTGGTGTTTCTTTGGCGCAGCCGCAGACAAGCTGAGAGACAATGGGATGAAGTGGGCAGTGTGTTCGGATCGCCTCTGCCTCCCCCATGCCTCTGCTTCAGCGCAGAATGACTTTCGACCATCTCTTTCTGGGCGTGGCGCTTCTACCTCTTGGGCCACTTCCTGAAGCCGGCAGCTGCTCAGCCAGCCACTTTGCTTCTTCCCTTTTTTCTCGTGGGAGGCTTGTGTGGTGGCACCAGCAGCAGGGGGAGGCAGAGGCATGTAGGAGGCAGAAGCGATCCCAATGTACCATCCCCTTTGTTCCACTGTCTCTTGCCTTGCGGCCCAACAAGCAGAAGCGCTGCGCCCAGAAAGAGAAGGGCAAAAGTGGTATTTGTGCTGCCCCAAGGGGCTAGCGGGCTACAGCCAGACAATTGCCCCCCCTGTGCTCATGCTGGCCACGCCCATCCCCCTCGGCTTATTTTCGGAATAGGCATAATATTAGACCCACCTCCCAAAAATTAGGGTTGGGCTTATTATTGGGGTGGGTCATATTTTCGGAGAAACACAGTATATATATACATTTTATCACTTGTATCTACAAACTCTTCTGATTCCTTCAAAAAGGAATCTCATTTTCATCAGAGTTCATTCCTGTGTATGGATATTATCTTTTTAATAATCATTTTCTGTCACAGTGGCTGGAACAAAAAATAATCCAATTTTTTGCCTTCCCAATCACTTTTTAAAAAACCAGAAATACACTGGTTATTTTACAATCCTTGGAATAGATTCCAACCATCAAGATAAATTGCATTGTTTGCCTGTTTGATTTATTTTTAATTTTTGATTATACTTATAGATCAATCTTTTATTGCCTTTATCAGTTTTCTTAAAAAGATAGCCCAGACTTGGACATACTGTAATGTGCTAGATCCAAAGCAGCAAGTTCAGAAAAAAAGAACTTACTGCAATAAATAAGACAATAGCCACTGCATCATTTCTGTCTTAGTAGGGTAGAGCAGGCTGAGTGATGAAAGGAAGATTTACAGTGGTATAAACCAAGAACAAATCATAATAGCTTAGCCAATAAAAAAGACAAACCCATTTGTTCAATATGTTATATACTCCTGGCTACTTTCCTTCATGACCGGAGGCAATCTCGCCTGACCAATAATCACCAAGACACAACGAAGGCTTTTTGTTTTGTTTATTGCAACAAATGGGGAGAGAAGCTTATCAAAACTTGGTTCTCTCCAAAGTTCCAACCCAAAACATTCCATTCTTTATACAATCCTGTCCCGGCCACCACATCCCTCCTCATTCCCCATTAGCTGAGATACTATGTTACACTTTTTCGACCGTCTCCTACATATTTCCTGCTACATACTTAATCATACATCATATATACATTAACATTAGGAGATAATTTATGCAAGGTGTGTCAATTAATATTAATCAGTTATTAAGCATGCTCAGTTCTGAGTTCTGGAGTTATTTTATGGCACTTAACAATAGGTTCTTCCCTGTTTTTTAGTTTAGTTTGCCTTTCCTGATACCCCATTCAGTTATCTTTTTCTGGCTAGACATTTCCTCTTGCAGCTGTTTTTACAGCTTGTATTCTTTCTTTTCCCACTCTGAAGACCCAGCTAATTTTTGCCTACATGTCTATTTTACATCCTGCCTTCTTTATACTACGATTTCCTTACTCCCATCTATTGCACTTTCTTGACAGGCTTGTTTCTCCACTCAATAAATTTCCACTACACCACAGATTTAATTTTAAATTTTTCTTTCAATTTTACATTTTGAAAACCATTCACTTATTCCTATCACGTACATAACAATAAATGTACACACATGCATTCCATGGATAAGTTTTGATTTAAAAATTTGCAGGTTCATAGACTAAAGGTAAACTGGAATGCTTTGGAGCAGGGGTTCCCAAACTATAGATTGCAATTCTTTGGAGTAATCCCAAATGGGGTTGAAAATTTTAAATGACTTGTACAGGCATATTTCTTGTCTATGAGAGGAGCTGGAAATTGCAGAGGTTGTAGGGTAGAAGTGCTGCAAAGCTAGGCCCAAAGACAGTAGAGCAGGGCCTGGGAGCAAAGTTAGAAGATTTGAGGGCAGGACTGAGGGTGGCAGGGCAGGAAGATCCAGGAGACAGAAGGAAGCTGTGTATTTGCCAGATGCCTCTCCAAGCTACTACTTTCCTCTGGCCTTTGAGAACATGTGAATCAGTAGTGGGTTTTAATTTTGGTTGCTACTGCTTGGTGCGCTGGCGCACTCACGCACACGCATGATGCTTATGTGCAGAAACTTCTGCGCATGCGCAGAGATGTCCGGGCAGGTGGGCAGAGCCTCCCGCCGCCGCTGCTACCGGTTTGCCCGATCCGGCAGTGGGGGGGGTAGCAACCCCCCACTGATGTGAAGGTGGATATTTGAATATGAATACTTCCTGGATAGAGAAGTATTTTGATACTTATCATGTGAGTGAAAAATCATGTGATTTTTGTATGTGGGTATATATGGGTATGTTGCCATTTGTTAAATGGCAACTCTACAGAATCTGTAGAGATTCTCAGTCTTCTAGATCTTGGTTGTCCCAAAGGTGCTTTTTCAGGAGGCAAATGGAAAAATTACCAGCTGTCTCCAGTAATATAAATCCTTCCATTCCCCATTATCCGATCAGAGCTGAAGAAGCTTCTTGGATGAGAAGCAAAACGTCTTCAAAGAAAAGAAAGTCCAATTATTTGCTGAAAAATCACCTTTGGGTTACCATTTGTTGATCTCTGAAACTCTCACCAACTTAAGACGAAAACATTGGGACTTGATTAGTCTTTAGAAAGACATCAAATTGAGAATAAATCGAAATATTTAATTTCTGGTGTATCTTTTTGAGTAGCAATAAGTGGTATAATGCTTATACTTGGATGAAGAAAAATGCAATTATATAATCCTAATTTGCTGTTTAGAAAAGTTAAAGACTTTATTATAAGCAGTGGCAGTTTTTCAATTTGATTAAGTCATCCTGATTCTCACATTTAATTTTTTTAATAATGGATACAATTATCATTTCCAGTTTTGCTATGCCAGGATCTGCTCTTACAGCTTGTATTTGTTGAATAAGGCATAAGGTAAAATGCTGATTTTTTCTTAATAAAGTTGTGTTGCTAAGGTCACATTTCAATATACCTCATATTTGATTCATTGAATTTATTTTCAAGAAAATGTGTAAAAATGAGGATCACTATAAAAAAAAGAACCAAAATCTTTTCCACTTGAAATTGTGTTTAATATTTTGGTTTTGAAACAGTAGTGAAGTGAAAATTTAAAAAGAGCACATACTAAAACAAGTTGCACCTTGCCTTTATAAAAATCAAGGCAAGTTAATTATAACCACCTAATTTCAGTGGAAACTAACTACAACAGCTGCAAACTATTTAATTATTTGTTTGAATTGGAATTCTGAGAGATTAAAATGTTTGAAGCAATAGGTAAGCTCATTTATGATAATGAAATTTTCATTACATTTGTGTGGCAGATTTCATCAGCACAAAAATGACTGATTTGGCTGAAGTTGCAAGTTAACTTTTAATTTCTGAAAATTTGTCTGTATCAAAAAGTATTGTAAACTCAGTGTAATACAAGTAGTCCTTGAGTTATGACCTGTTACAAAGAAAAATACCTAACTATATACATTTGTATAATTAAGCTTGTATATATATATATATATATATATATATATATATATATATATATATATATATATATATATATATGTCAAAATATGAAGTGTGCCACATTCCTCCCCCCTGACTCCTCCTTACCTTTCTGACTCCGCCCACTGTATATATAAGCAGCTGTTCCTGTCAGAATCCTTTGCCTTGCCTGATGATCTCCTGTGAAAAGAAACATGTAAATAAAACAGTGTTTTGAATTCTCATATCTCGCATACTAATTATTGGGCCTATAATTAAAAGAAGAATTATAAGCAACATGACCACAACCGAGCCCAAATTTATGTTGCTAAGTGAAACATTTGTTAAGTGACCTTGCTCCATTTTATGACTTTTCTTGCCATAGTTGTTAGGTGAATCATTGCATTTGTTAAATTAATAACATGGTTATTAAGTGAATCTGGCTTCGCCATTGACTTTGCTTGTCAGAAGGTTGCAAAAGCTGATCATGTGACCTCAGGACACTGCAACCGTCATAAATATAAACCAGTTGCCAAACATTTGAATTTGTTAAGGATATTGGTGTTGTGTTACCAACCAGCAGAGTAAATGCACAAGGAAACGTTGCTGAGAACAATGAATAAGAGATATGCAAACTGGTTTATCAAAAGCTTACTTTATAGTAGAAAAACAGTCTCATAGTCTTTAAACAAATTCCAAGTCTTTGCCAGTAAATCAGTCCAGTAGTTACAGATATCTTCTTACGAAACAAACAGTAGTTGGTTAGAATAACAAACTCACTCTGGTTCACAAACCACAATGGTAGCAGATCCATCAAACGATGATAGCACAATGAATAGCACTCCTCACACTATGGTAGCTTATCATACTCTGGTAGCATATTACATCATCTTCATACACAATGGCAGCATATCATAGCAGCAACTGAACACATTACAATACCTTGCTTAAATACTCTCACAACCAGTGATTACCTAATTACAGCATGACTCAGCGTTACAATGAATCAGCAAGAAAAACTTTAAAGTCACATAATACATTTACAGAGTAAAGTTACAGTACACAAATATTGCCTGGACAACTTGTTAGGCTCAAACCATATCCTAACAGAATTTGATCACGTGACCATGGGGATGTTGCAGTAGTTGTAAGTGTGTAAAACAGTCATAAGTCACTTTTTTCAGTGCCATAACTTTGAACGGTTACTAAATGAACTATTGTAAGTTGAGGACTATTTGTATATGTGACACCTTTGAGTTTTCAATGCAATGGTTTAGAGCCATAATGATGAACCTATGGCACGCATGCCACAGGTGGCACACGTAGCCATATCAGTGGGCATGCCAGCTCAGCTCTGGCGCGCATGCATGCGCCGGCCAGCTGATTTTTGGGCCTTCTGGGCCCACCAGAAGTAGGGAAACAGGCTGTTTCCTACCTCCGGAGGGCCTGGGGATGGGGTGGGGAAGGCCTGTTTTTCTTTCTTACCTGGCTCCAGATCCTCTCTATGCATCTGGGAAGGGTGAAAACAGCCTTTCCCACTCCCTGGAGGCCTGAAAGGGCCCATTTCGCAACTTCCGGTGGGAAAGGAAGTGACTTTTTTGCTATTCCAAGCCTCCAGAGACTCTTAGAGAGGCTCTGGAGGCTGGAGACAGCAAAAAAGTCACTTCCTGTCCTACTGGGAGTTGGGAAATGGGCCCTTTCAGGCCTCTGAGGGAGTGGGAAAGGCTCTTTTCACCCTTCCCAGATGCATAGAGAGGATCTGGAGCCAGGTAAGAAAGAAAAACGGGCCTACCGGGCCATCACGTGCCAGGAGTGGGAGGGGCAAGGGGGGCTGTGCATGCATGCGCAGGCAGGGCTCATAGAATTATGGGTGTGGGCAGCCGCACACGCGAACCTCCCCCGCTACCCCCTCTCCTGGCACGCGATGGCAAAAAGGTTAGCCATCACTGGTTTAGAGTTTTAATTTATTTTCTGTTTGAATAGTCTTGTGCCCCTTTAATTTCAAGAGATAGAGACCACCATCTATCAATTGTACAGTACTTTAATCTTAAAACAGTATCTTGTATTATAGATATTAAATCATTCCAGTGAGTAACCTCAAGATGACTTCGCCCTTTCTAGGTATTTCAAGAATATTTTATTTTTCAGCCTTAAATTTCTTACTGAACAAAGGCAAATTTTAATTTGTCAAAAATATATATGAAATGTCTACATTTATTACATGTATTGGTTTTAGCTTTTTATTTTTCTGAATTTCAAAATAAATTATCCATAGAAAAGTAACTTATGTATCTTTATTTTCTTTAATTAACAGGTATTTTATATTGGACTTTGAGACTGGAATTCTACAGTACTTTGTAAATGAACAGAGTAAAAACCAGAAACCTCGAGGAATCTTATCTTTAGCTGGGGCTATAGTTTCTCTTAGTGATGAAGCTCCAAACATGTTGGTGGTATATTCTGCTAATGGAGAAATGTATAAACTGAGAGGTATAGTTTCTTTAATGATCGTCCAACTATGTTAATTGTGATAAACACTTTTGCTAAAATTAAAGTAAGGCTCTGCATTTCTCCTATTAATGTTCACATGTAAATTAGTACAATGGCATGAGATTTATATTTGTATTTGTATTGTAAAAATTGTTTAGAATTAAAACTTTAAAGGCTGAAAAAGTTATTGAAAGTCTATTGATTTAATTAAATTAGTCAACTACAAGAAGAATATATAATAGAATTCCCTGAATTGTACATTTCATATTGTGGGGCATGTTTGCTTACAGGAAGATAGACTTCTTGATTTATCAATATGTATTTAAATTGTAAGTAAATATTTTGATATATTGGGATTAATTTATATACCTCATATTTAAAAGCAAGATAGACAAATCAATTTTCACTCATCAGAATACCTTAATTTTAACACAGGGCATTTGAGAACATGGGGCATTTTCAAAGCAACAAATTGCTTTTAGTATGCTTTTAAACTATGTTATAGATTATTTCATGTGTGTTTATTTCTAGCTGGTGATACAAAGGAGAGACAGTACTGGGTGACTCAACTTCGATCTTGTGCCAAGTATCACACAGAAAATAATTTGAAGGTAAAAATTACAGGACAAGAAAGTTGCATGATGTTAGGGCAAGTAAAAGTTGTAATAATAAAACCCAATTAAATGGTTAAATTTGCAGGGCTTCAATATTAATGTTCCACTTCCACAGAATAAAAATGCTATAAAAAGATAACTACCAAGTTTTAATATCAATATTTTCCCATTGCATGCCTGTACACTGTAGTCTCTTGTAATCCCTATAACACTGTAGACACAATTATACATATAATTAATTAAGAAGTTGAAGATTATATATATACAGATACATACATACATACATACATAGGGGGCTGGACTGGAAGACCTCCAAGATCTGTTCTGTTCTGTTCTATTCTATTTATGAAAAATATGATTTTTATGGGTTAATTACATTTGAAGATCGAAGACATATTTGATATCCTTTAGACCACAAAAGTACTGATAGAGGAAATAAGATATTCCATTTTTTATTTTAAAAGTCTTGTTATCAACATTAATTTTACATTTCCTCTTCAGTTGTTTATATAACTGAGATTCAGATTGATATTTTTTTCAAGTGAAATCTTTTCAAGTGTGTGAAGTAGTTTAAAAGTTTCAGAGTCTGCCAATATATCAGATCCAAACTGAGAAATCAACAAATATTTCAATGGATTTAAAGACTTTTTTGGCAACCTAAATTTTCTTTGCAATTTTTCAAAATCTTTAAAAACTTTACAGATCTGAAACTTTTTTTCTTTTTCTGTTCAGGCATCCCCAAACCCCCCACCCTCTTTTCACTGCCTTTTTAAAATTAGGATTTCCAAAATAATGAATTTCTTTTGAAACTGGGGTCAAGCTACCACCATCCCAGAATTTTCTCTGTAGGTCTGGTTGCCTTTGAAGCAAGTAAAATAACTCAATGTTGGCTAAAATTAGAACCAAATATTTCAAAGCAGTCAAATAATTGCACTGTTGAAACTCTGTTGCTTTTGCTAATAAGAATTAGGGGATAATGATCACCCAGAGCTCTTCTGCCCTCCAATTTCTCATGGGAAGTCATCAATAAAAACTCATTAACTGTGCTATCATGCCATATTTTGATTTGGGTTTATAAAAAAGATTTTTTGTTTCTATTTAATAGAACTTTTTGTGACTTATGCAAATCCACAATAACTCTTTAGAATGAAGCATGTGATGAGATAGGATATTTGTGTCTGATGCTTCCTTTCATTGCAATTAAATGCATGCCAAAATTAATGATATTGGGTGATATTGACTACTCTAATATCTTGGGTAATCCCTTATAATAAGTCGTTACAGTAGACAGATTCACATCACCAAACATGATGTGGTTTATTTGTTTTGATTTAGCATGAAATATGAATTCAGCTCTCATAGAGGTTTGCATTACTGGATGAGTTAACTAGCTGCAGAGCCACACATAACAAATGATGGATGTTAAAACTTCTGTTAACATATGAATACAGCCATTGAACTTAGTTGTGTATATCGATGTCTTAATTTTCCTCAGGAAAGATGGGCTAGCTATAACAAATGTAACATGATTCATTAAAGGAGTTCAATTATTTATATTCAGGCTATGAAACTATCTACTTAAAATAAACATAGATTTTTGGTAAATGTGTGCCAGTTTCTTTGCAAATCAAATCAAATCAAATTAAATCAAACCTTTATTGTCAATGCACAGCATGTGTACAATGAAATTGAATAGGAACAGAGAGAGTACTTCTTGGATGCAGCTTGAAGTATCCTAAGACAGGTTTTCAAGTCATATTTCTGAAATACAAGATTTGTTATAGTTTGCAACAGGTTTGCAACAAATAGTTCAATTGTATGTTCAAGATACAGGTAATCTTTGATTTACAACCAGTTACAATAACACTGAAAAAAGTGACATGACCGTTTTTCACACTTATGACCATTGCAGCATCCCCAAGGTCATGTAATCAAAATTTGAGTGCTTGGCAATTGACATGTATTTATGATAGTTGAATTGTCCAGGGGTTATGTGATCACCATTTGTAATGTTCCCAGTTGGCTTCCAACAAGCAAAGTCAATGGGGGAAACCAAATTCAGTTGCATTGTCCAGGGATCATGTGATCACCATTTATAATCTTTCTAGTTGGCTTCCAACAAGCAAAGTCAATGGATGAGTCCAAATTTAACAACTGCAGTGATTTGAAAAATAGTAAAATGAGGAACAACTCACTGCCTTTCCTGGTTTGTTCAGGAAATGGGTGGAGTGATGGCCATTTGGATGTGGGAATTTGTCATCATATCACTATGAGAGGGGGAGTTCCAGAGTCTCCCTCCCAAAAAGGCCATCCCTGAATCCAGTAGTGTTGGTGAATTACTGGCCTGTCTTCAATCTGCCCATTATTGGAAAGGTTGTTGAGTTGATGACATTGCATCAGTTCCACAACACTATAAAGAAAGACCCTACATTCTGTATGGATACAATATTGCTAATTCTCTTAGATAATCTCTTTTCAAGATTTGGATGGGGCTAATACACCCTTATCCCCCTCTTATTAGCCCTTTCATCTACTTTTGGTATCATCAAAATAATATCTTATTGGATTATCTGCAACATTGAATGCTGTTTTGCCATTTCATTTTTCAGTGCATGGTGGGTAATGAGGGGCTGGCTCAGTGGCCCCATGTGTGGGATGCTCTAGGGATCATTCCTCTCTTTCCTGCTTTTTAACATCTATATGAGATCACTGGGAGATATCGTCAGTAAACTGATGATATCCAATGCACATTTCTGCCCCAGGCTGCAAGGGGGATGCTGTTATATTCTTTCCCAGCACTTGGAGATTGCCAGTCTAGCTGAAAACTCAACTCTAATAAATTGGAATGGGTTTCGATATAATGGGAATCGGTCACCACTATAATTGTTCCTTGACAGGCAAGCATTTCCCATCAGGGAACTTGTTCATAACTTGGGGATCCTTCTGAATCTTGTCTGTTGTTGAAACAGTAAGCCATAGCCACAGGGGCCTACATACAGCTTTGATTAATTATTTGCAATCCTGCCTAGGGGAGATGGATCTGGCTAAAGTAACTCATACCCTCATCACCACCCAGTTGGCCTCCTATTATGCACTGTACTTGGGGCTAAAGACTAGGTGGAAATTACAATTAGTCCAAAATGCAGCAGCCAACATACTTTATGATTCTGAATATTGGAATCATATAGCATACCGTATTTTTCGGAGTATAAGACACAACTACCTTTTTTGATTTGTTTTGTTTTATAAATTTTTTTATTTATTTTTTAGACAAAAACACATACAAACATACAATGTATTTTCTTTGAACAGAGTAGTTGGCCGGTTCACAAATTTAACCAGTGTTTAGTCATTTCAATTAAATTTACAATTTCTATATTTCCTTTTTGCCATATTTATTCCTCATCTATTTTTTAAAAAAACCAATATTACCCTTCATCCTCATCTCTAATCTTAATCAAATTCAATTTTTTCCTTCTATTCTATATTATACCCCTTCCCATTGTCATCTATTTTTATAGCCATCCTCACATTAGTTAATTATGTAATATTACAATTGTTTAATACAAATTCAACGTTTTAATATAAATCAATTAGTTATATAACTATCTTTTTTTGTATATTAATCAACATGAACATGAACATTCCAATTATTTCCATTCAATCCAATTTCTTACAAATCAATTAATTATATTTACCAATAATAATAAACCAAATAATTTCCCTCATATATTCCTCCAAACCACAACTTAACCATTTCTGCTTTCAACACAATCTACAATTAATAGTATCTCAATTATTACAATTCCCTAGTTAAATAGAGTTTTCCCCTTATGTTATTCATTTTCACATCTTAAACTCTCCCAATAACACAAATAGTTTTGCCCACATAATCCTCCAAATCACAACTTAATCATTTCTATTTTCTTTACAATATATAATTAAAAACATTTCAATTTCCCTAATTAAATTTAAAAATGTTCTAGCTGTTATCCAAACTACAACTTAATCCTTTTTACTTTCACCACCATATACCATTAAAGGTATTTCAATTGTTACAGTTTATACTTATTCATATTTCTAAAAGAAATAAAAAAAATAAAAACTTATCATTGTCTAGATTTCAAAAATACAAAGACAAATATTCCAATTATTATTCATTTCATTTTTACAATCATGATTTCTCATTTCTTACTACTATTCATATTTCAATTCTAAATATGTATAACATCTTTCATTTCTTTTTATTTTTCTCCTTTCCCATTTTTATTTTTGCCTTTTTCTTTCTCCTTTTTTTCTTTTGTGTTTTAAAATCTTGAACTCTCTTCTTTTGCCCTAAATTTCCCATTGTTTGCACCTACCTTTTTTGGTGAGGAAAAAGAAGAAAAAGAAATCTGCCCTTGCAGATCCCTTAGGTAAGCATTATGGCTTGATGCCTGGATATCTTCAAAACATCTACTCCAATCATTTCTGAATTGACCAGTTAAGTTAAACTGTTATAAACTCAGATTTCTGGAAGATTTATGTTGTTGAAGCAATAAGACTTCTTGTAGTGATCAGACTAACTCCCTTCTTTAGGATGTTTTAGAAACTATTAAGCAGAATTGTTTTAAAGATCCTTTATTTTTATAATGCCATCTTTAATTTGTTTTTATTCATATTTGATCATGTTTCTTTTAGTTTTATTGCAAAGTTTATTCTGTGAATGATTAAAATTTTTTAAAAATATTTTATGTAAGCTGCGAGGAGCCTTATTTTATTGTGGAAAAATAGAAATTTGTTTAATAAATAATGTACATACTACTTGGCTTGATTAATTTGCATTGTATATATGCATTGCCTATAGCAGTGATGGCAAACCTTTTAGAGACTGAATGCCCAAACTGCAACCCAAAACCCACTTATTTATCACAAATGCCAACATGGCAATTTAACCTGAATAATGAGGCTTTAGTTTAGAAAAAACAACTCATATGTGATTAACGTCATACATCTTTTCTCTGAAAAATCCCCCACAATAACAGAGGTTTCAATGAATCAAACTGCTTTTTATTGAAAAGTTAATGTTTGCATTTGGGATGCTTTTGATTAATATGACTTTTGCTGTTGTATGCACGCTGATAATTTTTCTAACCTTGGCTCATACTTCGTAAGTTTGAGAGCAACACATGCAGCACTCAGGTCATCTGTTAGTCCAGGGGTATCAAACTCAATTTCAATCAGGATTGTGGTTGACTTCGGGGGCCGTCATGGCTGTGGCCAGCTCCCACTGCTGCTATGCTTGCTCTCCTTGGCCAGGTTGCTCGTGTGTGTGGGAGGGCAAAGTATGTGGGTCAGAAGGAGGCCCACTCCCTCTCCTTATGAGGAGACCTGGCTTTGTAACCAAAGCAACCTCAGTGATAGGATGGGGGACCACCAGGAGAGGTGAGGAGAGGGGAACAAGGGATGGCAAAAGGCAGCAGGGCTGTTGGCAGTCGAGTGCAAAGGCAGGATTTACCTCAGATCCTCACTCTCTCATTATAATCTCCTTCCTTTCTTCCTTCTCTTCTTTTCCCCCCCCTCTTCATTCTTATTTATTTATTTATTTATTTATTTATTTATTTATTTATTTATTAATCAAATTTCTATACCGCCCTACTCCCGAAGGACTCAGGGTGGTGAACAGCCAAGATAAAATACAGATAATACAAATATTTTAAAAATCCCTTAAAATTATTAAATATTTTGGCCGAAACACAGATTAAAACACCCAATTTATAAAATCACACGAATTAAAAATTTAAAAGAGGAGAGTTAGGCCAGGCCAGCCTGCTGAAATAAAAAAGTTTTGAGAGCACGACGAAACGTACGCAGGTCCGGGATCCTCCATATCTCTGGGGGGAGCTCGTTCCAGATGGTAGGTGCCCCCACAGAGAAGGCTCTCCCCCTGGGGGCCGCCAGTCGACACTGTTTGGCCGACGGCACCCTGTGAAGCCCCTCTCTATGGGACCGTACTGGTAGGTGAGAGGCTATTGGTAGCAGAAGGCGGTCTCGTAAATACCCCGGTCCGATGCCATTCTTTCTTCTTCCTTCACCTCTTTCCTTCTTTTTGCTTCCTTGCTCTTCCCCTCTTTTCTTCTTTTTCTTTGTCATTCCTGTCTTGGGTGCTCAAATGCAAAAGGGGAAACATTTCTCGATGCCTCCTCGCCTTCTGATCAAATGCTACTTTTGCTTGTAGTTTGTGGCCACTTAAAAGACTGAGAACAAACCAGGCTCAGTTGATCCCATGCTTGCATTTCATGGGGGCATCCACAGACTACATTACAGCAAAACTGTCAAAATGATGGCTCTGATAGTTGATCAGAGCTCCTCTGTTTTTTATGTGCAACAGCTTTAGCATTTAAGAACAGAGGTAAGTTAGTTGCTTTTCTATTAATACATAATCCTTAAAATGCTTTCCTGTAGAGACTCTGCCATGGGGGGGCCTAGTGATAGAACAGGCCCTCAAGGCCTCCCCAACCACTAAGATACCTCATGCTTCTCCTTCCCTTCCTGCCACAAGGACTCACTTACCTTGCAAACATCTGTCTCCTCTCTTGTTTGTTTCTTTGCCTTTGAGGAAGGGAGAGGAGAGTTGGCTGGGGAATGCTTTTTGTGCTGAGAATGGACACTCCTGGGTGCTATAATATCGCGCAGATTCAGCCACCCATCCTCTTTTGCCGAGAGTCAGGGTCCCAGAAACTTTTATTCTTGGCGCGAAAAGTGTTTGCCAGTCTCCTGCTCCTCCCCACCAACTACTTTCCACTTAACTACTTAATGAGACCTCTTTGTCCCACGGAACTTTCATGCAAATGGGGCAAGATAGAGAGACAGAGAGAGCAAGAGAGCAATCCAATTGTGTATGTGTGTGTGTATGGGAGAAAGAGCGATCCGTACTTCAGCCAGGGCAACCAAATTCTTGGCAATGGCACGGGCAACACCTGAACAACGAGGCCGGGGGGCGGCGGTTTGGGTATGAAGCAAGGGGAGGGGTGTGGAGCTGCCCCCCAACGCCCTGCATCAGCCTACTTGAGCGCCCTTCCAGCCAAGCACTGAAGCGCTGCAACTGCCACCACAGCGAGAGAGAGGAGGGGGCTTTCCAAACTCTGTGTGTGTATGTGTATGAGAGACAGAGCGTGCGCAATCCCTGCTTTAGTTGGGGCACTCAAGCTGCTGGTAACGGTGGCGGGGAGGAAGAGACAACTGAACAGCGATTTTTCTCCTCGTCCTCCCTATTCAAGTAGTGGCAAGCCCTACGGGACAGCAAGGCCTCTCATTTCTCCCCCGGCACGGCGAATTCCAGCTTCAGTTGGAGCATGCAAGCTGCTGGTGGTGGCAGCCACCTAAGCACCATGATTGCCCCCTCCCCAAGCAGCCTGCCAACCCTGCCTGACCTGCTCCCTGTTGGCTGGGGCAAAGCCTCACCATTCTTCTTGGAGGAGGAGGAGGAAGCCGCCACAGTTTGTGCTCGCTCCTCAGCTGCGGGCTGTCCTCCTTTCCATTGTACCCTCTTCCCGGATCCCATTCCCACCCTGCCAGCCCTCATGTTAGCGAAGGTGGTGTTGGCCATGGCCGGGTTGGGCCAATGTCTTGGGGCGCAGCGATGTGTGCCCACAGAGAGGGCTCTGCGTGCCACCTCTGGCACGTGTGCCGTAGGTTCCCCATCATGGGCCTATAGGAATGCCTATAGTTATAAACTTCTTATGTAGTACAAGGATCATAGCTTTCTGTTCTAAGATTGTCTTAGTATCTTTACACTTCAACATCCTATTGTCTTTCTAGAAAGAATTATCATATTTCTTAACAGTGAAGGTTATTACTGAATTGGTTCCACGGATGAAAATAACTAGTTTTTTTCTTTATAAAAAGAAAAGCCTAATACTTGCTTTAAGCTCTTTCTTGGAAGTTACTTTCAGAAATTTCAGCTGACAGGTTTAAAGTTGAAAGGTCTAAAGTTGAAAGGGCAGTGAAAGGAGTGTGGATGCACAACTTTAGCTAGAACTCCTTTGAGCTGGCTGGCCATTGGTCTTTTGTAAACTAATTTAAATATTTCTAGGGCTGTGGTATTAGTATTTCTTTTTCTCAAGTTTTCTGAACATGGTATTTACTGTGTTCCTTTCTCTCTCTCCTTTTTCCCAGTTCATATTAGTTCAGGTGTTTCATTTTATCAATGCCATTTTAGCAGCTTCAACTGCTGAATAATATTAAAATACCATCATTTTATTTTTGTTTATCATAAGGAATTATTATAATGCTCTTTCATTTTATTCTTGTCTGTTTTCTCCATTAATCTCTTGTGCCTGTTTACTTTTATGTATTTACTTAAACAATTTATACGGTCTCTCACCATGCAGCAGTTAACTCTAAGCCACTAACATTAAGTAAACAAAATAGTTATTATTTTTAATTATTGTTAATTGTTTAGATCATTACATGCTAACAATCAATATTCAGCTCACCAGATGCCCAAAGAAAACCATTTATTTTTACAGTCAAATTAAATAGAAACAGGGCTCACTTAACCCTTTAGCTCGAATACTTGAGAGTGAAGTCAGATCTTTAAAGCCTTGCAGAAGACCAACAGGATTGCAGCCTTACAAATCTCAGGGGAAATACTGTTTTGCATGACAAAGAAGGCAAGTTGTCACTGCTTAATAGAAGAGATCCAGAGCACACCCATCTTATCAAACCTGCTGGGATGAACAGAAAAGATTGGAGGCAAATGGTATCTATAGATAACTTGCTCTGTACCATATAAGGCAGGGCTGTCAAAATCGCGGCCCGCGGACTGGATGCGTCACACGCTGGCCACGCCCATGCCGAGTTTACTGAAGGGAAAAAAAGGCCCGATACATCACATGAAGCCGCTGTGATGACGTGAGTTTGACACCCCTGATGTAAGGCTTTATAGGTGACAATCAGCACCTTGAATTGTACCTGGTGCAGCTCATAGAGCAGTGATGTTGTATGCATATATCTTGACAGGACTCAAACTTTCTGTGGATAATTGATGTCAACCCTTTGATGTAGGCAAGGTTGGAAATGCTCCACAAGATTTACTGAAATGTTACTGTATGGATATAAATGATAGAAACCACCTTTTGAATGTCATACAGCATTTTTCCTTCCCTGTCTTTTATACCAAAAAGTGTTAACGTAGAGCAGGGGTCTCCAAGCAAAGCTGGCTGAGGAATTCTGGGCATTGAAGTCCGCAAGTCTTAAAGTTGTCAAGTTTGGACAGCCCTGAATTGTAGAACTTTAATTTTTGTAGCACATTTTCTTGTTTCCCTGGGCTGAACTCATATTTTATTAATTTCGTTTGTTTATTACTCCAAGGTAATTTCTGTGGTTCTCATTCACATAGACATTCTCTCCTTGATATTCTTGCATGTTTGTCTTCTCCATCATATTTTTCTTTACCTAGAACCTAATATTGTTAAGAGATAATTGAAATAAGATATTGTTCACTATCTTGCATCAGTTTAAAATATGGCAATGGAAAACCTGAATTAGAGTTTGAGTGTTATAATTGATTAGGTGAATTGATTGGGTGAACTAAAACTGAATCCTGTGGTGCATTGTGGGAAGCATACAAGTGTGTACCTAACAGAGCTGGTAAACAGGCAGCCAAGCTGCAGTAGAATTGTAGTCTGGTTAATATAACAATGCCATACGCTAATACTAAATAATAATAGCTTAGAAAGCAATTAGGTAGAATTGCTTCTAAAAGTCTTATGAGACAGCTTATTTTAGACAGTGTTTTTAAATGTGACAAGTCAGCATTGTTACAATGGAGGAAGCTCCTGGTATTCTGCTAAAATAGACAATATTTTAAAAAGTTGCAGCTTATTTTTGCAGTTTTCTGGAGGGTCTCAGGAGGTTGTATGATGTGACAATCTCACTAGGCAGTGGTGTTTTGTAGTTTTTTGTTTAAATGTTGGAAGGTTTCCAACTTTCATCCCTATTTTTAAGTTTTTAATATTTCTATTTAAGATTTTTAAAAAAGAAATATGGAAACAAATACAAACTTATATAAAGTAAAAGAAATAAATAAAAAGCAACTAGAAGAAAACTGAAAATGCAAGAAAGGGAAAAAGAAAAAGAAAAAGAAAAAGAAAAAGAAAAAGAAAAAGAAAAAGAAAAAGAAAAAGAAAAAGAAAAAGAAAAAGAAAAAGAAAAGATACAAAGAAGTAGCTTCAGTTCAATTATAAATTTATCTCTTACTCCGTGGTTGCAACTTTCTTCATTCTATAATTTATCCTATCTAATCATCAAAACCATAAATCGTAAGTTCCTCTTTTGCTGTCCCTAAAGATTTCTAGCCAACACTTTGTGTGGATATTTTCTTTGATTAAAGAAATCAACTTTTCAGCAAGTTTTATTGTCTTCACCAACCATTCCTCCTTTGTGAATACTAAATCTTTCTATCTTTGTACATACAATAAAGTTGCTCATGTACAAAAACAAAGTTGCATGATTTTTTTCCAACTGTTTGTCACATACTTCAGTGTATGTATTTAAATCCAAAATTTTCTAGCTTTTTTACGCATCCATCAAACATGATGAAATGTTCCCTTCTTGTTGAGATTTCCAACATAAATGAGATGTTTTTATATATTCAAGACAGCTTGATGATATTTACCAACAATACATCATTTTATAAAATTCTCCTTAAAATGATAACATAGTGTAAATTTCAGTTCTTTCCACAACATATTTTCCCATTGTCCTATTTGTATATTATTGTAATCAAATTTTTACTCCTCTTTATCATACATTCTTTCACTTATTCTTCTGTTTCACACATCAAGAAAAGTTTATGTTTTATCAATTATATGTTCATCACTTGTATACAATTCTATTCAAACTCAGTCTAACAATGTTCAAAATCATAAATTCTTTTGTCTACTTTAAATCTTTCTAATAATTGAAAATAAGAGAACCATTGACGTCTGTCTGCCTGCCTGCCTGCCTGCCTGCCTGCCTGCCTGCCTGCCTGCCTGCCTACCTACCTACCTATCTACCTATCTATCTATCTATCTATCTATCTATCTATCTATCTATCTATCTATCTATCTATCTCATATTTATGTAGCTGCCCATTTTACAAAAAGTGACTCTGGGTGATATACAACAATCAATGAAAACAACAAATATATAAAAATAATTATAAACATATAAAATTATTATAAATTAAAAATGCTACCAAATTAAAATATACAAACCATAAGTAAAAAGGTCAACCTTTGTGGAGCCATCTGGTTCTGTGGAATGGTGGTAAAGCTAGGTCTCAAGGTTTTGCCGGCATATAGTTCAGAGTGATAATGAGGAAGAAGCTAATGTAACTTTAGGGGGGAGGGGGATATTCCATAAGGTGGGTATTGCAGTAGAGAAGACCTGCCTCCTGAATGTAGGTCTCTGGCAGATGATAACTGTAACATGCCTTCTCTAACCCTTCTCTTCTAAATCTAATTGGACAGACAGATGTAATCAGGGAGAGGTCATCTATGCATGCCATCAGGGGTGTCAAACTCGATCGCATTGCAGATCAGATCGTGACATATCGCAATGTTTTTTGCCTTTGCAGAGCCGGCGTGAGCATCGCCTGCATGGGCCATATCCAGCCTGCGGGCTGCCAGTTTGACAAGCCTGTATGCCAGGAATATCTCTGTCACCAGTTCATCTCTTGATTTATTTTACATTTCCTTGACAAAATTCTCCTGTCTCATGATAAATTAGCTATTTGTGTTTTGCTATTATTACATTATAAAATGCTTCATATGTTGCAAGTCACAAAGATGATTCTTACTTTTTTTTTTTTTTTTTGATGAACAGTACATTTCAAAGATTGGGTCATTTTGCTGCTGAAATTTGGTATGTACACCCAGGATCCTGTCCTACTCAACATCTTCACCTTATTTGACGCCTTCAGATTCCTGTTCTATAGCACATTTAGATATGTCACATAGTACAAAATGTTTTCTTTCTGTCAACCATATCTAGAAGGTCATGCAAATGTGTTGTTGTTTAACATTTAAGTTATTAACCTGGAGATGCCCAGAGAATTCCATTTTGTCCATTGGATTATTCCATGCCTACAGGAACTACTGGGATAGATGATCTTAAGGTTTAGAGCTGTTGCCATTTATATTTCTCCCTGCTTTCTCACAGCTGATTCCTTTGGCATGCCTCAGTTCAATTACGGACTAGATAAGAATAAATAAATAAAAATCAAATCTTAATAAGATGGAGATACTTTTGAAAAAAAACGCCACAATCTGGAATTCAATTTTAGCCTGCTATGAATGAGGTTGCATTCTCCTTGGAAAAGCAGGTTTGCAATCTGCGATATTTGACTGTTTCTGGATCTCCATGTAGTGGCAGTGGGAAGGAATGCATATCCACATTTACATTTAGTTATGTTAGTAGCAAATATTTTAATTATATTAAGTTTGATAGCTACAGGTGCTCTATTTATAATAAAGTTATAATTGAAGAACCTCTGAAAACTTCAGTCATTGCAAAATATAGTAGCTAGGTTGCTAAGTGGTAATGATGCAGAATCATCTTATTTCCAGATTGAAAAATGTGTACTGGTCGATTCCTCCCTAAAATGGTTGCTGAATGATAGGAACTTTTCTTTTTCCTGCTGACAATCTGCCAATTTTGCTGTCAAAACTGGTTCTTTGGCAGAGCTGCTCCCTGGATTTGAATGGGAACACTTAGGAATGACTCAAGATAGCTGTTGGATGTCTGTGGATCCACCTGGGAAGGGGAGTCTTGAAGATTCCAGTTCCCTCTGGGAGTTATGAGAAAGTCATGGGCATCTGTCTTTTCTCCCAGCAGTTCATTTTCTTAAGAATGTTTGGATTTTAACTTCACTTTTTGAAGCTTTTGTTTTATTTTTATTTTTAATCTCTGAAAGTTGACCAGCTAATTGAATAGTGATTTATTTTACCCCACTGCTGGACTTCTGTTTTTTTTTTTCTCTTTCCCTTTGATTTATGTTGTTGTTCTGAATAACTTCTGCTTTTTTATAAGCAAAGCACGGCTTGGGATAGTGAAAGTATTTTTATTTTATTTACATCTATATTGGACTTTTATTAATTTGTAAAATGCTTGGAGCTTATCTTTTTAATTCTTTTAATTTTTGATCAAAATATCCAAAAATATCCTGTTTTATAGTTATTTTTTCATTCTGAGGTTTCCTATGTTTGTTATCTATCGTTGCCAAGTTATACAGAGCAATGATGTATCATGATAAAGCTTTTTTAAAAAAGTTTGTTGAAATGATAATGGTTGTGAAATGATTCATCTAACCATAGATAAATTCTCACAAAAGGAATGTGATCTGAAAGCATTAGATTCATTGGAAAGAAATATGAACTCCATAGACTTAGTCTCTTAATGCTTTTTCAAGAGGCAACTGGACTTTCTGATTTTTCTTTAGACATTTTGCTTCTCATCCAAGAAGCTTCTTCAGGTCTGTTTCTTGGACGAGAAGTGAAACATCTTAAAAAAAATAAAGTCCAGTTGCCTCTTGAAAAAGCACCTTTGGGGCAACCATGACCTGGATGATTAAGAATCTCCCTAGACACCTATATACTTAGAATTCACAGATTTAGAGCTTTTGAGTTGATTTCACATGCCTCTCTGACGTTCAAGCTGAATTTGTTTACAACAGCAGAAACCTGACTGCGTGGAGAAGTGACAAATTACTTTTCTCTAAGAAGATTAAGGAAGATTGGGAAATGGATTTATCACATTAAACTGCAAAACAATTCCATCTGGATTTTTTGGGGAATGTAGACCAATTTTGGAGATTGGATTTATCAATTGCTGCCTGGTTAAATATAATAAGAGATGGTATTAAGAAATAAACATGAATATATGATCTAGGACAAATCACTGTTATCTTTTGGACGATTTGCGATAGATAAGATGCCATGGTAAATTTTCAACTTGATAATAGTAACAGTTTGTTAACAGTTTTGAAACTTTAATCTTGCCTTTCTTATTATTTTTGTTCTTCCTGTTAACTATTTGCTCATTAATATAGTATATAGGTTACTATATACTATATGCAGTATATAATGTATATAATACAGGCTAATAAATAGATTTAGTATTGCAAGTAGATTTAGTATTTAAAGATTTGAGGGGGGCTGTTTGCAAAGGGTGAAAATTAATATTATTATATATTAATCAGAATTCAATTAGGGGAGATAATATGTGTTAAGTTTTTTTTTAAAGCAGTTTTTTAAAGTCTTGTTTTATGTTCTTTTTGTCTGTTCTTTGAAAAAAAAATTTTTTTAATTTTCTGTTTGTATTTTGTATTTTAACTAATTTTTTGTATAAAATAAAACTAGAAAGAAAAAAAGTTATTTTCAGAATTCAAGTTATTCATTTTAGCATAAACTTTAAACATATTAGGATCTGAGTAGCTGGGAGATCATTTATTCTCATTATGAGCTTGCTTGGATATTAATATGGTGGCGCAGCAGACTAAAGCACTGTTATTAACGTCAGCTGCCTGCAATTACTGCAAGTTCAAATCTCACCAGACTCAAGGTTGACTCAGCCTTCCATCCTTTCTAAGGTAGGTAAAATGATGACCCGGATTGTGGGGGCAATAAGCTGACTTTGTATAAATATACAAAAGTATGAAGGCTATTGCTTAATGCATTGTAAGCCGTCCTGAGTCTCCGGAGAAGGGTGGCATATAAATCAAATAATAATAATAATAATAATAATAATAATAATAATAATAATAATAATAATATAAATAAAAAATAAATAAAAGCCTTCTTAAAGCTATCCCTATTTTCAAAAATGTGCTTGTTGGACATATGGGAAAGAACTTTTCTCTATATGGCCATCAATCCATGAAAGACCTGAACTTCCATTCTTTTCATCAAGAGGTCATAGAAAAGATTGCAACTCCTCTTTAACAAGATTTTTGGCACTTAATTGACAGTAATTGTAGATAACATTTTATTTTATTGGATTGTTTTGAATGCCATATTGATAAAAATATTACTTTAGAAAAATAAATAAATAACAATGCTTTCATTTCTTCACATGTACAAATATTTTTTTGTTATTTAGTCCTCATTTTTCATATCATTTTACTTTAACTTTCTCATTTTTCTAGAGCACTTTGACTTCACAAGCAAAATGCTTGACTTTGTTGCCCCTTGGAACTGTTAACTCCTCATCTCTCAATTCTCAAAAAATCGTAAGTCAGTGTGGGCCTCCAGTTGTTACCATTACACATCACAAATCTCCTGTGGTAGCCCGAAAAACCAAACCTCAGTACCCCGGCCAGCTTCATGGAGTCAGAGAAGTAAGAATTATGTGAAATTCTTCTATGGGTGAAAATGTGATGTAATCTCTGGAGTACATGGTTACATAATTATTTAGACCTTTTTTCTTCTTAGTACTATATGATACTATAAAATTTAACACTAATAATTTGTCTTAATGGTTGAAATTCTTACAAGCTAAGAACTTACAACTAAAGAACTTACAACTTTTACTAAGTTGTATTGGTAAAGGATTTATGTAAAGCAAATGTTTTGAAGTGTTTTGGGCTGCTAAACTTAATTGGAGTTTCAAGTGCATTTTAGGGATATTCTCACAAAATCTCTGCCTTGGTAAGACTGGACAATCATAAAATAAAAAAACAGGTCCTATATTTGTATGTGTGTATTCATTCTTTTTGGAGGGAAAAAAAGTGTCCCATTGTGGCAGCTTGCAGGTTATGTGAGAGATTTAAACCCTAATTCTGTAGATTTTACATTTTTAAAAAGATGAATCTTTGTCTTTCAGTATTAGACATTTATAATAATAATGTTCAGTATTTGATGAAGGAAGAAACTAGAATAATGTGGATTCAATTTAATATTTTGCCTTTGAGGCAGAATTATATGCTTTCATGGATTTGTCAAATACTATTCTGTTTCAAATGTCCTTATGTTTTCAAACTTCAAAAGAAAAAAACCCAACCAAACTGCAATTATTGTTTTCCAATGCAAAGTAATGAACATGTAATGGTAATTATTTCTTAAAAAGGGAAAGCCTCAACAGTGAAACTTTTTGCTAATGGAATTGTGGCTTGAATACTTCATAAAGAGTCAAAACATTGAGGTTATTGATGGTAAATTTTTAAATATAATGGGAAAAACTTTAACAAAATTTTTGAAAGGATTTGCATTTGATACATTACATAACAGTTGAATTTCAAACCTACCACATAATGTACCAAGGTTTGGGTAAGGCAATTCTCTTTTATATAAATTTTGTGTCTTTGCTATTTTCCGTTAGTCCAATTTCTTATAAAATAATCAAATTATAAGTTGTGCTAACATACCTTATAATTGGATTTGAAATTTTAAAGTTGTTAGGGTACCTAACTAAGTTAGGTTGCCTCTCTTAAAAATCAAAGCTATATATTATGACTACTTAAATTCAGGCTTTATAGAATGTTATCTACTTAGTAGTACAGTGTTGGCAGTTGAAGTTAGATTAAATATGTCAGCAACATATCAAGGCAGTAGCTATTATGTCAGTTGTTATTGTTTTAATGCAGGGTGAAGATGAGCGGCATTATTTGTTGGCTGGTAATGATTTTTAAATTAGAATGTATCATGCATGTTCTCATAAGAAGCTGTCTATAACCAAAATAATTGGTAATGTAGAGATAGCCAATAAGAAAGCATCTGTTTTCCAGATGAGAGACTGTTAAGATGGCTTCCTGCTACCTGTCTAGTTCTCAGAATAGTTTCTACTAACCTAGCTCAATTTTATCTGTTTTTTCGTTTAAGGATGCTTATGGAATCTGTGTTGTTCCAGATAGGTTTTTGGAAATAAAGATCATGCCAAATCTGATTTTTTTTTTAAAAAAAACAAAGGTTCTTAAACTTTTTCTGTTGCACTGCATTTAGTATAATCTTACATCCATTAAGTACTCCTTAAAAATCCAAACACCAAAATGAACACAAATGAACAATAAAAAAAATACAATGAAACTTTGGGGAAGTTGGTTTTATTGTAACAATATGCAGGTAAAAGGTATTTCATACCACCTTTGAACTCTATATGCATCTAATTATAATCTTTGTATACATTTTGATTCTGAGAAACACTTTCTAGGGGTAATGAAGAAACCAATCTCGCTACCTAGTAACAGCATTCTCCCAATTGTTAGACCAAGATGCAGCCTTTACACATACATTAAACCGATTGCCCAATCCACTCCATACATAAGCAAACCATATCCAGATTTTAACAGTTTCCCATTCTTTACTATTATAATAAAGAATAGTAAAAGAAATTACTATTTTTTTCTATCTTTTCGAAGTGTTTATGAGTTTATCACTGTATTTGTATTAAAATCTTTGTAATAGTTCTTTTAGCATTTTCTCACTTCATTTCATTCCAAATCATTATGAATCTTTATTTTTAGTTTTAGTCATTGTACTATGGGCACATTTAACTTTCTCCACATATTTCATAGCACTTTTTATTTCCATCAGAGTTGCCCTTTCTCTCCTTTTAAGTGTTTCTGTTCTCTTTTAGTATATTTTTTGTAACCATGTTTTACCTATTTTCACATTATATAACTCTCTGTTATCCTCATTTCTGCAGCATTCTCTTATATATATATATGTTGCATCATTCACAGTCTCTTTTACTTCATCATTTCACCAAGGATCCATTTTCATACTTGCCATTAGATTAAGTTCTCTGACTTCTATGACATTCTGTAATGTAATTCTCTTTACTCTGTTCCAAGCAATTTCCACATTCTTTATCCTTGCATTCATTTTCTGTTTATTCACTTGGGAAATTAATCTGTCCTTCAATACTTTTTTTATAAAGGACTCTAATTTGCTTATCCATTAGACAGCTTTTGCTATATTTTACTTCTTATTCAATTATATTGCATTATATTGCATCTCGAGAATGGGATGCCCTGGAATTAACTTTTTGTGAAATTAGATTTTGTATTTATATAAATTTAAATAAAATATATATTTGCAGATTATGGCCCAAGTGGAAGGACAACAGAAGAATCTTGTGCAAAGCATTGAATCCCTTCCAGGTTCTGGTTCTCTTTCTGCCTTTGATCAAGACTTGCTGCTTTTAAAAGCTACCTCTGCTGCTGCTCTCAGTTGCCTGGGAGAATGCCTGCATTTGCTTCAACAGAATATAAGCCAAGTGAGCGCACCCCGGAACAGGACATTACCTTCAGGTGTGTAAAGTTGGCTGGTTTCTTTCTTTCATTTTGTCCCTTACAGCCCATGTGGTAATTGTAGTTGCCATATGACTAGAGTTTTCCAGCTACATGGTAGATGAAAACTTCATGTGGTTTTTAGTCAAAATATATCAAAAGGGGATCATGGAAACTCAGTGAATAACAAACTATGCCAATATTAAAATTTATTTTTAGCTTGAGAATAACATGAAAGTCATTTAAACAGTATTTACCGTATTTTCCGGCGTATAAGACGACTGGGCGTATAAGACAACCCCCAAATTTTCCTGTTAAAATATAGGGTTTGGGCTATACTCGCCGTATAAGACTACCCCTCTTCCAACGCACACCAAATAAAAATTAAAAAAACATCAACTGGCTCACCCACAATGTAAAAGCAGCTGTGCTAGACCCAAAATGGCCCCTGAAACAAGCAGGAATCTCACACAGCCACAAAAAGCCACAAAAAACAACTTTCACACTTTACACACACACAACACAACACAACACAACTGGCTCATCCACAATGTAAAAGCAGCTGTGCTAGACCCAAAATGGCCCCTGCAACAAGTAGGAACCTCACACAGCCACAAAAAGCCCAAAAACCCAACTTTCACACTTTACACACACAAAATTCCACATACAGCTTTGTGAGATTTTGTGTGTTTGTGTAGTTAGAGTGAAACACTACAGAAACACACTAAATCTCAGAAAGCTGCACAAATATTATTTTATTTTATTTTATTTTTATTTTTATATGAAAGCTAAATTTAAAACTTCCTAAACTTTAAATGGCTAGGTCTAAAAAAGAACAACTAAAAAAAAACCCAATTAACTATTTTTTTTTTAAAGATCCCAAAGGGGAAAAAAACTTACCCAATAGAACAGGGGTCTCTAACCTTGGCAACTTTAAGACTTGTAGACTTCAACTCCCAGAATTCCTCAGCCAGCTTTGTTTTGCTGGCTGAGGAATTCTGGGAGTTGAAGTCCACAACTCCCTGCCTGCTTGATTGCAGGCAGGGAGTTGCTTGCTGATGGAATGGATTCAGGCAAGCGAAGCAAGGCAAGCAGCTAAGGCAGTGGTTCTCAACCTTCCTAATGCCGCGACCCTTTAATACAGTTCCTCATGTTGTGGTGATCCCCAACAATAAAGTTATTCCTAAAACCATCAAAAATATGTGTTTTCCGATGGTCTTAGGCCAGGGGTCCCCAACCTTTTGGACCTCAGGGACCATCAACTTCATAATTTTAAATTTTGCGGACCACTAATACAAATCCAGTGCACTGCTTGCTGAAGCACCTGGACTCCCAGTACGGGATGGGGTCCTTCAGGCACTCTCCCTCCTGTCTGTCTCTCTCTCTCTGTCTCCCACTCTTTCTCTCTCATTCTCTCTTTCTCTCTCTCTCATTTTTGCTCTCTCTCTCTCCCTCTGTTTCTTTCTCTCCCACTCTTTCTCATTCTCTCTTTCTCTCTCCCCCTCTCTCATTCTCTTTCTCTCTCCCCCTCTCATTCTTTCTTTCCCCCACTCTTTCTCTCTCTCCCCCTCATTCTCTTTCTCCCCCCTCTTTCTCATTTTCTCTCTCTCTCTCTCATTCTCTCTCTGATTCTTTGATTCTCTTTGATTCTCTGTCTCTTTCTCTGTCTCTCATTCTCTCTCTCTCTCTCTCTCTCTGATTCTCTCTGTCTCTGTCTCTTTCTCTCATTCTCTTTCATTCTGTCTTTCTCTCTCTTTCTCTCTGTCTCACTCTGATTCTCTCTCATTCTCTGATTCTTTGATTCTCTTTGATTCTGTCTCTTTCTCTGTCTCTCATTCTCTCTCTCTCACTCTCTCTCTCTGATTCTCTCTGTCTCTTTCTCTCATTCTCTTTCATTCTGTCTTTCTCTCTCTTTCTCTGTCTCACTCTGATTCTCTCTCTCTCATTCTCTCTTTCATTCTTTGTCTCTTTCTCTCTCTGTCTCATTCTGATTCTCTCTCTTTCTCTCTCATTCTCTCTCTCTCTCTCATCTCATGGGCCAGCCAGTGTCTTGGGGCTGAGAGGAAGTCAAGCATCTCCCTGAGAGACTGAGGGCCGAAAGAAGTGTGGGAGCGAAGCACTACTTGAACTTGTGCGGCATGAGCATTCGCCTTGGTATATTTGCGCCAGCCGATGGCCAAGGCAGCCCTCATCTGTCTGCTGAAAGTGCAGCATCAGGATTCTGCCTTGCTATATTTGCGGCGCAAGGCAGCCTTTGTTTCCTGCTGCTTGGGACTCAGAGCGGTAAATAGCGTCTGATCCGGAGAGCAGCTGGATTTTGCTCTCTAATCCGGATGCCAGATCGGCCCCCTGCAAACTCTCGTCTCTCGAGGAGCGCCCCTGAAGCGGGGCTGGAAACTTTGGTTGGACTGTTTGAGAGAGGAGAGCTTGCAGGGGGGCGATTTGGTGTCTGCAATGGAGAGCGGCATCCGGCTTTTTCTCTCCGCTGTAAGAGCGCTGTAAGAGCGGCAGCCCTCATCTCCTAATGCTTGGGACTCGGACCGGTAAATGGTGACTGGTCCGGGGAGCAGCTGGATTTTGCAGTCCCAAGCATTAGGAGATGAGGGCTGCCACTCTTACAGCGCTCTTACAGCGGAGAGAAAAAGCCGGGTGCCACTCTCCATTGCAGACATGAGATCGCCCCCCTGCAAGCTTTCCTCTCTCAAGCAGTCCAACCAAAGTTTCCAGCCCCGCTTCAGGGAGCGCTCCTCGAGAGACGAGAGTTTGCAGGGGGCTGATTTGGCATCTGGATTAGAGAGCAAAATCCAGCTGCTCTCCGGACCAGTCACCATTTACCACTCCAAGTCCCAAGCATTAGGAGATGAGGGCTGCCACTCTTACAGCGCTCTTACAGCGGAGAGAAAAAGCCTGATGCCGCTCTCCATTGCAGACATGAGATCGCCCCCCTGCAAGCTTTCCTCTCTCAAGCAGTCCAACCAAAGTTTCCAGCCCCGCTTCAGGGAGCGCTCCTCGAGAGACGAGAGTTTGCAGGGGGCCGATTTGGCATCTGGATTAGAGAGCAAAATCCAGCTGCTCTCCGGACCAGTCACCATTTACCACTCCGAGTCCCAAGCATTAGGAGATGAGGGCTGCCGCTCTTACAGCGCTCTTACAGCGGAGAGAAAAAGCCGGATGCCGCTCTCCATTGCAGACATCAGATCGCCCCCCTGCAAGCTCTCCTCTCTCAAGCAATCCAACCAAAGTTTCCAGCCCCGCTTCAGGGAGCGCTCCTCGAGAGACGAGAGTTTGCAGGGGGCCGATTTGGCATCTGGATTAGAGAGCAAAATCCAGCTGCTCTCCGGACCAGTCACCATTTACCACTCCGAGTCCCAAGCATTAGGAGATGAGGGCTGCCGCTCTTACAGCGCTCTTACAGCGGAGAGAAAAAGCCGGATGCCGCTCTCCATTGCAGACATGAGATCGCCCCCCTGCAAGCTCTCCTCTCTCAAGCAATCCAACCAAAGTTTCCAGCCCCGCTTCAGGGAGCGCTCCTCGAGAGACGAGAGTTTGCAGAGGGCCGATTTGGCATCCGGATTAGAGAGCAAAATCCAGCTGCTCTCCGGATCAGACACCATTTACCACTCTGAGTCCCAGGCAACAGAAGAGGAGGGCTGCCTTGCGCCACTCCTGACACAAATATACCAAGGCGGAATGCTGTTGCCGTACAAATGAAAGTAGTGCTTCACTCCCACAGCTTCCAGCCATCGCAAACGCCGCTTCTTCCCGCTTCTGCCGCCCCCTCCCCCACCGCCACAACAGCACCATTCATTCCGGATGGCGAGGGCTGCGCTCGTTTTTCTGTATTGCACCACCTGCAAAACCCCTGTGAAAGGGTTGTTTGGCCCCCAACCACTGAGCTAAGGTAAGCAAGCCAGAGGGGGAAAAGTTTTTCCCTTCTCCGTGGCTCTGGCGGTCCCAGCTGAATTGCCTGATTAGCAGGCAAAGCTGGGATCATCAGAGCTTAGATCGCCAGAGCCATTTAAGGCTCGTCAGTCTTTCGGGCTGGTCTGCCTGGTTACAGGAGAATGACACCCGGTGTATAAGACGACCCCCGACTTTTGAGAAGATTTTCATGTGTTAAAAAGTCGTCTTATACGCCGGAAAATACGGTATACATATCCCTGAGAGAGAAAATCATAAAGATGTTTTTGCCAATAATATATGAATATATATTATTTTTGACATTAGATTAATTCAAAGAACTATAATGAAGATGTTGAATTATAGTTCTAAATGTATCCCATTGCTTATGTGAAGGTGCTCAATTATTTAGCTATTCTTGCTTTTAATTTTTTAAAATGATGAGGTAATTGTATCTTTCTAACGTACATCTGTCTGTCTGTCTGTCTGTCTGTCTGTCTGTCTGTCTGTCTATCTATCTATCTATCTATCTATCTATCTATCTATCTATCTATCTATCTATCTATCTATCTATCATCCATCTGATATACTGTCTCCCCAATAGACAGCCCTGGGTGGCTTACAGAACATAAAAAGATAAATAGAAAAGCAATTAAAAAATTAAAACTATGCAGAAAAACTGGAACCAAGGAGATGGATGGTTTGGAGATAAGATTTTTTTTACCCCATCAACCATCTGTAGCAGCGAGTGCCCCTTTGGAGTCCAAAGAAAACGGGCAAACCCAGGTTTTAATACTCTTCTGGAAGGCCAAATAGGTGGGAGCAGTTCTTTGATGGAAGAGTATTCCACAGGGTCAAGGTCATAGTGGAAAACACTCTTCTCCTTGACTCTGTCTGCTGGAATCCCTTAGCTGACAGGCTCCATAACAGGACTCTTCCGCTGGTGCAAGTGGGGTGGTTTGCCAGTTGCATTAGAGTAAGATGGCTCCTCAAATACTCTGGATCCATATCATGTATGGCTCCAAAGGTAATAATCAATACCTTGTATTGGACCTGGAAGCAAACTGATAAACAATGCAGCTTGTGTAACAGCAGTGTTATATGTGCCACCCTAGAGGCCCCCAGAATTGTGCATGCCACTGCATTCTGTACAGCTGTAGCTTCTGAATATTCTTCAAGGGTAACCCCATTAGATTACATTGCAGTAGTCCAACTGAGAGATGGGTATGAGTCATTGTGCTCAGCATCTTATGATCCAGTTAAGGGTGCAACCTTTATATGCAAAGGAGGGCCTTTGCCCATAAAGTTGTGCAAAGATCCTCCTAGCCACGGCTGCCAACTGCTCTATGAGCAGGAGTCATGAGTTCAGGAAAACTCCAGGTTGTGCACTGGGATAGTACAACCATATCCAGAATTAAATATGATAAACCACTGGATCCTGAGGTATCTTGCACCCACAGTCATTCCGTCTTGTCAGGATTCAGCTGATGGTTGTTGTCCTCCATCAAGACCCCAGACACTGAGAAAGGATAGCCACAGCATATTTGGATCACCAGGATGTCCTCAGCATACTATTACTATCTCATCCCATAGTGTCTGATGATCTCACCCACTGATTTCACACAGATGTTAAAAAGGAGTGGAGAGAATACCAAGCCCTATAGCACCCCACAGAGGAGAGCCATGGGCTGGACCTTTTGTTCTCTATCAACACTGATTGGGACTGGCCTTGGAGAAAGTAGCCAAACCAGTGCAGTACTGTGCCACTAGCCCTAAACACCACAGCTAGCCCAAAAGGATACCATGGTTGATAGTATCAAAAACTGCCAAGAGGTCAAGGAGAGCAAGAGAGGATCATGATCCTTATCCCACTCTCATCAGAGATCATTCACAAGCACAATCAATGCAATTTCTGTCCTATAACCAGGCCTGAAACCCAGTTTAAGTGTGTCCACATTATCTATTTCATCTAGGGCCCTCTGGAGCTGCAATTCAATAACTTTTACACCATCTTTCCTAAAAAAGGAGAGGTGATAAACTGGATGGGAAATTGTGCAGGCAGCTTGGGCCTAATGATGGTTTCTTGAGGAGGGGGTGGACCAAGGCATCCTTAAATTATGCCAGGAACAGCCCTCCTGCAATGATGTTGTAATCACTGCTGGACTCACTTGTCAGTTGCTCTCTGAAGGCTTTTACCAGACAGAAGGGACAAAGGATCTAATAAGGACAGCTGCAAGGAACCTATCTACTACCTCAGGTCCAACAGGATCAAACTGTCCCTGGAAAACTGGACAAATCTGTTCCCTGGATATCTCTAATGGACCTGCTCCATGTGTGATGTCAAACTAAACAGATCCGAACAATTTTATCTGTCAGGTGTTTGACAGTTCTGTGAGTGTTTGTCTGAGCTTTCCTTCCCAAGGTAGGAAGCTTTCCTTCCCAAGGAAGGGCTGTCAGGTGACATTCTGTGGATGCAACGAGACTGGAGAAATAGTTATGTTTCACTGCTCTTGCCATCATGATGTACGCCTTAATAGTGGCTGTGACTTGTGTCCAGTTGGATTTGTTCTGAGTTTTCTTCCAGCGGCACTCTAGCAATCTTTTGGGCTTTTTCAGCACCCTCAGCTCCTCTGCAAACCACAAAGAGTTTTGGGAGCAATAGGCCAGGAGAGGGCGCATGGGTGCAATCATGTCAGAATTACACAGTTGGAAGGGACTTTGGAGATCTTCTAGTCCAACCCCCTGCTCAGGCAAGAAACCCTCTACCCGTGATGGCGAACCTATGGCACGTGTGCCACAGGTGGCACACAGAGCCATATTAGTGGGCACACCAGCTCAGCTCTGGGGCGCATGCACGTGCCAGCCAGCTGATTTTCGGGCTTTCTGGGCCCACCAGAAGTAGGGAAACAGCTGTTTCCTGCCTCTGGAAGGCCTGGGGGTGGGTGGGGAAGGCCCGTTTTTCTTTCTTACCTGGGTCCAGATCCTCTCTATTTATCTGGGAAGGGCGAAAACAGCCTTTCCCATTCCCTTGGAGGCCCTACGGAGGCTGAAAGGGCCCATTTCCCGACTCCCGGTGGGACAGGAAGTGACGTTTTTTGCTGTCCCCAGCCTCCAGAGACTCCTAGAGAGGCTCCTAGAGACTCCTAGAGAGGCTCTAGAAACTGCACCAGCCAGCTGTTCTTTGAGTTTTCAGGGGTCCATTGCGCATGTACATGCGCACGCACATGTTCCGGTTTGGGCACTTAGTGCCAAAAAGGTTCGCCATCACTGCCTTAGTATGTAAGTATTTCTTACTTGGTTTATCATACTGGTATGGTTTGGCTCAGCATATGAAATTTTGATTCTATAAGTATAAATACTCAGATGTCAAACCTACCTGGTTGAACTCCTACAGTAGTGTTGAATCATATTCTTAGATTTAGCAGCCGTGTCATTTTAAATGAAAACTTTGTTTTCAAGCTGTGTTGATATTTCTTTCTTGCCTATGTATGCTTTGAACTATTTTGACTTGGAGGTTTTTTCGCACTGTTGACCTGGAACTCTGGAGCCAACTGCATTGACTCTGTAGATCAGTGGTGGTCCGCGGTGCACCAGGGTGGAGAAGTTGCTCTGGGATGAGCAATGGCCAGTCCTGTGATTAGAGGTCTGGAATATGGGACTGGCCAGGCAGCTCATAGTGGGGCTGTAAATCTCCACTGTAGAGGGAGGTTTGTGCAATTTGCAACTTTGCAGCGCAGCCCTCGCTGGCCGGAATGAGCTAATGGTGCAAGGGGGGAGTGGCGATGCAGGCGGGCCAAAACAATGGGTGGCGGCAACCCCGGGCTGTTTCTTCCCCTTGCTGTAGCTTCCTGTCAGCTGAACCCACCAGTGGCTGTCCCCGCCCCTTACCCTCCCTTCCCAGTCACTCCTTGCCTAGCAAGGGAAAGGAAGTGGGGATGGAAATTCACTCCATATTCCAGAGTGGGAACGAAGTTTCATTTCTTGCTGTATCTTGCAGCCGTTTTTTCTGGCCCTTGTTGGTGCTCCGCACACCTCGGTCTCTTGGGGAGATGCTTGACTTCCTCTCAGCCTCAAGACACTGGCTGGCCCATGAGATGAGAGAGGGAAAGAGAATGAGAGAATTAGAGAGAGAATCAGAACAAGAGAGAGAGAATGAGAGAGAGAGAGAGAGAGAAAGAGACACAGAATGAAAGAGAGAGAGAATGAGTAAGAGGGGGAGAGAGAGGGAGAGAGAATGAGAGAGAGAGAAAGAGAGTGGGGGAGAGAGAGAATGAGAGAGAGAATGAAAGAGAGAGAATGAGAAAAGGGGAGGGGGGACAGAGAAAAAGAGAGAATGAGAGAGGGGGAGAGAAAGAGAGACAGAGAAAGATGCTGAAAGAATGAGAGAGAGGCAGAGACAGAGAGAGAATCAGAATGAGAGAGAGACAGAATGAAAGAGAGAAAGAGACGGAGAAAATCAGAGAGAGAATGAGAGAGACAGAATGAAAGAGAAAGAGAGAGACAGAGAATGAGAGAGAGAAAGAGACAGAATGAAAGAGAAAGAAAAAGAAAGAGACAGGGAATCAGAGAGAGAATGAGTGGGAGAGAGAGAAAGAGAGAGGGGGAGAGAGAGAGAGAGAAAACGAGAGAAGGAGAGAGAGAGAGAGAGGAGGGAAAGTGCCTGAAGAACCCCATCCCGTCACTGGGAGTCCAGGTGCTTCAGCAAGTGGTGCGCTGGATTCATATTAGTGGTCTGTGGGATTTAAAATTATGAACTTGGTGGTCCCTGAGTTCCAAAAGGTTGGGGACCCCTGCTGTAGATCATTTAAAGTAAAGGCACAAAGATCTAGTGGTGTTTGTTTTGGTTTCAAGCCATTGGAATGTTTTAAGGCACAAAGCACTGGGGAAGCAAAAAAGCACAGCTTCTGGAATTCTTTCCTTGTTTCATCACAATCAGTGCAGTATGAACAAATGGCACTTGCAGAATTCTGTACAATCGAATAGTCTTCTCCTTGGAGTAGAAACTGCTTCAACTTTATTTTTAACTTAAGAGACAGTTTGTTCATCTATGCCTATATTGTTCTATTTGAAGCAGATTCTTGGCTGTGGTTGCTGCTATGAACGCCAAATGACTGAAGAAATCTCAGGTGCCAGCAGATTTTTGTAAAGAAATGTTAAGATAATTGTTAAAGTAAATAAATATATTCAGATTCAGTTTTAGATGATTAATAGCACACTGAAATAAAGTATCAGAGCATCTGTGTTAGCCTGGGTAAAAATACTAAACTGCTAAATGCCACGTACCAGTCAGAAATGGAGTTTTCTCTATTAATTTCAAAAGAACCAATTGTATGAAATATTTTTTATTGGAAAATTATCATTACAACTGATATTCAGAAAAGTAGATAAATACAGAGACATCTTGATGACTGCTGTGACAAAAGAAAAATAAAATGGGTTAGAAATGGCAGGAGAAACTTTTGTCTAGGTTCTTGTCCGATTTCCTCTGGGTTCCTGCTTTTGATTCATCAAAGCCTACCCTTGCTATTCAATGCCCAAAAGCCCTGCAGTAGACTATATCTATGAGAGATGTCCAAGAAAGAGGACCCAATGTGACCATCACAAGCTTTATTAAAGGTAAATACTTACAGGAATAAACATGTAATGTCCTTGTGACAGACAACAGGTATGTATGCTGTGTTCTATATGGCATGTCCATGGCAAGAGGCTGGTTTGTAATACTTTTATAGCCATGCGCAAAACAAGGTGTGTGAAAAAATAACTGATCAGTGAAGTGCTCTTCCCATGAACTCCTCCGTTTTTCTGTCCTTAGCAGAACCACATTGTGTATTCCTAGTTATATTCTGTATCATGCTGGGTATCATTTTTATACTAAAAGCTCTTGGCAGTAATTAAACATGGCATTGGTTTGGTTCAAAATATATACATGCATAGGTTCTTATAAAGGGCAGCAGCAAGAACTTTTAAAATTACATTTTCCTTATGTCTCTTAAAACTTCCTGGCTAGATCTGCTGTTCCACAGGGATGTATCCAGATAGAAATATGCTGAAAGAGATATTTCTTATCTAGGCTGTCTATGTTGTTGCCCCTGTTCTCATATTGAATAGATGGAATGCATTCTGCAGGAAAGATATTGCAGATTACTTTTTCTTGTTTTAGAAAATATCTTAGTATGGCATGGATCAAAGTCAAATTCTGCAGAGATACTGAAAAATAGTGCCCTTGGTTCATTAACAACAGCGAGTGCCAGTCTCTCATGGTCAGTCATACCATCTGTGATACAAGATGAAACTATGGTAAGTCTCATATGAATATAATTAAAACAACATTTATAGACCATATTTGAAGGCTTTGCACATGTTTTGGGGTGGGATACTGTCATATAGCAATTTGGTTTGGGTTCTTGTATCTAGGCATAGAAGTTTATATGGTTTATTCATTTACCAGCAAATTAGAATATCCTGCTGGGGAGGATTGGACTAATCATATCAATGTCCACTTTACATCTTGAAAGATTCCAAAATGACATTTTTTATACATTTATTTAATTACATAATTGTTTCTATAATAACTTTCTATAATAGTGTCTTTGTTATTCTCTTCTGAAGCCTATGTTTTAGGAAGATAGGAGGCTACTTTCAACAAAGTCAAATCAATGGCTCATGCCATCTCAGTATTTTTATACACTGATTGATAGGAGCACTCAAAAATTTTTGATGTAAGCTTTTTCCAAGCTTGCCTGCAATTGCCATATATTAATCATATATCATGTTAAGTAACATATTCTACAATCGATCTACAAATGTAATGATCTGCCAATTTCTGATTTTAAAAAAATTATTAGCAAGCTATAATATATCAAGCAAGAACCTTTTTTTTAGATTTCAAGTTGCCTGTTAACACTTGAATTAGAATTTATGTATTTGTGTTTGGTAGATTATTTCAGAACACTTCTTAGTTGTTATTTTAAGTCTTTCTTATGCTATATAATTGCCATAATATGTGTTCTACACATTCTCTTTTGTATTAGTACTGAAATAAATGAAATACCAATACAGAACAATCCAACCATATCTTTTTATATACCATTTTATTCTATCGCAATTCTCCCTCCCAAATGTATGTTATCTATGATAATAGTTTGGATTTAAATGTAATAAAAATTACTGGGGCCATCAAGTTGAGAAGGATTTTGAAAAAGAGCAGGTCTTTAAGATCCAAACAGATGAACTATAACATGCTTGATATAGTTATTAAAAAGAATACCTGATGTCAAGCCCAAAGGCCTGGCTTGCCAAAGCAGGGTAGGAAGGAGCACAGATGAAGGGGGGTGTTGGGACTGCCATTGTGGCAACTACGGAGCACCGGTGACGGGGGGATTTTGGGATGTCTGCAGCAGTGATAGACGGCCCAGTTGTGCGGCAGGGAGGCGTGGCGTGGATGGCTGCTCCTAGCCACGATCAACTCTGCGGCCTCAGCAGCAGCAGAGGTACCAACAAGGCTCAGCTGTGAGGCGTGGAGGCATGGCCGCATGAAGAACCCGCGAACAGCTGTCCTGGCCTGACAATCAGCTGGGCCGGAGCTTCGGTGCATGACCACCACCGGGGTGAGACCAGCACAGGGAAGAGGTGTGGCTTGCCTAAAGGGCACTCCCAGCACTGACTTTGCATCTAACAGACTTCACAGAGTGCTGTTTTGCTGCTGAATGACCTCATTGTGTGCCAGAGTCCGGCTGAATAAACCCAGTTTGCTTCCTCATGTGTGTGGCATTTTCCTACTGGTCTCAGTCCAGAGCTTGGACTTTTGAAACCTGGTTCATTTAAAATTGCTATTCTATGGGATTGAAGAATAACAATGGGAAAAATTACAAAATATTGGGATCTGCAATTGAATTAGAATGCTTATGGAAAATGAAATCTACTGTTATACCAGTCATGACTGGAGCCTTCACAGATCTTAAGGACTTCTTCAATATCAGGAAATATTGAATTTATAAGAACGGAACCTCCTAATTTTACAAAAAAACACATCCTGCTTGGAACTGCCTATATTCTTAGACATAGCTTCAATAATACTAAGATCCTTGGTTAGGATTTGAATTATTAAGTTTCCAAGAATCCTAGATAGTGAATCTGACTATAATCATAATCATAATCATAAGTTTATTTGTCAAGCATATAACAGGTAACAGATAACAGGTAAAAGTATAAACATAATTTGAATATGTTATGTCCATGCAGGCATGAACAGAGACTTTTCTTCTGCCACGCAGGTGCGGGACATATTTTAATGTTATTGGTTAAAGGCTGATAGTTTTCCTTTAAAAGGGGCTATCAGCTGGAAATTGCATGTTGGTTTTACTGAATCATTATCTGCAATAAACATTGCTGTTGGAAATTTGGCTTCTCATGTGTTCCTACTCCCACACATTCCAGAATACATGAAAAGAGTAAGTAAAAAGGAATATTAGGACAGGGATGGCAGGCACGCTGGTGCACTTATGCACGCCCCTTACAGACCTCTTAGGAATGGGGTGAGGTCAACAATAGACAGTTTAAGGTTAAAGTTTTGGAGGTTTGGGGAAGAAACTAAAGAGTCAGGTAGTGCATTCCAGGCATTGACCACTCTGTTACTGAAGTCATATTTTCTGCAGTCGAGTTTGGAGCAGTTTACCTTGAGTTTGTATCTATTATTTGCTCGTGTATTGTTGTGGTTGAAGCTGAAGTAGTCATTGACAGGAAGGACATTGTGGCAGATAATTTTATGTACCATGTTTAGGTCAGACTGAAGTTGGCGTAGTTCTAAGTTATCTAAATCCAAAATTTGGAGTCTGGTGGCATAAGGTATTTTATTGCAGTTAGAGGAATAGAGGACTCTTCTCATAAAATATCTCTGGACTCTCTCTCGACTGTATTTATGTCTGATATTCAGTGCGGGTTCCAGACAGATGAGCTGTATTCAAGAATTGGTCTAGCAAATGTTTTGTATGCTCTAGTTAGTAGTACAATATTACCAGAGAAGAAGCTATGCAAGATTAGGTTAACAACTCTTAATGCCTTTTTGGCAATATTGTTACAGTGGGCTCTGGCACTTAGATCTTTAGAAAGGAGTACTCCAAGGTCCTTGACAGAGTGAGGGTCATCTACAAGATCATGTCCATCTAATTTGTATTTTATGTTTTGATTTTTTTTTTTGCCAGTGTTCAAGACTGAGCATTTGTTGGTTGAGATTTGAAGTTGCCACTTGTTAGACCAATTTGACACATAGTCAAGGTCTTTTGAAGGGTAGTTGCATTGTCAGTGGTGTTGAATAGTTTAACATCATCAGCGAAGAAAACACAGTTGCTTTTAATATGATCACAAAGGTCATTTATATAAAGTATGAAGAGTGTTGGACCTAAAACACTGCCTTGGGGAACACTGCTATTAACATGTACAGGATTTGATAGAGCGCTTCCTATTTTGACCACTATAGATTGCCCACACATAGTAATAATAATTCAGCAGAATTAGGATTAAAGTAGGGTTAGTGTCAGGATTAGGATATAAACTCAAGTTCACTATGATTCCTGAAAGCTCTTTGTGTGGCCCTGGACAAGTTCTTCTCCCTCAAGCCAACATACTCCATAGGTTTGCTCTGGTTGCAGAGAAAAATTGCAGGATAGATGCCAAGTACACCCTGACCTCTGGGAGCAAAGACAAAATATATGTCAGATCCGTGTATCTGCCATTCTTCGTGGAAGAAGGGGGGTGGATTTGGATTTGTCACATTTAGTTCTCTTTCCTATGTATCCTAAGTATCCTACTTCCTGTCTGGTCCTCTTTGTATAAACCTGATTTATAACCATTATATATGGTTATATATAATAATATATATTATATATATTGGCCATCCCCCAAGCCTGGTCTTCCTCCTCCCTCATCGGGGCCAAGAGAAAGCAGCAAGTGGCATGGGGAAGTGCTCCCTCCCCCAGCCAAGCACAAAAGCCCGGCAAGGGGGGGGGGGCTGGCCCAACAGAAGCACTCTCATTGGTGAGTCAGATGGTGGAGAGGCCCGGCCCTGCTCTTGCAGTGGGACACTATTCGACACCGTCAATGCATGCTGCTGCCTTTGAAACGCGCCATGCCTTTGAGGAAGCCAGGCAGTGATGGCTGAGGCCATGGCCAGGGGAGGCAGAGGCGGAGACATCAGGGCTGCTCCCCCTCCTTCAGCAAGCCGGGGCTGGAGGAGCGCGGAGGATTGCAGGCCGAGGGTCAGAAGGCATGCTCCCACATTGCCCCAACACATGTTTCCAGCACGCACACCTCTATCCCAAAGTGGAATTGAGGGGGGGGCAGGGGGAAGGGAGCAAAAAGCAGGGGGAAGGGTATGGGGACTTCTAGGTGGAAAGCCCAGCTGGCTTTCCTTTTGGCACGGGGTGGGGAAAGACCAATAAAAATCCAATTTCCCCCAATAAATGGGGAAAATAAAGGCCCAGTGGTCCAGAGTCCAAAAAAAGGGGTGGGGTCTGTTCATCGGAGGATCAGAGAGGAAATCAGTTGAAATCTGGGCGGGAGGCTATTCAGAGAGGGATCTGCCTGGTCTCTTCTTCCCTCCCCCTTAGATTCCCCTCTCCCGGCTTTCCTCCCTAGCCTCATTTTAAGGGGAGGGGGAAGCAAGGTAGCTAAAAGACTGCTTAAGGAAAGAGCTATCAAAATACTTTCAGCATGTCAATTGTCTCACAAGAGGCCAGAATACTTTAGACCACTGCTACACAATATTAAAAGATACTTATCGATCTTTACCACAAGCAGCTGTGGTTCACTTTGATCATTGCATGATTCACCTTGTACCTGCTTACAGACAAAGACTTAAAACCATGAAACCAACAATTAAATCAGTAAAGACGTGGACTGAGAAGGCAAAGCTAAAGCTACATGCTTTCCTTGACTGCACTGATTGGAATATGTTAGAAAATACCTCTGCAGACTTGGATGAATTCACAGATACTGTAACATTATACATCAGTTTTTGTGAAGATCTATGTGTGCCGACCAGAAACCTGGCAATATATAGTAACAATAAACCTTGGTTCACAACTAAACTTATCAGCTACATCATACCAAAGAGGAAGCCTACAGAAAAGGCGATAGAATGCTGTACAGTTAGGCCAGAAACATATTAACAAGAGAGATCATAGCAGCAAAAAGAAGCTACTCTGAAAAGATAAGGAATCAGTTCTCAACAAATGAACCAGCAAACATGTGGAAAACTTAAAAATATCACCGGTTACAGCAAACCTCCATCACATGCTGACGGAAATCAACAACTGGCAGATGACCTGAATGTGTTTTACTGTAGGTTTGAGAAAAAGCTACTGTCACCCATCTCCACAATGCCCATCTCAGACACACCAACATCAGCCAAGCCTCCTACAACCTACCGCATCCCACTGGGCCCACCACCTCTGGTGATTACAGAGAATGAGGTGCAAGGTCTATTTCATAGACAAAAGCCAGGAAAAGCACCAGGCCCAGACAAGATAACTCCTTCTTGCTTAAAAGCTTATGCTAACCAACTGGCCCCCATCTTTCTCCCCCATCTTTAATAAATCTCTAGAGATGTGCTATGTTCCTTCTTGCTTCAAATGCTCTACTATCATCCCAGTGCTGAAGAAACCCTCCATCAAGGAACTGAATGACTTAAGACCAGAGGCTCTGACATCTGTTGTTATGAAGAACTTTGAAAAGCTAGTGCTGTCCTACCTGAAAATCACAACAGATCCGCTGTTAGACTCCTTACAATTTGCCTATTGAACAAATAGATCGACAGGTGATGCTGTTAATATGACTCTGCACTACATCCTATAACATCTTGAATTTCCAAAGACACTGCAAGAGTCCTCTTTGTAGACTTCAGCTTAGCATTCAATACCATCATTCCAGATATTGTTCTAACTAAACTAAATCAGCTAGCTGTACCTGACCACACTTGTAAATAGATCATAAGCTTCCTAACAGACAAGAAGCAGCTGGTGAAAGCTAGGCAAAATCACATCTGATACCTGTGCAATTAGCACAGGAGCTCCCCAAGGCCGTGTGCTCTCTCCACTTCTCTATGTATACCAATGACTGCATCTCAAAAGATCCCTCTCTTAAAGTACTGAAGTTTGGAGATGATACAACAGTGATTGATCTCTTTCAAGACAATGATGAATCTGCATACAGACATTGAACAATTAGCCTTGTGGTGCAACCAGAACAATCTTGAACTAAATACATTCAAAACTGTAGAAATGGTGGTAGATTTTAGGAGAAACCCTCCTATACTACCACCTCTTACAATACTAGACAACACAGTATCAACAGTAGAGTCCTTCAAGTTTCTAGGTTCTATCATATTTCAAGATTTAAAATGGACACCTAACATCAAAAACATCATCAAAAAAGCACCACAAAGAATGTTTTTTTTTGCATCAACTCGGAAAGTTCAAACTGCCCAAAAAGCTGCTGATTCAGTTCTACAGAGGAATTATTGAGTCTGTCATCTGCACCTCTATAACTGTCTGGTTTGGCTCTGCAACCAAACAAGACAGACACAGACTTCAGTGGATAATTAGAACTGCAGAAAAAACAATTGCTACCAACCTGCCTTCTATTGAGGACCTGTATACTGCAGAGTCAAAAAGAGGGCTGTGAAAATATCTACAAACCCCTCACATCCTGGACATTAATTGTTTCAATGTCTACCCTCAAAACGATGCTATAGGGCAGTGTACAGCAAAACAAGACACAAGGAAATTTTTCCCGTAAGTGCCATTACTCTGCTAAACAACTAATTCCCACAACACTGTCAAATTAACTACTAAGACTGTATTACTATTCTTCTCATCCTTACTAGTACCTATCTCTTCCCACTTATGGCTATATCTATGTTACTTCTATCTTTACAACTTATATTGTTTTTATTGTTTCCTAGTATGATTTGATTGCTTATTAGTATCCTATTAGTATTACTATCATTAAGTGTTGTATCTTATGATTCTTGACGAACATATTTTATTTTTTCTTTATGTACACTGAGAGCATATACACCAAAGACAAATTCCTTGTGTTTCCAATCACACTTGGCCAATAAAGAATTCTATTCTTTTCTGTGTTGGCACTTTGTGATAAATAAGTGGGTTTTGGGTTGCAGTTTGGGCACTCGGTCCCTAAAAGGTTCACCATCACTGCTCTAATCCTTTCAATATTATATTATAAGAATGAACTTTGATATTACTGGCCATAATTTAAATCCTAACAACAGATCCAATCCTGTACAAGAAATACTAATGACTTATGACTTGCATACATCATTGTAGATGATTATGACAGCATAAATGCAACTTGTCCTGTCCATAAAAGTATCCTGTTTTTGTTTTTAAACAGGCCAGGTCTTCAGTGTGACCATTATTCTCTCTTATCTCTTTTCACATCTTAGCTCAACTTTTTCTCTTGCTCTGCTTTTTATTCTAACAGTCATTTATAATTAAATTTCCCATTCTTCTCCCTATAATTTCTCATCCCTTTGTCCTTTATTTCATCACTCCTTCTCACATCACTGCTAAATCATTTAGCTTCTTATCAAATCTGTAGCTTTAATTTCTGTGTTAATTATTCTGATGTCCTTTTCTTCACCTGTTTTCTTCTGCTTTATCAGTTTACTGAAACATTTGTAACTGTCAGTGATAGTATTACGTTAATTATCCAATCTCTTAATTTCTTTCTGTTTTAATCTTCATGGTCAAGATTGCAGGCTTTGCTTTCTATTGTTAGAGTGCAACCAATTTTCCAAGGGATCAAAAATAATGTGGGATAATCCTAGTACATCAGGCCAAAGTATTCTAGCACAGTCTTCTTCCTCATGGTGCTAGAATTTTATATGGCCTCTTGCCATTCAAGTTCTCTCCCAGGGGCACCTCCATATTCTGCTCAGGTGAGTAGTACAGCTGTGTTGTTCTTAGGTATGACTACATTGTTCTGCCTTTTAATATTTGGAGTAAAATAACAAAAAGAGAAAGACTCATTTAAATATACTCATCATTTATATCTAAAGAATCTGGTTTTATTTTGATCTCTATAATCAAAAGGATACTGTTAAGTATCCTTAAATTAAGTAAATTAAAATGTCAAAGAACCCTCATTGCTAAATTGCATGCATTTTTAAGCAGAGAATTGTGTGAATCAGTATTTTGTTGTGCTTTGTAGTTGATATAAAAATAAACATTTCATTATAGCAAATTAAATAAATAATAAATGTATTGTGTCAATAGTTTGTATCTGAGAAGATTAAATAGCACTTAATTTAATTTATTTTATTTTAATTTAATTCATTGTTATCAGAGATACAAAAGGCTTTCTTTTTTAAAAATATTTTTATTAAACATTTTCAACATTAAAAAACAAAACACAAATTTTCACTCATTACAGTATAATAATATAAGATGGTGAACCATAGAAATAGAAATAGAACTTACGTAAATTTGTATTTTTTGGATGATATTGATACCGATATAATGTAAATGAAGTGGGCTCTGATAGATGACCACTGGATAACTTTCTATTCACTCTATTCTAAAAAGCAATGCATCCGGTTGGAAAAAGTACAAACTCAGCCAAAATCCTTTTGGTACCTCTAGGAGGCCTCTAAGTTGTCAGAAGAAAGGAACATTCTAATGACATACAGCTTAAAGGTTGGTTAGGTCAAGGGGATCCACATGAGTTAAAAGTTGTCTATCGTCAGAAGATGATTTGAGTCTATGCTTCAGTAATCTACAAAAAGAATTATAACTGTTTTGCAAAGAAACTCAGTAATTAGGAAATTAAAAATGACAAATGTATATGACCATATGAATTGCTGAGTTAACAGAATCCTTTGTCTAGAAGGGTATAAAACCATTGTACCTAATTTCTATCTTTGTTCAACGCTTCATGTACAGAGCTTTGAACCTATTGCGCAATATACAAATTGTCTCTGATTAATCCAAAAGTTGTGTTTGTCTTATTAAATCCACAACAGATATGCAGGTGCTATAAAAGGCTTTCTTACTCTGGTTTATTTTTCTGCTATTGTTTGAGGGATGAAATCAGTGGTGAGATTCAAATAATTTAACAACCGGTCCTGTGCCCTGCTGGGTGGGTGTGGCTGAGTGGGTGTGGGCAGCACTCAGTCTCCAATAGCACTCTGCCAGGCAAAATGGGGCGGGGGGTTAATTACAAAATGTGGATTTTGCTTTGTACATCCAGATCCAGTGAGCAAGGAGTGTGAACTGCACAGAAAATACACTTTGGTTATGAAGAAATATCCCCAAGGTCATATGTACACAAAATGTAGACTGACTTTTAGCTCCATACCTCCCCAGCAAACAGCAAATTTGGAAGCTCCAGGTAAAGAGGATTCGTTTTAGGATGAGTAACCACAGTTTGCATGTTGGAGGTTCCTAAAGGAATGCTGAGAAACTCTGTATTTTAAAGAACATTTGAGGGAGGGGTGTAGAATAGCTCTTCTCTGCTTGAGGCTATAGAGACCCGGCACCAATCAAAACACTTTTTGTGAAGCAACTGATCAACACTGACAGGGGGAAGCCAGTAGCATATGAAAATAAGAGCAAACTCCACTCCCTTCTAGTACTGATGATGTTACCTAGTTTGGTAATGAAGCATCTGCAAGAAAACAATCAAGCTCAGAGAGCACCAAGGACCCCACAGTTCAATTCTGAGCTACAAATATTCTATTGATAAACAGTTTTTGGATAAAGGGACTCAGAGCCCGAATTATATGAGATGGCTCCCAGTGTATTTCATTCTAAATTTTGATATGATTTCTATAAATAAGGAATGTAGAATTATAATGGCTGAGTATTTGATCCTTTATACCTCAAAAAAATACAAAGCCAAGAGATAAACAAACAAAAAACAGATTTGAAAAAAGAAAATGCTCAGGAAAGAAAAAGTGAAAGTGTAAGAAAGAAAGAAGAAAAGAAGAAAAACTGAAAAAGAATGACTTCCAACTTTCTTTGGTACAGATATAAGTAAAAAAATATATCAAACTCTTACTCTAAGATTAACATTTGTCTACGTTATTTCCATAATCCCTTACTTAATCATCAAAGCCCAGATCAACTTTTAATTTCAGTTTCTCACAGAAAGTCCAGTAATGTTTCATATCATTTTAATCACTATTTGTTAACAAAACCACAACTGATTTATTTAATTGTACCAAACTCTAAATAAAACAGGAATGGAAAATCTTAAACTCTAGTGTGGACACATGCTTCTGAACTTTGTCAATTTTAAGGTACATGGACTTCAATTCCCAGAATTCCCCAGGCAGCATGTTTGCCCATCTTAAACTTGAAAAATGCTCATCTACAGATAGGGATTTTTCCATTCCCCTTTTACTGGTTCCTACTTGCTTATGAGCAATCATAATGCAAAATCCCCATTCCCAACTCATTTTCTGTACTGATGTACTTAGCTCTTATTAGCATGATCTCATTGAGCTGCATTGATCCATGTAGAACAAAATTTAATGTTCATTTAAAAAATATTCATATTGCAAGCCTTTGATTTTTTCTTATACTTATTCTGTTGGATTGTGAAATTATTTGGCCTTTTGATGCCATTTTGACACCAAACATAGATGATGCAGAATCTAAATAGATAGATACTGTAGATGGATGGATGGATGGATGGATGATAGGTAGATAGATGATAGATAGATAGATAGATAGATAGATAGATAGATAGATAGATAGCCTTAACCCAAGTTTGAGGAAAAGATACCAAAAGAAGGAAGAGAAATATAAGCACATTCAATACTTTTACCAGTTTGATGCTTTCTGATGAAGGCGTTTTATTTCATTTTTATCACTAACATTTTTATTTATTTTTCAATTTTATTTTTTTCATTGACCAACATAAACCTAATAATATTATAATTGTTCTAAAATAGAAATAGAAATAAATATTGATAGAATAAAATAGTGTAAATATAAAATTACAGAGTATATGAATTAAAATGTGAAAGATTGCAGAATTACAATTAATTTTATAAAGAATAATCTAAATGCTATAAATAAGTAGTATAAACTATAAAAAGACATAAGTGAATTCTAGAATGTATAAAATACAATGGGAATGTAAAGCTGTGCTAATTTACGTTAAGTCTAAGATTTGCCAGAATCCTAATAGGGTTAATTGGGATTAACATCATTAGAGTCCAAACAATTATAATAAAGAAACAGCAACATAAAACATAAAATAGTATGCATATATTTAAAAGGAAACGAGAAAAAAGGGGGCAGGGAAGGAAAAAAAGAATGAGAAAATATGTTGAATTTTGGAAGCTCAGTTAAGATTCAGCATCTCCTCACTTGGAGGAGTTGTTTGCATTGAATCATAGCTCTGACAGAGAACCAGGCTATTGTTTGAAATCCCTGCCACCTGGTTAGCTAGCAACAGACTGAAGTAATCAGTCTCTACCCTATCAGGGTACAGTATACATGGGGATATATACATATTTAGTAGATTTTTTATTAAAGACAATGGTCCAGCACATGACCCACATGAGCTACAGTTTCAATTTCCCCCTCACAGCAAAGACTGAGTTTCAGCTTTTTTGGTATATTATAACATAGGAATTTTTCCCAAGGGGAAACATGACAAACTAGAATTGTTATGGAGAGCCACTGCCCCATGCCCCTGTATCCCTGCCCAGCCCCCACTGCCACTCTATTCCCATTGGAAAAGAATAGCTGAAGGGTCAGATATGGCCTGCAGACCAAAAAATTCCCAGGTCTGTTAGTATCCTTTAAGAGGGTGGAGAGAAGGATATTACAGCAAGCGAAAGTAAAAATTCTTAGTGCAGGGGTGTCAAACTCGTGATCATGATGGTCATGGTCATGGTGGATGTGACATGGGAATCGTGTCGGTGGGGGGCACCTGTGGTGGCTATGTGCTAAGGCAGGACTTCCCTGAGACTCTCCCTCACATTATACAGCGAATCCTCGAGTTTATAGAGCCTGCCAATTAACATTGATAACCTGAGGATTTGTTTGATTGAATCACAGTAAATGAACGTGATCACTCCCTGCTTTCCCCAATGCATTTATTAATTGAATGCATATGTCATTAAATTCACATGAGGTATCTCAGAGTGGGGAAGAGCATGCAGGGCCTAGTGCTGCAACAGGCCATCCAAGGCCTCCCCCAATCCACTGAAACACTGTATTTTTCGGAGTATAAGACGCACCTTTTCCCCCCCTAAATTATACACCGAATGTAGCCCTGCCCACCCACTGGCTCCCACCCTTTGGCCTCTGCCTCGCAGCAGTTACCTCCTTGCAAGCAAACAGCAAGAAAAAACAGCTTTCAGCTTCAGCACAGACTAATTAGCACAAGTTGATTAGATTGGGCTCCCAACTCTCAGCTGATTTGCTCTCAGCTGTTTTGCGCAGGGCTCTGCTGTTTGCTACAAAAAGGTAAAATGCTGGAGCAGATTTTTTTTCCCTTGTGCTAATCAAGCTATGCTGAAAATGAAACTGAAAGTAAAGCAGGCTGTTTGCTGTTTGCTGTTTGCTGCAACGAGGCAAAATTAGGCAGAGACAGAGGGAGATTTCTTTTTTTTTCTTTTTCCTCATCAAAAAAGGTAGGTGCAAACAATGGGAAATTTAGGGCAAAAGAGGAGAGTTCAAGATTTTAAACACAAAAGAAAAAAAAGAAAAAAAGGCAATAAAAATGGGAAGGGAGAAAAAGCAATGAAAGAGAAAAATGTTATACATATTTAGAATTGAAATATGAATAGTAGTAAGAAATAAATGGGAAATCATGATTGTAAAAATGAAATGAATAATAATTGGAATATTTGTCTTTGTATTTTTGAAATCTAGATGATAAGTTTTTATTTTTTTATTTTTTTTAGAAATATGAATAAGTATAAACCGTAACAATTGAAATACCTTTAATGGTATATGGTGGTGAAAGTAAAAAGGATTAAGTTGTAGGTTGGATAACAGCTAGAACATTTTTAAATTTAATTAGGGAAATTGTAATGATTGAAATTTTTAATTATATATTGTGATGAAAATAGAAATGAGGGTGGGATGAGGGGAGGGAAAGGGTGGGGGGAATATGGGGGAAAGAAAATTTTTGTTTTTTGTAAAACTTTTCAATAAAAGAAAATAGAAATGATTAAATTGTGATTTGGAAGATTATATGGGCAAAACTATGTGGGTTATTGGGAGAGTTTAAGATGTGAAAATGAGTAACACAAGACGGAGAAATTATTTGTTTATTATTATTGGTAAATATAATTAATTGATTTGTAAAAAATTGGATTGCATGGAAATAATTGGAATATTCATGTTCATATTGATTAATATACAAAAGAAGATAGTTATATAACTAATTGATTTATATTACAATGTTGAATTTGTATTAAACAACTGTAATATTACATAATTAACCAATGTGAGGATGGATATAAAATAGATGACAATGGGAAGGGGTATAATATAGAATAGAAGGGAAAAATTGAATTTGATTAAGATTAGAGATGAGGATGAAAGGTAATATTGGTTTTTTTAAAAAATAATTGAGGAATAAATATGGCGAAAAGGAAATATAGAAATTGTAAATTTAATTAAAATGACTAAACACTGTTTAAATTTGTGAACCGGTCAAATACTCTGTTCAAAGAAAATATATTGTATGTTTGCATGTGTGTTTGTCTAAAAAATAAAAAAAACTTTTTTAAAAAAACAATAACCAAAAATGGTAGGTGCGTTTTATACTCCGGTGCGTCTTATACTCTGAAAAATACGGTATCTCATGCTCCCCTGGGGTCTCCACAATTGCTTCCCCCCTATCCTGCCCTGCTGGGTCCCCACAGACTGGCCTGCTTTGCTAGCATCCCAGATTCCACTTACTTCTCCCCACCCCATTTCCCATGGATTACTTACGTTTTGAAGAGCTCCAGAGCTCCAAAAACAGTTGACTCACTGGCAGAGAAGCCAAAATGTTTTATTCAGATGATGGCGAAGCTGTAAGAATGTGAAATCTAAGGAAAACATTTTCATTAGCTTCTGAGTAAAAGACTTCGACTTGGGGCCATGGGCCAGCAGGCCTCTGGGAGTAGAAAAGGCCTCCTGCTTCAGGAAAGCTTCAGGGATTGAGGCTTCAGCAGCAGACAATGAATGAGCAGTTTACTTCCTTTATCTCAGCAGGCTGAACTGCAGCCCCTTGTTGATTCGCTGCCATGCTCCAATCCCTGAAGCTGCTCATTCGAACTAGCCAGTCAGCAGCAAGCAGGAAGCCAGACTGGGCCCAAACTAAGCCTGCAGGCCCTCATGGCAAAGAAGCCAGACTTTTATTTAGATGGGGAAAGCTGTTTTCCTTACATCTCATGTTCTTACAGCTTCACGGACTTTTGGATAAAAAACTTTGGCTTCTTTGCTACGTGTTTCAGTCTCTTCTGGAGCTCTTTGAAAAGTAAGTAGAGTAAAGCCATGGGAAATGGGATGGGGAGGAGTAAGTGGAATCCAGGATGCTAGCAAAGCAGGCACAATCTGTGGAGAGGGTCAAACGGAGCCTCGGAGGGCTGGATCCGGCCCACGGAGGCTCCATTTCAGCCTGTAACAAGCCGGGAAGTGCCAAACAGAGCCTCGGAGGGCTGGATCTGGCCCATGGAGGCTCCATTTCAGCCTGTAACAAGCCGGGGAGTGCCGAACAGCATTGGAGGGCTAGTTGCAACCCACGGAGGCAATTGGCAGAGTGCTACAGGAAGCCGTCCAGGCTGAAAATGGGCCATGGGGGAGGGGACACGTGGCCCCTCCCACCCTGGTTTTGCTAGCAGAGGCACTGTGGTTCTTTGCTATTTCCAGGCCAGCCCTGCGGGTCGGATCTAAGCGGACCTTGAGTTTGACATCCCTGTTCTAACATTTTGGGGGCAATATTATAGAATACGTAGAAACAACCTTTTTTCCCCCCAATTCATTTATATATCATGGAGCCTGATTAAGATCATTTTGCATGGCCATATCTCTTAGCATGTTGTGTAAAAGATGCTTTGGCCTGATCAAATCCCATTGAAATCAATACATTGGGGGAGAATCCATCATAATTTAAGGTAATACCAGGTCATTTTTGCCCCCAAATCTGGAATTTGTCTTGAAAGAGTCACTGAAGCAGGACAATATGGGTTGAAAATTAATTTGAGCCAGTAACTGACATGTGCTATTTAGGCACAAGTTTTAATTGGAACCATTCCAGCTTCAACTTGAAGGGTTGAGTTGGGAACATAACAAGGAACCACACAGTTCCTTAGGAAGCTTGATTGTATAGCTTTAATAATTCTTGATTCTTATATGCATATTTCTGGAAGCTGTAGGACATATTTGGAAGCTGTTGAATCCACCAGCTATATACTATATACTTCTGTTGTGTGAAAAAAATCTTATTATGGCAACTATACTTCATTTTTTAGAGACTGAATTTGGGGTCTCTGTAAGCTGGTGAAGTGACAAAGAACTCAGAGATATTTGAAGGTTTTAATGTGTTCAATTATCATTCTCATTTATTTGCCAGTTATGATTGTCTCTTAAGGTTCCTTTTTGTTTTTTCATAATTAATACTTGTTTATTAGGAAGGAATTGATTTTAGGACTATCCTTAAACTGATGAATGAACTAGAAATGATGGTTACATCTTCCACATGTAAGAGAAGTGTGATGGTCTACCAGCCAAGTTTGGAAGATGATGTTCTAATTTTGAGAGTCTTGTCACCATATTACTAATATAAAAATTTAATAATAAGGCTAAAGTACAGCTTTGTTTTAGACCATTATAAGAACACAAAATTTCAAAAGGATGTCCTTGGTTGCCAAGTCATATTTAGATTAAATATTATTATGCAGCATTTTAATGAATGTTAACAAGCATTTATCAATAGAAGATATCTCTAGTTTTGACCACAGTCAGTTTTTTACTTTGTATTTTCTTTGGATAGCCGCTTAATGCTACAGTTTCTTTAGCTGCCCTTTTTTTAAATTCAGAACTTTTAGAGAACTTTATAGATATCCATTCCATAGCTTCAGATATTTCCTATTTATTCTTCTAGTAGGAATTCTTTGTGAAAAATGAGTCTTAATATATATATATATATTGCTTGTGGCAATAAAATGTAATATTTGCCCTTTGACCTTCCATTGCTAGAAAAATTTATTTTTTTGAAACATAGCTTTTTGATGATAGAATAGAATAGAATTCTTTATTGGCCAAGTGTGATTGGATGCACAAGGAATTTGTCTTGGTGCATATGCTTTCAGTGTACATAAAAGAAAAGATACATTCATCAAGAATTATAAGGTACAACACTTAATGATAGTCATAGGGTACAAATAAGCAATCAAATCATATTAGGAAACAGTCAATATAAATTGTAAGGATACCAGCAACAAGGTTACAGTCATAAGTCATGTGGGAAGAGATGGGTGATAGAAACGATGAGAAGATTAATAGTAGTGCAGACTTAGTAAATAGTTTGACAGTGTTGAGGGTGATGTGCCTAATTGCATAGATTTATATTGATTCTGAATTATTTTGGTAAAGTGGCAAATTTGTGGAGAGAAGAAAGAAGACTTTCTATAAGGCATTTAGAATCTTAGGCTCATCATTTAATTAATTTTTTCTACATTGGAAAAGTTTTAACACAGTTTTGAAATCTTTTTCCTGTCAAATACTGATTTAGATATTATTCAAAATGATAATTCAGTCTACTTCTTGGAAAAGAGCAAAGGAACCAACAACTTTAACAATACTTTGTAAATTGCAAGGAATTCGACTACAGCTAGTCCTTGACTTACAACAGAACTTCTTATTCTGCGAGACTCCCCCCTCTCGCAGGTGTGGCCCTCCACTTTATCAAGGGCCTACCTTTATGACGGGCTTTGGCACCCCGAGAGGTGGCATGCTGCAAAAAGGGGATTGAGGGGTTTTTTAGGGAAACTTTTTGATAGATTTTTAAGGGATTTTAAGGGGTGGGAGGGTTGTGTGGGTTTGGGGGTTAACCCACGGGGGGAGGGGTCCGGCCCAGCTGTTAGTGGGGCCACGGAGGGTGCGGATTCTGGGGGTAAGGGGGACATTAGAGTCCATTCTGTCGAGGGCTTTTCTATCAATGTGTTGAGTGGGAGGGGCAGATATGGCGGGAGCAGGGGGCCGCATCATGTGATGGGGGCGCGCACTCGCTATCTTCGAGCGGTGGCGCGCCCCGGTCCCCATAGCCCTTCTCGTATCCCAGGCTGTTCAGACTCTCAGGGCCTGAGCCTTCGGCTGCTGTCGTGCAATGCCAGGTCCGTGGTAAATAAAGCCCCCGTCATTTGCGATCTTATTCAGGAGGGGGGAGCGGACCTGGCAGGTATTACGGAGACCTGGTTGGGCCATGAGGGGGGGGTTCCCCTCGTGGATATGTGCCCACCAGGTTTCCGAGCATTCCATCAGCCGAGAGCTCAGGGCAGGGGTGGGGGGGTGGCGGTTATTATAAAGGAAAGTCTTGATCCGAGGGAGACCACTGTTCCACAGATAGCCGGATGTGAGTCCCTTTTTGTGAGGTGAGGTCGTGGAGTACAGATGGGCTTGTTGATCACGTACCTGGCTCCCTGCCGCGTGGCAACGGCCCTGCTCGAGCTGCTCAACGTCATAGCTGAGGTGGCGGTTGGTACCCCCAGACTTCTAGTCATGGGGGATTTCAACCTGCCATCTGTCGGCGAAACGTCTGAAGTGGCTCGGGAGTTCATGGCTTCCATGACGGCCATGGACCTTACTCAGTTAATTCATGACCCCACTCACACGGGTGGACACACTCTGGACTTAGTTTTTGTCTCTGGTCAGTGGTCGAGTGGCCTTGATACAGGGGATATAGTCATCGAACCCTTGTCATGGTCTGACCACTCGCTCCTTCGACTGGACTTTCTAACTGCTGCACCCCGCCGCAGGGAGGCGGGACCGACCAGGTGGTTCCGCCCCAGGCACCTGATGGACCCTGATAGGTTCCAGATGGAGCTTGGGCCATTTCCTGAGACTCTGGCTCATGACTCGGCTGAGGACCTGGTGGCAGCCTGGGATAGTGCGGCTGCCGGGGCCTTGGACCGTGACGTGCCTTTGCGGCCTCTGACCCGGCACCGAACTCACCTAGCTCCTTGGTTCTCTGAGGAGCTTAGGGAGATGAAGCGCCGGAAAAGACGCCTGGAGAGTAGTTGGAGGACCAGCCGCTCCGAATCCGACCGAACACTGGTGAGGTCTCATATTAAGACCTACCTAGTGGCGATAAAAGCGGCAAAATCTAGCTATTTTGCCGCTCTTATCGCGTCATCAGATAATCGCCCGGCCGCCCTGTTTAGGGTGACCCGCTCCCTCCTCCATCTGGAAGCGCGGGATGACCCCTTGCAGGGCCGAGCTGAGGACTTTGTGCAGTATCTGTATGACAAAATTGCTCAGATTCGGGAAGGGCTGGCCTCTGACTGGGTATGTCCGGACGGGATGAATGAGGCAGGTCTTGAGAGTGTTATCTGGGGGGAGTTCGATCCTGTGGCTCCCGAGGACATGGACAGGGTCCTGGGACGGCTGAACGCGACCACATGTTTATTGGACCTGTGTCCCTCCTGGTTGGTACTGGCTTCCTGGGAGGTGACACGAGGCTGGCTCCAGAAGATTGTTAACGCTTCTTTGAGTGAGGGGGTCCTGCCGGCCGCTTTGAAAGAAGCGGTTGTGAGGCCCCTCCTCAAGAAGCCCTCTCTGGATCCGGCTGTTTTGGCTAACTATCGTCCAGTCTCCAACCTTCGCTTCGTTGCGAAGGTTGTTGAGAGTGTAGTAGCGCAACAGCTTCCCCGGTACCTGGATGAAACTGTCTATCTAGACCCGCTCCAGTCCGGCTTCCGGCCTGGGCACAGCACGGAAACGGCATTGGTCGCGTTGGTGGATGATCTCTGGAGGGCTCGGGATAGGGGTTGCTCCTCTATCCTGGTCCTCTTAGACCTCTCAGCGGCTTTTGATACCATCGACCATGGTATCATGTTGCACCGGTTGGCGGGGTTGGGGGTGGGGGGCACCATTCTGCAGTGGTTCTCCTCCTACCTCTCTGACCGGTCGCAATCTGTGTTGACGGGGGGGCAGCGGTCGACCCTGAGGCACCTTGCTTGTGGGGTGCCACAAGGGTTGGTCCTCTCGCCCCTTCTGTTCAACATTTATGTAAAGCCGCTGGGTGAGATCATCCGTGACTTCGGGGTGGAGTTCCATCAGTACGCTGATGACACCCAGCTGTACATCTCCACCCCAGGCCACCCCAACGATGCCCTTGAAATGATGTCCCAGTGCCTGGAGGCCGTGTGGGCCTGGATGGGAGAAACAGGCTCCGACTCAACCCCTCCAAGACTGAGTGGCTGTGGCTTCCAGCGTCCCGATATAGCCAGCTGACGCCATCGCTGGCTATTGGGGGCGAATCACTCGCCCCCAGGGAGAGGGCTTGCAACTTGGGTGTCCTCCTGGCCACGGGGGCTTTTTATCAGGTTCGCCTGATACGCCAGTTGCGCCCCTTTCTAGATCGGGACTCTCTACGCACAGTCACTCAGGCACTAGTCACTTCCCGCCTGGACTACTGCAACGCTCTCTACATGGGGCTCCCCCTGGGGTGCACCCGCAGGCTCCAGCTGGTCCAGAACGCGGCCACGCGGGGGATTATGGGGGCGACGCGCTCCCATGTGACACCTCTCCTGCGCGAGCTGCACTGGCTCCCGGTGGTCTTCCGGGTGCGCTTCAAGGTGTTGGTGACCACCTTTAAAGCGCTCCATGGCTTAGGGCCGGGGTACTTACGAGACCGCCTTCTGCCACCAATAGCCTCCCACCGGCCAGTACGCTCGCACAGAGTGGGCCTCCTCAGGGTGCCGTCCGCCAGACAATGTTGGCTGGCGACCCCCAGGGGGAGAGCCTTCTCTGTGACGGCGCCCACCCTCTGGAATAACCTTCCCCCAGAGTTATGTATAATAACAGACCTCCGGATTTTTCGTCGGGCCCTGAAAACCTATTTATTTCAACTAGCTGGACTGGCTTGAGCTAAATTTTAAATTGATTTTAAATTGGGTTGTTTTAATTTACGGCCAGAATATTTAATTATTTTAATACTGTTTTTTAAATTTTGTATGCTCTGTTTTTACTTAGGCTGTGCACCGCCCTGAGTCCTATTTGGAGAAGGGCGGTATAGAAATTTAATTAATTAATAAATAATAATAAATAAAACAGTTTGTTTAGTGACTGTTCAAAGTTACAGCAGCATTGAAAAAAGTGACTTATGACCTTTTTTCATAGTTACGACCTTTGCAGCATCCCCCTGATCATGTGATCAAAATTCAGACGCTTGGTAATTGGTTCCTGTTTATGACCATTGCTGTATCCCAACTTATTAGCTGCAGTGATTCACCTAAGAAAGGTCATAAAATGGGGCAAACTCACAAGAAATGTTTCACTTAACAACATACATTTTGGACTCAGTTATGATTATAAGTCGAGGACTATCTGTATAGGTACATTGGCTACCAATGTAAGTAGCGGACATGCTAAATTAACAGCATACATTTCCTCATTCACTGGAAATTATACAGGCTATAATTTAGGAGTAAAATTGGAACAGGAAAGTGGGATTGAGACTTTTTTGAATATTGCTAATCTTTAGCACCACCTGCCTGCTAGAGAGAAACTAACAATGTAGCTGAAAACAGTAGTTATGTTTGTATGTTTACTGAACTTGAGATGGATGATAAGTAAGCCAGCAATAATAATAATTTTTGTAGGTTTTGAAGCCATTCTTGATAATATATTATAGACTCTCCTAGCTCACCTGATTTCCCTTTCATTTTTATATTAAAATGTATGTAATGCTTTATATTTGATAAATTAGATTTGTCTACTACAGAATTATAATGGGTAGCTTTTTTGTTGTGTATTAAGTTAAAAGATTCATTTTCTGATACCATGAAAAGTGAAATAGATTATCTGCTTAAAGCAATACTGATATGCAAGAGTATATTTTCCTATTGGCATATATCACAGAAAAAAATGCCTTTTCCATAACCATTGCAATTATCTAATTATATTTAATATAGACTTTTTTGTAAGCTTACATTTTTGTAATTACTTTTCAGGTGAGCTATTAACACACTATTCTTAACCTTGCGAGCTTTTGGAAGTGTGAACTTTAACTCCCAGAAACCTCTAGCCCGCCATGCCGATTCCCCATGCTGGCTGGGAATTCTGAGAGTTAAAGTCAATGCTTCTAAAAGTTGCCAAGGTTGAGAAACACTGTAATAATTTTATTTATTTATTCATTTGGTTGTTTTTTGTTGTTTATTAAATTTATATGTTGCCCATTTCATTGTCAAGCAACTCATTCATTTTAAATGAATATATGGAGCTCCTGTAACATTTAGAGTCCTATTATTTTTCAGTGGTAGTTTATTTTTACACAGTGACTTATGGAAGTGACTTGCATTTAATATAATTGCTTCAGATTTATAATGGATCCTGATTGTCTGGTAAAATGTAGATGGTAAATCTCCTTCAAATTGTGTGTTTGTTCAGATTCAAGAACAGTTGCTACAATGCAATGGTAGGTTTCAAAAATTTTCAGTTCGGTGGGCGTGGCAAGGTGGGTTCATGTGACTGAGTGGGCATGGCCGACTTGACATCACCCACACCCACTCAGTCACATGTCCTCCCCCACCTAGCCATGCCCACAGGAAATGGTAGGAAAATTTTTGGAATTTCCACCTATCTACCCCCGCCCTCCCTTCGCCAGTCGCCTCTGTATCCCCTCCATTAGTGGCCCCGGCCCTAGCCCCGCTTCCTCCCCCACCAGCACCTCTTTGTTTGGGCTGCTTACCTTCCGCGGTAGCTGGTCCAGAGTCCGGAAGGCAAGCTGACTGGAGTTTTTGGTGGCCCCCAGTCAGCCGCTGCTGCTGGAAAGTGGCTGGCAAAGAAGCCTCTGAAAACTACCAGAGGTCACGGAAAAAGCTGTTGCCGTCGCCACCATGTTCTTCACGCATGCACATCCCATTGGACTTGCAAGGCAATGGGATGCGCGTGCGTGAAGAACATGGTGGCAATGAATATGGTGGGTGGGGCGAGTGAGCAGCGACTGGGGGACCGGTTCAGGAAATTTGAAATTTGTGTACGTTAGTTGCAATAACCTTGTATGTATATATGTAAAGTATTGTATTTTTAAAAATGAAAATAAATTTATTTAAAAAAAAAAACAAAGGAAATTTGCCAAATTTCCACCAACAGTTTGCACCAACCGGTGCGAACTGCTGAATACCACCTCTGCTACAATGGAACCACTGCATTTTTAACAAACGTAAGAGCATCAGAATATCCCATGTACTAGATTGATTGTAGTATTTTTAGGAATGTGTTTATTCTGTCAACCTACCCAAGACCAAGCTGGACAATCAAATAATTGATGGCTTGAATACTTCTGAATAATGATTCTGATCCTGGAATGGAAATTTCAAATTTATAAAATTAGACTTACTTTTAAATAACATTTATTGCTTCTTGATGATAAATTTTATGTTTGACTTCTTAAAGTAATTAACATAGCATTGTATCTGAAACACTAGCTTGTGCTTGAATGAATGAATAGATATGCATTTGCCATTATTTTCAACATAAGACAAAAGAATACATTACAATCTTATGCCTGGTATTGATCTATTTTTAATACAACTGAAAGAGTTTCTTTTTAAAGAAAATATAACAGACTCATTTTTTATTTTTGTACGTATTTGGTTCTTTATATATTTATTTCATAGTTAGTTTCCATAGTTTCCAGATAGATTAGAAGGAAAAGAATATATTTACTGGTATACTTACTGATATGAATACGATTATTTATTTTAAAGGTTTGATGATTTTATTAGTAAAGCTCAAATTCATTCTGATGATTCTTTTTATGACCCTAGAGCGTAGAACCTATTAATATTCTTTGACATTTTAAATTAAGCTTTCCTGAGGTTAATACTCTAAAAATATATTTGAATCACAGTTTCTAAGATTTTTGGTCAACATATTGTAGTCCCATTCCATACATATAGAAAACATCAGGTCTGTGCTAATGGGTTAGTTAGTTTTGCATGACTTTTTAGAAGTAATCACAGTGTTTTTAAAGAATGCCACAATAAGCTTATTGGAATATATGCCATATTGTTCTATTTATGTCCAGAATACTAACTATATTCTATTTTTTAGCATACAACTCGTGAAGTGATTCTGGTTGAAGATGAGGTGACAGACACTGAAGACAATGAAGAGGACGATTTAGGAGACTTGGATGATCAGCGTAGTGTAATCCTTCATATTATCTCACAACTGAAACTTGGCATGGATCTAACTAGGGTATGTGTTTGTTTCAACCTTTTTTGTGATTTTACTCCGTATCTGTGATACTTGCTATCATGATGTTTACTGCTTTCCCAATTTTGTATATATATAAAACCCTAACTTTTTAAACAGGTAATGTATTTTTCAGGGACAGAAAACTTTTACATTCAGTCTCATTATAATGTAAAAGTAACCATTCTTCTTCATAATTCACAGTCCCAGAATCAAAACTGGCTTTTTAAATATTTCTGGTATACTGTATGTGTTTCCAGTTGTTCCTGGGAAGTAGCTGGATACTTGCTATTGAGATATATCCACTTCTAGGAAAAAAATAAAGAGAAAATGCTGAACTAGACTGTTGGAATTCTGCTTTTTTAAAAAACAAAGTAATGAAACACATGTTTGTAGGAAAACTATTTTTGTATAGAATAAACTTCTAACCTTGTAACTTTTGATAATTCCCTCACTGTTAATCTATACATTTATATAGTGTAAGTGTTCCATATGTACTTTTCAGCTTGCTAGGCATGTGAAAATTAAAATTTTATTTTAACCCTTTATATTATTAACAAATAATATATAACGAAACATTTAAGTTCATAGTCAAGGAAGAATGCTCAAAGCCACGAGAAGGTTAATTAAATTAATAACAGTTTGTTTTATTAGAAAGTCAAATCACTCAAATTAACCATTTTCACTGATTTAGAACATTGTTTTTAAGCCTTTATGATTTCTCAAGGAGAGGTTTGAAGACATCCAAGATACATAGAACAGAATCACACATCTGTGACACATCACACACACAGATACATATCCACGGACAAAGTGAACTTGAACCTTTGAAAACAATCTAAATTTGATCTATAGAAGACAAGAACTCAGGGTTAGGTAAATGTGGTCATCCTTCACACACGATCAAAATTATTACATCAAAATTTCCACACACCCCAATTTTTGAGTCAGAAACCAAACTTGTGAAAATGTACTCTGGGGTATATTCTTTGAATACTAATCTCTCTTTGTGCCAAAATAGGAACAATGAGATATATGTACATCAGTGGTGGAATTCAAGTAATTTAACAACCGGTTCTCTGCCCTAATGATTTCTTCCAACAACCAGTTTGCCAAACTGCTCAGAAAGTTAACAACTGGTTCTCCCGAAGTGGTGCGAACTGGCTGAATCCCACCACTGATGTACATTCATTAGAACTTGAATAAATTCAAAAAAGAGATACCTTTTTCTCAATAGTTAGCAAATGTCAGAGGACTTGAGACTGGGATACCTTTCTGTTTGTGCTAATGATCACATATGTATCTTTCCAATCAGTAAGAGCTGCTACAGTGGCAACCAAGTGCAATTGTTAGCTGTGATTAACCAGTCTGCCTATTGACTACTCATGTAATTTTCTTCTACATTAGCTATTTATATACAGCATGAAAATATTAACATTTATTTTGTCTAATTTTCATATATTTTAAAATGTTTTAATTTTGAGACTGTTGGAAAAATGTCATATATTAGAATGTAACAAATAAAGAACAACGAGCCTAGTATTTAATCTGTGCTTTAATAATACGGTACTGAAAAAAGCTTTAATTACATTGGTCTGTTCTCTTGAATGTGCTTTGGAATATTGAAAGGTCAGCAAATAACTTACTTTGATCAATGAAGAAATTGAATACACCAGTATTTAGACCACTTTCCTGAATAATGCATGAAAAGAAAGAGCTTGTTGGCTTGATCTCATATATTGAATTTAATAGGAAAGTGCTATTTGAAGTAGAGATACAAATGAAATGTGTAATTTTGCTTACACATGCTGGAATAAAATAATATTTAAATATTATTAGCTAATTGAAGACAGGATGGAAAACATCTCAGTCAGAATGAATAATATGATAGCAATAGAGTGAGAATTAATAATTTTAATTATCTCACTAATACAGTTAAATATACCTAGATAATTAATTATGTGTGCTTATTAATATTTTCTTTGATAATAATTTCATTTTTTAAAAAAAATTGAAAGTATAGTAACTCCAAATTAGCTGAAAATCTATGTCAACTCGTGAAGCATTCTTGATCTGCTCTTGAGTTGCCATAGGCAGAGGGATGGGGAACGGAACCTCACAGCTGCAGTGAGGGAATCGCACTTCAGTCAAAACAAAAACACATCTGGCCATCTCTATATCAAGGCCATCTCCATGGATACCACAGTGGCCTAAGGGAGGGTCTCTACAACCTGCGAAATTGCTTCAATGGGGAATGTGACTGATGACACACCTTGGGGGGAGGGATAAACAGGGTCAGAGCTGGAGCATGAATTAAGTGAGGTCAGAGTTGGCTTCACTTGGTATGTGCTGACATGAAGCTCCTAATAAATAACTAGATTTCTTTTGAAGTTTGGCTCGAGGCTCATGATTTAATTAGGGCATCGGTCAGAACCCTGACACTCTATTTAGAATAGAATAGAATAGAATAGAATAGAATAGAATAGAATAGAATAGAATAGAGCAGAGCAGAGCAGAGCAGAGCAGAGCAGAGCAGAGCAAGTGTGATTGGACACACAAGGAATTTGTCTTGGTGCATACGCTCTCAGTGTACATAAAATAAAAGATACATTCATCAAGAATCATCTATGATATCACTTAATGATAGTCATAGGGTGCATAGGCTGCACATAAGCAATCAAATCATATTAGGAAACAGTCAATATAAATTGTACGGATACCAGCAACAAGGTTACAGTCATACAGTCATAAGTGGGAGGAGTTGGATGATAGGAACGATGAGAAGAATTTATTTTCAAAATACTATATTTTACTTGTTATTGAACAAATTGAATCATTTAAGCCAGGGATTCCCAAAATCTGGGCCATGGCCTGTGTGGAACCGGTCCACGCAAGTGGTGGGCGCACTGCCCGTAGCTCCACTTGTGCGAGCAGCAGGTGCTTATGCTCACATGGGAAACTCCTTTCGCACAAGTGTCAGACCCTCGTGCTAGAGTGGGAAGCTCCATTTGTGTGGGTGCATGCACTTGCAAGTGTGTGCACTCACTGCTTATGTGAAACAATCTTCTCCCCCCTCCCACTTGAAAAGGTTGGAGACCCCTGTGACTATTACAATCAACTTGATTTTTATCAGTAATGAAACACTGCACCTGTTTGCTATTCTTTGATAAATAGATTTATTGAAAACATACATCCTGTCAACCTGCTGGAATTGGCAGGTTCTTCTGGAATTTAATTAACTTAAATCAAGCTGTTCTGTTACTTTGCACAATTATAAATGTGATCAGTGAACAGTTGTCTAATTTTTGGTATTTTTTGAGCTTGATTGTTTTTTTGCAGACGTTTCATTACCCAAACTAGGTAACATCATCAGTGCTCAGTAATGATGATGTTATCTAGTTTCGGTAATGAAACATCTGCAAGAAAACAACCAAGCTCAGAAACTACCAAAGACCTATCATTTAACCCTGAGCCATAAATATTTTTCTATATCTAAGAAGAATTCATTACAGGTAGTTCTTGAATTATGACCACAATTGAGCCCAACATTTATGTTTTTAACTGAGACTTTTGTTAAGTGAATTTGCCCCATTTTATGACTTTTCTTTCTTGTTAAGTGAATCATTGCATTTGTTAAATTAGTAACGTGATTGTTAAGTGAATCTGGATTCCCACTGACTTTGTTTGTTAGAAGGTTGCAAAAGGGGATCACATGACCCCAAGACATTGCAACCATCATAAATATGAACCACTTGCCAAGCATCTGAATTTTGATTATGTGACCATGGAGATGCTACAACGGTTGTAAGTGTGAAAAATGGTCATAAGTCAATTTTTTCAGTGCCATTGTAACTTTGAATGGTAACTAAATGAACTGTTGTAAATTGAGGACTACCTGTAGTTGTCTAATTGACTACTTAAGTGGAAAGTAGTGAGAAAAAAATAGGCAGTTTGAATAATATAATTTTGTTACTTGAAGGACTAGTAAGGATTGGAGAAATAGACTGATTTGCATAATTGACTAGTTATAACACAGTTGTTCTTTTGTCTTTATTCTTGAATTCTGAAAAGGGGAGAAAAGATTGATGTTTGCATTCTGCAAAGAATTGCTGCTAGCTTGATCTTTTCTTCAGCAGTTATGATGAAATGATTACTTTCTTTTTACTGTGTTCAATATAGGTAGTCCTTCCAGCCTTTATTTTAGAGAAGAGGTCTCTGCTGGAGATGTTTGCAAACTTCTTGGCCCATCCAGACCTATTTTTATCAATTTCGTGTGGAATCACTCCTGAGGAAAGAATCATCTCCTTTGTGGAGTACTATTTGACAGCTTTTTATGAGGGCCGAAAAGGAGTTGTTGCCAAGAAGCCATATAATCCAATAATTGGAGAAACATTTCATTGCTCTTGGAATGTGCCTAAGGACAGAGTAAAACCAGTCAGAGCAAACACTGCCTCTTGTGGTCTCAAGGGGCAAGCTTCATCGGAATGTTATAGGCTGAGATTTGTAGCTGAACAAGTATCCCATCATCCACCAGTAACCAGTTTTTACTGCGAGTGCAAAGAGAAGAAAGTGTGTGTGAATGTTCATGTATGGACCAAAAGCAAATTCATGGGGATGTCTGTAGGTGTTTCTATGGTAGGTGAAGGTAAGAAGTGCCACAAACAGATTATACTTTATATAGCATGCTTATTTATTAAAAAGAAACAAAAGGAAAACTGAAGATTTCTTATTACTCCCCTCTCACCACAGTTAACTTGGAATAAAAGCACTAAGCACTTCAGCCTCCAAGCACAAAAATCAGTAGAAATGCTATTTAGATAAGAGTTGAGTGGCAATATATAGAATGTATGGTCAAGGGGGGAAAAAAGGGTGTGGGGAACGATGTGGTGGCTCAGAAGGGGATGTGGTGACTCAGTGGCTAAGATACTGAACTTGTCAATCAGAAAGGCCGGACGTTCGGTGGTTCGAATCCCTATCACATAACAGAGTGAGCTCCCGTTACTTGCCCCAGCTTCTGCCAATCTAACAGTTCGAAAGCATGTAAAAATGCAAGTAGAAAAATAGGGACCACCTTAGTGGAAAGGTAACAGCGTTCCGTGCGCCTTCGGCATTTAGTCATGCCAGCCACATGACCATGGAATTGTCATCAGACAGTGCTGGCTCTTTGGCTTAGAAAAGGAAATGAGTCGGGAACAATTAGCACGTATGTGTGAGGGGAACCTTTACTTTTACCTATGGTCAGAAAAGGGGAAAAAATGGATGTATTGATTTGTGCTTTTATTAGTGAATAAGATGTATAATTTGTGTTAATATTCAATTCTAAAAAAATGTGTGGATATATGTGAAACATAGAGAATATAGTAACAGAATTGGAAGGGACCTTGGAGTCTGGTTCAACCCCCAGCTCAAACAGGAGAGCTTATACTAGCAGCCCCCAACAGTTCTGGCTCCACAGACCAGCAGCAGCAGTGGCGACCACATTGGGATGGGGAGGGAGGGGATGATTTTGTGTGTGCAGCCTAGCTCCCATTCAGGTGCAAATGAAGCTTCGCATATTTGCCTATCATTTGTGCGGCCCAGTTTTCAATGGACTGTAGACTGGTACCGGTCCACAGCTCAGGGTTGGGGACCCCTATCCTATACCATTTCAGACAAATGGTTGTCCAATCTCGCTTAAAAACCTCCAGTGATGGAGCATTCACAACTCTATTGATTAATTGCTCTAACTTTCAGGAAATTTCTCCTTATTTCTAGGTTAGATCTCTCCTTGAACTAATGTCCATCCATTGCTTCTTATCCTTGCCATCTTCTCCTATTAGTGGACTGATTGTTTCCTTGGTTGTTTCCTTGCTTTTTACATATTGAAAAAAGCTTCTTCTATTATTTTTGACATTGGTTGTAAGCCTTAGTTCCTTCTGAGCCTTAGCCAATTGTGGGCTGCAATTAATTTAACAACTGGTTCGCCTACTGACTGGTTGGGTGGGCATGGCTTGGGGGGGTTATGTGACTGAGTGGGTGTGGCCAACTCAACATCACTCACGCAAGGTGGGGCGGTGCAGATGGGGAGATGCGGCAGAGACAGGGCGATTTCCTATGCACCATTCTGAGCCCCTTTCCCCCCTTTGGCTGACAAAATAAAAACTCATTTAAAGATCATGACTGCCTGCTGAGCCTGCCTGGTGCATGTTCGCAAAAGGAGGCTAGGAGAAAAAAAAGAAAAGGGCCAGTGGAAACAGCCCATTTTCTGCCTCTATTCAGCTGTCTGCGTCATGCTCAATTGGGATGGGGAGGTGAGGGGGGGAAGCAAAAAGCCCACGTGGTCCGTATGTACTCACCAGCATGATGGAGAATCTCTCTTTCAGCTCGCCGGTTTGGGCATTGGGAGTTGGAGGAGTCGATTGTGCTCCCTGAACATGAAATAGGGTGGGCTGGGGTGGGTGGGGCCAATCAGTGGTGGAATTTGCCGGTTCGATGAACTGTGGTCGAAACCGGCAGCAGCCCACCTCTGGCTTTAGCTTTCCTGACCTCATTTTAGTGAGTATAGCCTGTATACAGATATTCTGCCTTAGTTATGTGTCCTTCTTCCCACTTTTTACACTTTTTCTTTTTGTCTTTTAGTTAGAAAATCCTTTGTATAGCTATGCTGGTTTCTTTTGAGATCTTTTATTTTTCTTCTTCATTGGTGTTGTGTTGGACTGGGCTTTTATAATCTCACTTTTCAAAATTTCCTACGAGGATTTTCATTCATGGAATCTCTCTGAAGCACTCTCTTTTCTGATAAAATGCTGTACAATCAGTCCGGAAATGTATTAATAAGGGAGATCAGAGCAGCAAAAAGAAGCTACTCTGAAAAGCTAAAGAATCAGTTCTCAACAAATGAACCAGCAAACGTGGAAAACTCTTAAAAATATCACCGGTTATGGCAAATCTTCTTCCTAGACTGAAGGAAATCAACAACTGGCAGATGACCTGAACGTGTTTTACTGCAGGTTTGAAACTACAGCCACCTATCTCCACAACCCTCATCTCAGACACACCAACAACAGCCAAACCTCCTACAACTGATCCCAGGGAAGTGTAAGACCTATTTCGCAGACAAAAGCCAGGAAAAGCTCCAGGCCAGACAAGATAACTCCTTGCTTAAAAGTCTGTGCTGACCAATTGGCCCCCATCTTCACCTATATCTTCAATAAATCGCTAGAGATGTGCTATGTTCCTTCTTGCTTCAAATGCTCTACTATCATCCCAGTGCTGAAGAAGCCCACTATCAAGGAACTGAACGACTACAGACCAGTTGCTCTAACATCTGTAGTTATGAAAATCTTTGAAAGGCTAGTGCTGTCTCACTTGAAAACCATCACGGATCTGCTGTTAGACCTCCTGCAATTTGCATACAGAGCAAATAGATCAACAGATGATGCTGTTAATATGGCTCTGCACTACATCCTACAACATCTTGAATCTCCAAAGACCTATGCAAGGGTCCCCTTTGAGACTTTAGTTCAGCATTCAACACCATCATTCCAGACATTCTTCTAACTAAGCTAAACCAGCTAGCGGTATCTGAACACACTTGTAAATGGATCATAAGTTTCCTAACAGACAGGAAGCAGCAGGTGAAGCTAAGCAGAATCACATCAGATACCTGTACAATTAGCACAGCGGCCTCACAAGGCTGTGTGCTCTCTCCACTTCTCTTCTCTCTATATACCAAAGATTGCATCTCAAACGATCCATCTGTTAAACTACTGAAGCTTGCAGATGACACAACAGTGATCGGTCTCATTCGAGACAATGATGAATCCACATACAGAAGGGAGATTGAATGACTAGCCTCGTGGTGCAACCAGAAATCTGGAACTGAATACTCTCAAAACCGTAGAAATGATGGTGGACTTTAGGAGAAACCTTCCCATACTACCACCTCTTACAATACTAGACAACATAGTATCAACAGTAGAGTCTTCAGATTTCTAGGTTCTACCATATCTCACGACCTAAAATGGACACCCAACATCAAAAACGTCATTAAAAAAGCATAACAAAGAATGTTCTTTCTACACCAACTCAGAAAGCTCAAACTGCCCAAGGAGCTGCTGATACAGTTCCACAGAGGAATTATTGAGTCTGTCATCTACACCTCTATAACTGTCTGGTTTGGTTCTGCAACCCAACAAGACAGACACAGACTTCAGAGGATAATTAGAACTGCAGAAAAAACAATTGCTACCAACCTGCCTTCCATTGAGGACCTGTATATTGTACAAGTCAAAAAGAGGGCTGTGAAAATATTTACAGACCCCTAGCATCCTGGACATAAACAGTTTCAACTCCTACCCTCAAAACGATGCTGTAGAGCACTGCACACCAGAACAACAAGGCACAAGAACAATTTTTCCCCGAATGTCATCACTCTGCTAAACAAATAATTCCCTCAACACTGTCAAACTAGTTACTAAGTCTGCACTACTATTAATCTTCTCATTGTTCCTATCACCCATCTCCTCCCACTTATGACTATATGACTGTAACCTTGTTGCTGGTACCCTTAAGATTTATATTGACTGTTTCCCTACAACTATCATTAAGTGTTGTATAATTTTTGACGAATGTATCTTTTCTTTTATGTACACTGAGAGCGTATGCACCAAGACAAATTCCTTGTGTGTCCAATCATACTTGGCCAACAAAGAATTCTATTCTATTTTATTCTATCTCTAAGTTTATTGAAATCAACTCTCTTGAAGTCCAAGACTCCAGTTTGACTTTGTTTTATTGCTTCAGCTTGCATTATGTTGACTTCTGATATTGCATGGTCATTCTCACTTAAGGTTCCTATAACTTTGATTGCTTCTATCATTTAATCTCTGTTAGTGAAAATTAAGTCCAGTATGGCTGACCCTCTAGTTCCCTTCTCTATCTTTGGAGACAAAGTTAGGTCTGCTAGGTTTGTCAGGAACCTCTTTGATATTCCATTAGATGTAGAGTTAGTCTCCCGGTTGATGTCAGAGTAGTTATACTGTCCCATTACTATTGTGTATTTTGTGCACATGGTGGCTAACCACTGATGGGATTCAAGTAATTTAACAACCGGTTCTCTGCCCTAATGATTTCTTCCAACAACCAGTTTGCCAAATTGCTCAGAAAGTTAACAACCGGTTCTCCCGAAGTGGTGCGAACTGGCTGAATCCCACCACTGTGGCTAACTGATTAGCTAATATTTCATCTATTTCCTCTGTTTGGTTGGGTGGTTTGTAGCATGCACCCATGGCAATGTCATTCTTTTTTCCTTTTATATTAATCCAAATGCATTCAAGGTTTTTACCATTATTCTGTTGCATTTCTGTAAAGGTGTACTGTAATTATTTCTTATATATAGTGCACCTCCTCTTATATTCCTTTTCTTCCTCTGTGTCTAGATCAAACTTTAAACTGCTAGAATGAAGCCATCTTCTTGGCTTTGTTGTTGTCCAAAAATAAGTTATTATTGGTACATATTTTTGGTAGTAGCCGACACATCTGATGGGTTAGGTTCCCTCTGTCTACACATTCACATAGCATTGTTATCTGCTAAGAATCTCCATTTGATTTTACATTTATTATACATTTAGGGACTCTAACTTTATATCTATCCAGGGTCCTTCAATTAGTATAAGGGAGTAATTACATTTATAGTTTGCAAAGGGGAGAAGATGAAATTTTCTAATACCTCACAGAATGACAGCCTTTAAGTATCCAGCGGCACCTTCTGAGATTAATGAGCCCTATAGGATTGATAGTATCTCTTATTTGTTAAGATATCTCCTTTGAATTTCCTATTGTAAGGATGGGCAAGCTGATGGTCTTTAGATACTTATGTAAGTTGTCCATCCCTGTCCTATGTCATGTATGATATTGCATCCTAATCATGGATATTTATATGATTATAAAATGTTATATTCAGTCATGATAGACAACATTCCAAGGCTGTCCTATTACAGTCGGCAAATCCATGTAACCGCCATTCATTGTAATGGTGTAATTGAATGGCTAGCCCAATAGCTGAAGTTGATTCAACAAAAGCTCAATTGCAAAAATTTGTTATCATTACCTGCACCAGTCTTTGCATTCTTTCCTCTCAAAAGAGGTTACAAGGAAGATTAATATTTCATCTTTCTCAAATTGTTTTGTTTAAGCATACATTTTAACAATGATCATGTTTCTTCAAATCTTTGAATGCTGATCTCTTCTCCCTTCATATCCATAGGCATTCTTTATCTCTTGGAACATGGGGAGGAATATATATTCACATTGCCTTGTGCCTATGCGCGTTCAATACTTACTATTCCTTGGGTGGAGCTTGGAGGCAAAGTCAATATTCACTGTGCCAAGAGTGGTTACTCTGCTACGGTCACATTCCACACCAAGCCATTTTATGGAGGAAAACTACACAGGTATCAAAACTAAGTTTTGCTCTCTCCTTGGATTAATCTATGAAAATAGTAAGGCACAAAATATTGATTGGTCTACTGTTTATTGCTTACAATTCTGCAATTGGTTATGACTTTTTAAATATATAAATAACTTTTTATATATAAATGTGCATGGATTTGAAGTAAAGATACATTTGAACTAGAATACAGTGAAGTGTGGAATTCATTGTTCTGTGTTCTCCATTGCATCCGATCAATATGTGATCAATATTTTGTAATGAAGAATTGTTTTTTTAAAAATTTAAGTTAAATCATACTGAATTTATATCAAGAATGCTGTCTACTTCAAAAGTATATATGACATATATTTTTAAAAAACAAAATCATAATCTCATCTTTCTGAATTTGTTATGGTGAAGTGTTTAGGGTATATTCAAATGTCAGTAATCTTAAACCTTTATTATTTATATTAGGGTTACAGCAGAAGTGAAGCATAATCCAACCAATACCATAGTATGTAAAGCACAAGGAGAGTGGAATGGCATTCTGGAATTCACATATAGCAATGGTGAAACCAAAGTAATTGATACCACCAAATTACCTATAATCCGGAAGAAGATCAGACCAATATCAAAACAAGGCCCTTTTGAATCAAGGTGGAATTATTTTGGTGAAATCTCATCCCTTTTAATTATATTTAAGGCAATTGCTAATCAAAGAGTGGGTTTCTTTGTAAACAGCATTTTTCTAAAAGATTTTTAAAAAGATTTTTCTAAGCACATGGTTTTGCCAGATAGACGTAATCTTCCATGCTCTAAGCCAAAATGGCTCAGGGTTACTTTCCTGTGGATTTTCTTATGAGTAAAGGCTACTCATAAGGAATTCAACAATACATAAGACTACATAAAACTAATTGTAGGTGAACTGAAAATATTTTTAATTAATTGCTATGGAATAAATTGAGCCATATAAAAGATGTCAAAAGATTGTATGGGGTTTCCAGAGAGAACAAATTTATGACAGTTCTAAACAAGACAGTTGATAAGTTTAGCCTTTTCTAATGATATGTTTTCAATATCAGTATTCTTCATGGTTTAATAATTTCCTGTAGTTCATTTTAATCACCAGTATACTTAATAGTTTGTAAATGCTCAGGTTGGAGCAAGCAGATATAAGACTTTGTTTATTCTTCCATTCATGTCCCTTATTTTTAGTAGGTGCTCCAGATGGCAAATCTGAGGGTCATGCCTTACTTGATTTTTAAAAAAACTTTTGGAAAAGAAATAGTTCTAGGAAATGTTGTAGAAGTCTCTTGAGTCAGTATCTACTCTTAAACATTTTGGTTCAAAGAAAAAGAAAAGAAAAAGTGCTTTAGATAACTAAACGTTTTTGTTTTCCATTGTTAGCTGCCCAGATACATGTGTAAAATAGGCAACCATATACACATCCTAAATAAGTAAATAAAAATTGTGATAAGCAGAAGTCCAACCATATAATATTAGATTATCAGCTACTGCAATGTAAAATTAATATTACCAACTTATTACTAATATTTAATTTTATTAACATTAAAAATTAGTACACTTGTATAAAGCTTGCTTTTCATACGAAGTTTGCCCCCCCCTTTTTTAACAAAGTTGTTGGAGTGCTGTGCTTAGTTGTACTTTTCTAAAAAAGTATTTCCACACTGGCAGCTATGGCTTGATCCTATCTCCTCAGGGCTTTAGTGGACTTCATCAATGAGTTGCCTTCCATGCAAACCAATAGGCAAGACTATAGCTCTTTTACAACAGGTTTGCTTTCAAATCAAGCCTTCTCATTCTTTCTCTATCTAAGGCATTTATGGCAACATGTCACTGCTGCCCTGAAGGAAGGTGACATTGATGTGGCAACAGAACATAAGCATGTCCTTGAGGAGAGACAGCGAAAAGAGGAGAGGCAACGAGCAACTAGTAACACACTTTGGAAACCAAAATATTTTATCAAAGAGGTAATGGAAAAGATAACAGACAACAGAAATCATTGCATTTGAATACTTTTATGACTTTTGAATTTTGAACGTCTTTCTTAATTATACAACTGTTTAGACCAGGGGTGTCAAACTCAAGGCCTGCGAGCCAGATCCAGCCCACGGGGTACTTAAATCTGGCCCGCGGGGCCAGCCTGGAAATATTAAAGGACCATCCTGTGGTGCCAAAACAGGCCATGGGGGGGGGGGCGCTGAGTGCAGCCCCCATGTAACCCATTTTTTGCCTCCATGGCCTCCTGCAGCACTCTTGTTGGCCAGCAGAGGCTGAAAACGGGCCACGTACGGCCTCCCACGCTCCATTTTGGCCTGTCTACCCCCACTCCCTGCCCCCCCGCAGGCCCACGGAGAACTATAACGCTGTAACATGTTAGAAATGACTACATTTTAGCTATCAGCTTTTGAGTGAAATTTTGGATGCTATATAAAGAATAGAAATTGAGGAGAAATATGAGCTGGATAGAACCACTAGTGGGTTTGCCACCATAATAGAAGTTTTTTATTATTATTGTGTCCCATGCTGAAATGTGATGCCAACTCTACTGCCAAGATAAATAATAAACTATCCTGATGAGTTCGCACAATGAGACTAGCTTATTCTCATGTTGCTGAATATCTTTCCAGTCAATTCAACTTGTGTTTTGGTGGATGGTTAGATTTAGATGTAGATTGTGCAATGGAACTGGTTGCCCTGTAACTGTTTTCTCCTAGCAGGCTCTTTGCAAATACTGGACAGACAGTTGGGGGCTGAATTGAATGGGGCTAGCTGTAGTGTAATGGAACCGATTCATGAATGTTTAGTAGAACCATGTCCCAGGGCTACCTCTTCTCTTTTAACTATCCAGGCTAAGTGTCCCTTTTTTGAGTTGGATATATCTGGTGTTTGTGGAACATGTATTCTGGCAAAATGTTACTTGAAGAATTGCTAAGTTACAAAACATTGATTTCTCAGAATGCTACTTCTCCGATGCCTGCTGTCATGGAAGGTGCCATCCTTGCTGATTTTACTTTGTTTCTTAGAATGTGGGCATACTCCCACACAAAACTATGGGATTGCAGGATTATGCCATTCATTTGAGGCCCAGAGGCATTCTTGGTAGTAATTATGTCTGAGCCTGGAGATTTGTTTTGCACCAGCCATTTTTCTGTTTTTCATTTTTTTAAAAAAATCAGACATTAGTAAACCTGGTGAGAAGCAATGCTAGCAACTTTGGATTTAAACCATTCAGCAAGTCTCTCCAATTTGTCTAGCATTTTCAAGAGCCAGGAAGACTGTTGAATAGAATTTTGAAAATCTATTTGTGTTAACCTCTAATCCTACATCTAAATTTGGAGTAAACCCAGAACATTAAGGTTCTAAATAGGTCTATGAGAGCCAGGCTACACAAATCTCGACAGCCATTGACAGTAAAGAAATGAATTAATCATCCAGCTTTTTATAGCTTACATCTAGCAGCCCTATCTTGAGGCAGTGGAGTAGCTTTAATTCAGAGAAGCAAAAGTGAAATATGAAAAGCTAAAATATTCTTCTGTAGGGGATTGTATTCTTGGAATATACATCCAGTATGACAGCTTATTTTTGATATTAAGATTTTTCAAAGCAGGCTGTATTATTAGTCATTATTACAATTATGCTGAACATCTAGAGCTATAATTTCCTTTTTAAGTTTTCTGTTAAGAAGATGATGCTAAAAGAGAATAAATAAAAAAACAAAAATCTGAATTTTTAAGAACTAAGTAGTGTGTTCAATTTACATAACTGGAAAATATTGCCAGAAGAATGTAAAAAAATATTTTGGATGCCGTTGGTATTTTCTTAACTGAGATCTTACCACTTTATTTATTATTATATTTTTGACAAGTTCTTATATTAATATAGATGCTAACCTGCAATTTCTGTAATTCTTTTCAGGGCGATGGGTGGATGTACTTTAATCCCCTCTGGAAGAGTCATTGCTAAATTCACCTGGATTCAAATGCCCATTTTTAAAGGCATTAAATAGATGCATTATTTAATCTTCAGATGTGATTGTCTTCTTGTTAATTAAAGCAGCATTTTGTAAATAACGCACCTCAAAATGAAAAACTCAAGTTTATTGAAGAGCCATTCTATATGCATATATTAGAAGTGGATATGCTCCCGTGTGTTGATACCATATGTGTATATCGTATGTAATACACATATCACACAGACAGTAATTAAATATCTGATCTTTTGCTCTGAAATCAATGTATACCACATTGCTTGAAGGATCAGACTTCACATTATTATCACTTTCTAGTATTGATGAATTTTTGTATTTTTCACACTGCCAAAGTTTTGCACTTAAAGCCACTGAATAACTTACAGCTGTAACAGAGCCTGGCTAAAGAACATATTTTGACAAGAACATTTTTGTTTGTTTGGATGTAACATGTAAAAGCAGGTTTTTGCCTTTGTAGGTCACACTGAAACTTTGTTTCCTGGCACCATGTAGGAAAATAGAAATATCTAAGCAATTTTGTTAGCCATTGACTCCATCCTTCTCACTATGTACTTTGTATATCTAATGGATATATTTGTTTTTTGGGACAATGTAGATATTTGATAATTTAATTGAACCAGAGATTTCTGAAACACTATTAATTTTTCGAATGCATGAATAGTTTTTTGGATCCAGTTTTGTTGACTACATCTATTTATTTTAGTTTTCATATTTGTAAACCGTCCATATTCCTCAAAGAGGGAAACATAAATACAGAACTTACAGGATCATTCAAATAATTTGTTCAAAAAAAGGCTAGCTGTTGAGATGACTGTTTCGGCACAAGTCCAAAAAGTGGAAGGAAAGACTTCTTTCACATCACTTGTTGCTATAACAAGAGACAATCAAACTGTGTTATTTTCTATGAAGTGTTTCCTTGCAATAAACTCTAACTACATACCTAAATAATATTTATCAACTATTGGGAGAAAAGATTAGGAAATAAATTTAACTTCCCATAAAATGATTTGTGCTATTTAGAACGCCCATTCTGTTGTACCAGCCAGCTGGTTTGCATATTCATCCCAGCCAACTAGAACAGTGCTTGAGAAAGTCTAGCTTTCTCAAGATGAGAGAGAGGCAAACTGCCCGTAACTTCAGAATGGTCCAACTGATTGTTAATCATGTATGGAGAAGTCCAGCATACATAAAGAATCCTTACAGAAGATTGCAAAATCCCATTCATAGTACACAGTAAGCTGGATCAGTGAAAATAAGTGTGCATCTTATCCCCCCAGTTATAGCTTCAGTATTATTGCTCATATTTCTTAATATCAATATAGATTTAAATTAAATTAAAAGTATCAAAGCTATCAAAGTAAAAAGTTCTCTGTTCAGTTTATACAATTGTATTAGCTTTTTTCCTCAATACATTCATTTTGAACTCACCTGGATTATTTTTGTGCCTTGTCTCCTTGAATTTTTACATCTTAATAATGAGTGAAAGGCTAATTAAAATTTTACTAGCTTTTAAAATATTTGTTTTCATGAAAATCTTAAGATGGTAGTCAAAAGTATGCATATCTATCTATCTATCTATCTATCTATCTATCTATCTACAGTAAAACAAAGTATTATATAAATAATGTGATTCAATTATGTTTATGGAAATGCATTCAATTTATAAAAACTGAATTTATTTAATCATGCTTAAAAACTATTTAAAAGGAAATAAAGCTATATCCTGGAGATAATGGTATATAAATATTTGCTTCTAAAAGGAAATCTCCTTTGGTATCAAAGTTTACATGTAAATCATCTTTGATAATAGTAGAAACCTAATTTGCATTACTTGTATAATAATATATAGGAGGCTGAGATTAGTCTGGTATGTAACAAGCACATTAACAGATGCTCTTACAGACTTCTGAACCTGCAATTCTGTGTTATGTTTTCTATTCATTGTACAAATAGCTGGTTTTGTTTTTGGATTTCTTTAATCAGTTCTGTGTTGATACAAATCTCCTGAGTCCCAGTCATTTTGATATAGGTATTCATGTTTTGGGGATTTATCTTCATGAATAGATATTTGGTATTTCATTATATACAGGATATTTCACACTGCATGATAAACCATGTGAGTCCTCTTCTAATAAATATTTTATGTTCATAATACAATTGGCAGCTGAATACGTGGTGAATATTAAAATTTCCAAAATTATGAGAAGTTAGATCTACTATGCACAGCCTTAAATCTGGAAAATACTAATCAATAAGGTATTCCAAAAAAAAATCCAAGATAACTTACTTCCTCCTTCCAAGTGCCCCTTGAATTTCACAGTTGAATCAATAACATGCCTTATTTATAGATCATTACATATTGTTTTGCATTTAAGGTTGAATGTTTCTTTTCAGTTAGATGTTGTAAACTTTGAATTATAAATATTGATGTATTTCCAGTTATAAGATCTATGCAATTTCTTCTTAAATATAATTATTCATAAACAAAAAATATACTTATACTTATTGTTAAGATCCAGTTCTTTGGTAATCACTTCCAATTAGTTTTGCTTTCATACTTTGGGAATTAAAATCATGAACTAAAGACAATAATTTTTATTTGGATTTATTACTGTTTGTACAGCTTTTCCTGGCTATACTGCATAATTCTCTTTCTGAAATATTAATACTAATCACAGGTCAACCACCAATATGCTTTGATACTACAAAACATCAACTTCAGTAGCAGCATTTCAGTGGATCATTGTATGATCATTGGCACATATTTCAATCATTACAACATACAACAAATAATTCAGAAATGGCTACTAAAATGAATGTTGTGTCAAAGAGAGTTCAGAGTGTCAAACTATACTTCATCCTCAGATATTTCCATGTATTCTATGAGATAGCTACATAGCTGTGATTAGATCAGTTATCTAGTGAGCATTTCCATGATTGAGGAAAGACATGAACCTGGGTCTGTCCCAAGGGTGAAATGCTACTGGTTCGCACCGGTAGTAATAAAAGCTACCAGTTGGGCGAATCTCTAGTAAAAAAAAGCTACTTGTTCGTCTGAACTGATATTTCCAACGATCAGCTGTGCTGCACTATTTATATTCACTAGAAAGCAGGAAATCCTTCTTTCTAACAAATCTAAATTGTGCGGCACAGCTGTTCCCCCCCACCCTCGCTGTTATACCTTCTTAAGACTCTTTTCCACGTGAAGTGTGCCTTTGGTACGCACTGCAGATGTGTGCATAGCGTGTTTGGTGTGCACTGAGCATGCGTGTGCAGCATGCGTTTGGCACGCACTGCAAATGCATGCACACAGCGCATGTTTGGTGCGCACTGCGCATGTGCGGGAAGCGAACCTGTGGCAAACCCCGGAGGATTTCACATTGGTCTATCCCCACTGCTACTCCAAATTCTCAGGACTGCCCCACAATGGCTTGACTAATGTTGATGCAATAGAATATCATAGTATGGTTTAAGGACTTTGGAACTATTGTATTCAAACTTCGAACTACAGAGAGCAACAGCATATGCTCTATTTCCAGCTGGCTGAATTTTGGATTTTATGCTATTTTAATCCCCACAATAAGTGGCAAACAATTCTATTCTCACCTGATGTTTCTAGAGGAATTTTACTACAGACCTAACCAGTGAGTTTGCTGAGTTGTTGGGCAACATCTAGAATGGAAAAGTGACCAAGTCCCTTTAGGTTGACCCTGAATATCTGTAGCCAAGTAAGAAAGTTAAGTTCTATGTTATTCTGAGGAGTTTAGAATGTTGAAATTGCAGGATTGATACTGAGCAGTAGGTGGCAGAAAGCACAAGATTTCTGTAAATATGCTGCAGAGATACTTCTGTCCCATATGTCAGCCTCTATGATGCTTGCTTACTATTGGCTGCCATAGTAACGGGGAGGGGGGAAGATTGGCATTTGAGTGGGGACAGTGAGCTGGAGAGAGATGCTCTGTGTGAACAAAAAGGGAAGATTTCTCTCATGACCTACTGCGCAGCTGAATGGACTTGTTTATACGCAGTCAAGGTATAAACGTCCATCTGTCCCGAAATACCAGATGGACGAAAACACCTGAAAATGCGCCCCACATGACACCATATTAGACTCTTGTCCTCAAGGGTGTTGTTAAGGGCCAGCATAGAAAACAAACCATTATTCATTAAATCTGCATTCATAATCTTTGCTAAAATTAGTGTCAATTTTATCATCCATAAGTAAGATATTAGGGTGAGTGGTGTAGATTAAGTTTAAAGCAAGTTTGGTGAACACTACATTTTCAACAATTTCTAACAAAATCAGTATGATTGAAAAAATTCAAGGGGCCCAGGCAAAGGGAGCTCTCTTCGGCAAAGAGAATTAAACAAAAGCTGAGCATGGAAAAGAACTTAATACAATACTATGACAGAAGCGTATCTTGTTGACGTCCTCAACATTCTTGTTGGTCAGTCAGCATATTATTGGGATTGATTCAATTTAAAATGTATAGAATAATTAACTGGATTAAGTTCTTAATGATATAGATCCGTGATGGCGAACCTATGGCACGCGTGCCACAGGTGGCACACGTAGCCATATCAGTGGGCATGCCAGCTCAGCCCTGGCACACATACACGCGCCAGCCAGCTGATTTTTGGGCCTTCTGGGCCCACCAGAAGTAGGGAAACAGGCTGTTTCCTGCCTCCGGAGGGCCTGGGGGGAAAGGCCTGTTTTTTCTTACCTGGTTCCAGATCCTCTATACATCTGGGAAGGGCAAAAACAGCCTTTCCCACTCCCTCGGAGGCCCTCAGGAGCCTCCTAGAGAAGCTCAGGAGGCTGAGGACAGCAAAAAACGTCACTTTCTGTCCCACCGGGAGTTGGGAAATGGGCCATTTCAGGCCTCCTGAGGGCTTGAACATTTAACCTGGGGCTTCATTCAACTGGCTAAGTCAAGATGGCAACTCCTATGTTTTTCAAAGAAAAGAAAATAGGTCCCTTTGGGGGACAACTATAGTATCTCCTCTGCTTGGTCTCTGACTAAGCTCTTGGTATAGCACATTTACCAATTGCATGGCATTCCAAAAAAGCATAAACTCAGTTTGGGAGATGCAATTCACTTCAAAATTTTGGCACAAATTCCCAAGGTTAGGCTCCTCCCAGGGAGGAACTCCGCCCATCAACTTCAGATGAATGGAGCTTGAACGTACGAATGCAGTCTTGAAACAGTATCTTCGATGCTATGTGAATTATCAGCAAAACAATTGGACTGAGTTCTTGCCCTTTGCTGAGATGGCCTAAATAACTGTGCACAGTAATATTGGATTTACCCCCTTTTGAATGGTCACTGGTGCAGAATTTGTGTCTATGCCAGACCTTCCTCAAGGGTGTCCATCAATTTAATTGTCTGAGTACTCTGAAAGCCATCTGGCTGGTAGTGCACAAAGCATTAGAAGTAGCAACAGAAGCAAAAATGATGAGAGCACATCAGCGGGAGTTTACAATAGATGATGACGCATGCCTGTCCATGAAGTTCTTGCAATTGGGCCAATCCTGCAAGAAGTTGGGTCCCAGGTAAATAGAACTATCATCCGGATCCTAAATCTGGTGACGGTAGAATTTGTTACCAAAAAACTTTAGGAGTAATTCACCCAGTGTTTCATAGTAGTTTGCTAAAGCCCTTCCTTAACTCACTGCTGAGGCCGGTCATTAAGTTGCCTCCCCCCCCATGGTTAGACAGAGAGAAGCACTTTGAGGTCAAGATCCTTGATTCTCAATATCACAAGGGGAAGTTGCAGTATTTAGTCTTATGGAAGGGGTTTCCCTTGGCAGAGGCAAAGTGGCTACAGCGAGGAATGTCCATGCCCTTAGGGTTATTTAGAGGTTCCACACCAGGTACCCAGACCGATCCCAATAGGGTATTTGTGTGAAAAGAACAGTGTAGAAGTGTTTCTTTGTAGGATTAATAATCTTTCTGAAGGGTCAGCATGTCATGGTTGACTTGCTACACAGCCCTGCTCGCAACAGTAATGGGAAGCGGGAGGGAAGGTATTGGAATGTAAGGTGTGGGAGGGAATTTTGGAAAGCAAGTGTGCCATCTGAAAGCATGAGACAACCCCAAATCCCAAGGTCATTGCCTGGGACTGACCAAGGCAGACAGGCCGCTTCCAAAATAAAGCAAGTGCAACTAATAAGACAATGGGAGGTTCAGGGAGGAAAAGGAAGTTTTCCTATCATTTTTGTGCACAAAATGTCAGAGCTGGCTTTTCTTCTTCTGTATCCATATGGCTTTTCAGTAGTTATACCCTTGGAGAAAAATGTCCCAGGAGTTTCTTTTGCTGTTTAATGCAGTGAGATGGTTGGCAGCACCACAAAGATGACTTTGGGGGAAACTAAGTAGAGATGACAATTATATTAACAAAATCATGCTTTAAACCTGGAAAGAGCAAGCATGAGAAAGCTCAGACTGACACTATATATTCACCAGAATTTAAGGAGAGAAATAAAAACTCAGTGATGGTTTTACAATTCTGTTGTGCATACACTCAAACTTGTGGAATCTGTTTCTTGACCTGGCCCACTTCAAATGGCCGACATCTTGTTGGGCTAATGAGGTTTGCTTTGTCAGTTACCCAGTTGGCTTTATGTCTGAGGCAGAACTAGAGCTCTTCACCAGATGCCTTAACCAATAAACTGGCTCTCTTTATACAGTATATAGGAATTATATAACAACAAATTTCCAAAATTCAGGAAATATGATATTAACAGAAATAGTATTATGAACAACTTCAATTTAACTTAATAGTAATTTCCTGTTTTGTTTTCCAAAAGTATGCATATCTTTTAATGACAGAAAATATTGGATGTTGATTCTGATACTGAATTGCAAGAAGCTAATACTTTAGTAGATGCACAGAATGCTAATTGTGTTTTCTTGTGAAAAACATAAAAGGGATAAGAGCAGGAACCTTGTTTTAGAATTCAAAGAATATCCAGCTTTACACATGCATCAAAGATAGCACCCTTTATTAATCCAAATACTGCCATTAAACTAGATTCTGCTTTCATGTCTTTTCCTCATTAATTTGAGGTCACTGTACAGTATTAATCACAAAAATCTTGCTTTGAAAGAATTAGGTGGGGGGAAGGGGTACTAAAAACCTCCATTACTAAACCTGCTACAAAATACAACTTTGCTAGGTTCTGTGCAGCAATCCTTAAAATTTTTTGGACAGTGACCTCTGCCATAACCTAGTTTTAATAAATATCTAATTCACTAGATTAGAAGTGAAACATCTTCAAAGAAAAGTCCAGTTGCCTCTTGAAAAAGCACCTTTGGGACAACCATAACCTTGATGACCGAGATTCTGTTTCTTAATAACTTCTACTAATTTAGTATTTCATTTTCTCAAGTTATCTTCGAGGTGCTCAGATTAGGTTGCTTCTAACAGATTCAGATAGTCCTTGATTTATGACTATTCAAAATTATGCCAGTACTTAAAAAATGTGGCCCTTGCACTTATAATCGCTGCAGTATCCCTACAGGGATGTGATCAAAATTCATGTGCTTGGCAACCAGCATGTATTTATGATGACTGAATCATCCCTTGGTCAAGTAATTGCAATTTGCAGCCTTCCCAGCAATCTTCTGGCAACTAAAATCAGTGGGGAAAATCAGATTCACAAATGATTGACTATGACAAAAAAGGTTGTAAAATCAGGGCAACTCAATGACTCCATCACTTATGTGGCCATAAATCAAGGACTAACTGTACAGTATTATGAACATATATCCTCATCCATTTTAGTTTTTCTGAACAGTGCCAATGATTATCAAAAGGATATATTAAGAGAATTTAAGTGAACAGTAACATTTTCATTTTCATTTAATGTATTTTATAAATGAAGTCATCCAATACGCAGTATGCCAGTATGAAAATAGCTGCCGTCCTACTTAGGGAGTTAAAAGAATAGCTAGGGTCAATTATATGAATAATTCCATCACAATTTAAGCTACCAATGAGATTTAGGTTACCAGATTCTTCCCTATAATTTCAAAACTTTGATTCTTTCCATCATAGTGAAATTCTAACCACATAGATTTAGAGATATGTCATTCCCCACTTGAAAAATATTTTGAAAACCTCCATAAAAAAGTAATTGGTACCTATTGATCTCAAATTATTTATAAAATCATTTCTAAAACTCTACAATGTCACTGATTCAAAGTTAGAAACAGATTATTGAAATATGAGATAATAAAGAATCTTTCTAAAGCTGACTTTCCTGTTAAAAAAAATCATTCCAAAATCATAATATAATAAATTAAATAAGGCAGAAAGAATTCCAGAACAAAACACAGGGATCTGCAAGACTCTCTAATCTTACTTAAGTCAATAGATCCCACCATTAGAAAAAATTTAGGTAAAAATGGAATTTACAGGAAAGAATAAAATGGAAGCTATTGATTTCTAAAAGAAACATTGTCTCATGTTTGTCAAAAAGGGAAAAGCTAGATTTTCAGAGGAATATTTTTAAGAACAGATGAATTGAAAATGGAATCTTTTAAGCTATATAGTTACTATGTCTGGCAGACATTAAACACATCTTGAATTTCATTTTGAATTCTAAAATAAGAGTGTAGAACTTATTGTCAAGCAAGGAAGTAGTGTGAGATAGTCTAGGAATGCTTTGCAAGTCATTCAGAATCTGAATGACTTGCCATCACTGAAAGAAGAATGAATTCTACTTTATATCAGAGAAATTTAATTCATCCATCAACTAAAACTGGAGCACAAGCAGGACAATGATTTCTAATATACAATCAAGTTTACAAGAAAAAAGAATGAAATCAGTATTTTGGAATAGCTATTATTATCTCATCCCAGAAATATTGTGGCATGCCCTGAAACAAGTTCATGTTAGAAAACCCTTTGCTTTGCTGAAGCAGTTTATTATGGACAAATGGATCAGAAATCCTATACACTACATGAGAGACTGGTTATCTACTGCAGGAAGTATTTACTTATTTGGTTGCAGTTACTACAGCTAACACTGATGCAACCACTTAATTACAATAATCTAAGAGTCAATACTTTTTCACATTGGATATCACGTCAGATGATTTGGTTCAATAAATCAATGAGACAAGCAAAAAACCTGGAGATTATTGATTCAAATTCCTATGTATGAGCAAGGGATCTGTGTGAAACTCCAATGATATTCAGCGGTGAAGATAGAATTCATAAGATCTGGAAGGAAGTGAATATTTTTGGAAAGAACTGAAACTATATGGCATATCCCAGCACATTTTCATGTATAGTGCTGCTGGCACGTCTCTTGAAATAAAAATCAAAATGTGCTTTTCTCATTAGAAAAAAAATCACCCCAAGCAAGAATTGTGGACTAATCAAGAAAAGTTAGAAATAGAACGCAACTGAACAAGAACAGCTGGAAGAATAGTAATCCCATTATGTTTCACCTATGATGTTTGACTTGCTCATCTTCTGATTAAAATGCTAACAGATAAAAGTAGCAGAAAAAAAGGAAAAACAAACATGAAAGGTTGTAGAATGTTTCAGCAATTGTTGAAAAATTAGAGTATAAATTGTTTCATTCACTTTTTAAGTATATTCCTGTACTTCTTTTAATAGGTGAGTGAGTAAAATAGTTAAAATCAGTAATTAAGTCTGAATATTGCCCAATGAATTCTGAACTGAGATTAAATGTCTAAAAAATACAAGGGAAGTTGAGGCATATTATACTGAGTAGGTAACCAGAATTCTTCATTAGAGTTTTTAAATACAATACAAATAAGAGAGGAGAAATCTAGTGTATATCAGTGTATCCTTTTATAGGATAAAGGATAAATTTCATTAGTATTAAAAGCAGAATGTAAATAGTGTAAAACACTTTTCAGTTTGTCCCAAATTATTAAATTTGGATCTAATTATAATGTAGCATTAGCACACTTAAGTTAGCTTATGTTTATGGAAGAAATTATACCAAGAGAAAACGTGAAAGCAAGTCATAATCAAATTGACAATTCTCAATGTAGAAAGGAAAATATTTGCCAGAAATAGTTTTGAATAAATGGTGGTTCAGTTCCTTAACATAGCAACTTTTTGAAACCGCAAGGTAGTAAATAAAAAATAGCAGCCAGCCATTTAACACAAAAACTTGATTTAACTTTATTTATCCCTATAGTCAACAATGGATTTGCATTGAGTTGTAAAGCAACAAAATAATATAATTTCAGTGACAAAGGGTCAGAAATCCAGATTTTGTGAAAATGTTACTACTGCATTATTGATTCATAACCTCCTTAATCCAAAAGGGAAAAAAATACAAATAAAAAGTATACATCTGTAATATCAGCAGTAACTTTCTCACTGATCAAATAATATTTTTTGGGAAGGTACACACTATTCTGCTTTACACCAACAAAGATGGCATAAGCTGTTTTTTTGTTATCAAAATTATATCCTGTGGCTGTCAATTAATCCTATCCCATATACATTTTTAATAAAATAACAAATGTTCAAGTTTGTATAGTTGGAAATTGAACATGTTCAGTCTCCATTTATGATTTAGTGCACTTGATAAAATCTTTTTCATAAACTATAAAAGATAGCGCATATGCAAAGCAAAAGTTCCATAAACTGAAGCACTAAATAAAAATGTGGAGAAAAACTTAATTATTTCCAGAAACCCAACCCCATGAAAAAGACAGGTAAGCAGGCAGACTTATAAACCTTCTGCCTGTAAATAGATGCAGGAAACAAGTTTGGATACTTGTCAATTTTTCTCCTTATAGGCCAAAATATTGTATAATATAAACTTCTGGTTAAACAAGGAGGTTTTGAGAACACCAGATGCTATGGTGCTCAATAGCATTCATTACTGTCGTGTCAGATTTAAGGTTCAAATGTAGCCCTTGTATTTATCTTTTCTATGAAAGATCTACCACATACCCTTGAAGGGAAGCAACACTTCTTCTCAAAATAAATGGCCTCATCCAAGCACATAATCTGTGCCATGATTAGTGAAATTGCAGCTAGATATATAGTCCTGAACACAACATACTGCAACAATGACTGTTGTCTCATAAAATAAATATCTCAAAGCTGTTCTATTAGCTGAAATGTCAAAATACCCACACTGTTGCAAATGTCACAATTAGGATTATCCAGTTGAGATATTGCTGTTCAACAGAAGATTAAAAAAACTGACAAGTATGCATGTGCCAAGGACCGAATTAAAGGGCTCTTTGGTGCAATTGGTTCAAATTTGATTAATTTGAAGGATAATATGTACCCATTTTTAAAAAATCTGCTGCTAAGACCTGGACAGCAGTCCTGTCTTGCTCCACAATACAAATCTAAAACAGCTGTTCTCAATAAGCCAAAATTTAAGTCAGACATTGCCTGAAAGTTTTGTACAATAATCTGGACCAAAGATGGTTCTGTACCCTCATGTTGCTGTGAAACATGACTTGAGCTAAAGGCAAAGACTGGTTATCTCAAGGACAACTGCTTCAATATTAGCAATCAGTACAGTGTTTTTAAACTGTCTTCCTGTTGGGTCTCTTGCCTTTCTTTAAAATTAGTTTATTCTTAATGTAGCCACGCTTCCTTTTGGCAGTCTAAAAAGAAAAACAGAATAGTGTATTAGTTATTTATAATGCGCTAGCGACAATGCTCATGTTTTTGTATTGCTCCAGAATCCTTAATTATTATGTTTTAAGTCAAGGTTAGAAGGGTAGGAAGTAGCATATGCAGGTACTTTGGGATGTGATTTTTCCAGTTCTGACATGTAGCATGTTCCCCAAATCCCTCACCATAAATTTGTGTTATTCTATGCGTGTTTTCCTTTAGTCATTGTCGCTGTTTTCAATGAAACCTAAGCTTTTAGGTTTCAGACTACACTTATTTGCAGCAAATACTGCCAATTAATTTGAATGACAGTTATTTAGCATATTGTCCTGTAGCAAGGAAAAAAAATTATTGATGCTCTTTGCTTTCTGCTAATGCCACTGTAACTTTTTAGCATTCAATACAAGAAGTATTACTCCAAAAACTGCAGTAATAAACCTCTTTATTAAAAATTTCTTTAAAAGAGTTATTGTGGTGTGTGTGTATATGCGTGTATATACACACACACACACACTCATATACACACACACATATGTGTGTGTGCATATATACACATGCATGCACACACTCAGAATTGCTGCTTGAATGTTTACAGTAGATTACTTTCTTATAAAAAAAAATCAGGTAAAACTTTTCTGTTTGAAGAGAATTTTATTTTCATTCCTGAAGACTTGATTGTCCAATAGATTAGATGACCACACAATAATGGTGAAAAAATGTATTCAAATGAAATGATTTTAAAACAGGAAAAAGCCAGACACTTGAGCTGTCAACAACAAGTTCAGGTTTAATTACTTTACAAAATAAGTCATTCTGAAATGTCTTAAGCATCATTTTTCAGAAAGACATTTTCACATTTACTAAGTGAACCAACATAATAACCGGAATACTCTTAATGTATTTTAGATAGTCAATTTTATTACACTTCTCTGGGATTTTGGGGGCATAGTCTGCCTATGAGCACAAATGATAAATATAATCCCACATGCTTTATTAATCAAATGTTAACCATTATTTTATTGGCTGTTCCTTTATTGGGAACAAAAGTGTCCATTTATGTGGCTAATAGAAAGACCTAATAGCATATCTGGAAAAACTAGCATCGTATTAAAAATTTCCTTTGAAAATTTCACTAAGAACCCACCTTTTTTGACAAATACTTCTGTTTTGGTAAAATGTTGGTTAGCCTAGGCTTATGGTCCAGTGTTTCTCTGTTGTCTAACTTTTTCACTTTATATATTCTAACAAGCCAGTGCTCTGAAGTAAAGGCTTCTTCCAAATGTTTAAACTTAATGTCCTTGTTGCCAATTTCAGCATTGCGGGTTCGATCAAATCCTGGGGGAGTCCGAAAATCCAGCTACAAAATTAATGCAACCTATTAGTTTGCAGGTGTATTAAATTCTAGACAAACTATGAAGGTATATACATTATCTTGAAAACATGGGTAACAGATTTGAAAATGTTATTTATAATTTGAAACAAATCATGATTAAAGAAGCCTTACTTTTACTCCACAGTATAGAAGTCCAGCATTAAACTATATAAGTTAAATGTGAAATAAGTAAGCACTACAAAAAAGGAGAAAATATCAAGGATTTCAACAGAATCCCTCCCCTCTAAGAAAGATCTTGATTTTCTATTTCAAATTGTGGCCAAAAAAGCTCATAAACTAATAATCATAATATATAAAAGTTATAAATGCAGATCATGCATTTCCACTAAGAATGCTTTTGAAGCATTTTATTTCAAGAATGCTTTTGAAATAAAATTGCTGTCCTTTTAAAATATTCCAGTGAGAGTTAAATGCCATTATGACTACCTTTTAAGTAGTCTCTATTTGCTGTATCTTAGTTGGCAAGGAAATATAAAGGCACAGTGGAATTTTGAAACCAATCTAACCTCAAATTTTGAGAGGTAAAAACCAAACTTTGAATTGAGCTCAATAGAAAAATGGTAACTAGTACAATTGGGAAAGGATTGCTACAGAAAATACTTAGCGGCCCTGCATGCTTATCCATCATTACAAGGAAGAATTTCCTTTCTTTTCCTTTTTAGGATTAGATAACAAGAACTACCTCACTTTTATCATATTATAGAAAGGCCTAATAATGATGATTTTATGTAATCACAATAACTGTGAAATGTATTGTCAGGGATACACATAGAAATGTAAAGAAGCATTACTATTAAGGTGCACTAAACCACTTTAGGACTAACCTGCATTTCTCCAAATCTGTAATATGACATTTTATACATAAGACAGTTCAGCAAGGTTGGAGATCCTGCTTTATCAACTCTAAACTCTCCTTGTGGAGTGAAATAGTCACTTTCCTTTAAGAAAAAGAAGGAAATGAAGTCAGATTAGAAAAACAGAAAAACAGAATTAAAAATACAACAATCAGTTATTGTAAACAAGTAATTGCTAAAAAACCCGGAGTGATTCAGAGTAGTTCTAATTTTTTCATAGAGATTGCATTTTTTTTAGAAGCCTACAATGGATACAATGGTGAGGAATGTTCAAGTAGTTTTTCACTTAAAACCATAATGGAACTGTCCACTACAGTCCTAAATCATGGCAATCATAAATCAAATCACTCATGTGACCAACCTGATTTTATGACTTTTTTCCCATTGGTCATTAAGTAAATGCAGTGGTTATTAAAAGAACCAATGGGTTGTTATGAGCCAAAAGTAAATACCGAGTTTTGGTAAAGATATCATAAGATATGGTCATATGATCCTTGGACACTGCAAAGGACCATTAATGTGGCTGCTTGCCGAGTACCCAACATATGGTCACAAGCTGGATCATAAATACCCCCAGAGAAATCTGTTGCAACTTTGAAAATTTGCTAAATGACAGTGTCAATCAAGGATGATCTGTATAGTGCTTCAAGAATTCTTACAAAAAGATAGTGGGCAAATTCAAGTGTAAAAATGATTTGATTACTCATTCATTTTTAAATATTCATTTCATAATTCCTTGTTTTACTTTTAGTCTTATTGTTATAAGACTAAGTGACAATATGCTTTCATTTCATCTTCACCTTTGGCTATATTGTATCAAAACATCAAATGTGACAAATACACAGTAACTATTACTTAATATACTAGTTAATTAGGATACTATGTAATTATAGTCAATGTATATGTGTATATAAGTGTCCATCCAAATATCAAACAAATTTGGGATAATTTTTTTTTTACAGAAAGCTGAAAGCATTACACACAAGATCTTGTCAGATTAAACAAAAAGCTAAGGCAGGAATACTGCATGTGTGCATTTTAAAAGCTGTTTTAACTTACCCTAATATCTTTAGGATGTTCTCCTTCTGCTATCCTTACCATCCACAAAAATTTGTTGATGTCATCACCAGAATATCCAATTACACCTCCAAAGATTATTAAGACATAATCCACATCTAGGCTTTTCATGATCTCATAGGCTGCTGTCTCATTTGATGACATAGCTTTTCCTACCTAGAATAGTTTTTTAAAAAAATAAATATATTCTCCTTAAATTTACCTTAACTCTAAATATTTTGAATTTGGTTAAGTCTGCATGTTTTTTAAATAAACCACTCTAGCATCTTCAAGTTTAATAGACACAGTTTCCAGCTGTGAGTTTGAAATTTAACAACTTGAGTTTCAATTACAAAGTTGCATACAAATATGTGCATCAGAAAAGCCTCTGTTACAGAAAAAAAAATTACTTCAGTGTTTGAGAATAAAATCTGAGATGTTGCTGAGGAGATGGCTCAAATTAAAGAGTTCATTCAAAATCGAAATCAGGAAATTAGAGAGGATATTGTCATGGCAGTCCAAGGTTTGGCAGGCCATATTGAAGCAATAGATGAAAAAGTGGAAGAAATTAAGCAGTCTAATGAAAATTTGGAAAATAAAATGGGAGAGGTTCAGAATAAGATGGAAAGAGCAGAGGCCGATGTAATAATGATACAATATAGAGATATGGAATTTGCTTTGAGAATAAGAGGCCTCAAAGAAAATAAGCAAGAGAATTTGTGAGAGATTTTTTCAGAAGTATTTGCACAGATAATGGGAGATCAAAAAGCAAATCTTGAATGGCAAATTGACAAAATTTACCGTGTCAATTCATGGGTTGCCAGACAGAAACATCTACCAAGAGACATTGTAGTCTATTTTACAACAAGGAGACTACGCAATGAAATCCTACAAGTTACTTTTAAAAATAAACTTCAAGTGCCGGGGCAGGAGGTTTTAATACTGAAAGAAATCACCCCCAAAATGTTGAGAGCCAGAAGGGATTATGCCTTTCTGGTGGAAGAACTGAGAAACCGTCAGATACAGTACAGATGGGAGGTTCCAGCTGGTCTAGTGGTGAACTATTCAGGAGAAAGATATCATCTTAACTCAGTGTGGAAGGCAAGAGATTTCTACACCAATGTACTAAAGGCTGGATGCCCACAGTCCCCAGAAGCTAGAAGGAAGACGGAAGCAGAGGGGGTAAGAAAGGGGGAGAAGGAAGAATCGTTGGCACAGGCCCAAAGGGGAGCTTTGATTACTCAAGAAGATTTAATACAACTTTTGACTACTGCCCAAGCTTTGGAGGTATTCAAAAAAATAGAAGAACCTAAGGATCAAAGACAGACCCGAGCGGCAGCCAAGCGTCAAGAAGAATTAAGAGTGCAGCAACTCCAGATGATTCAAGAAACTACAAAAACAGAAGCAGTGGGAGGAGCAAGGCCAAAAAGCAAAATGCATGGAGATTTCCAGCAGATGCTCCAAAAGCTTCAGGGGGCCAAGAATGGCAACTAGATTTCTGACTTGGAATGTTAATGGCCTAAATTCACCACAAAAGAGGAGAAAAATATTTCATTATTTGAAACAGTTTAAAAATGATGTAATCTGTCTTACAAGAGACTCACATTAGAAGGAAAGATCAAAAATATTTAATAAATGCAAGGTTAGGCATACATTTTGTTGCATCCGCTCCTGAGAAGAAGAATAGTATAGTTATATACCTAAAAAAAGACTTAATTGCTAAATTAATTGAAGCAGATGATCAAGGAAGATTCATAGCAATTGAACTTTTAATAAAAGGAGAAAAAATACTTTTAATTGGAATATATGCACCGAACAACAACAGGAAAAATTTTACAAGCTTTTACATTCTAAGATACTACAATAGGATTATAAATCATGCATTTTATTGGGCGATTGGAATGGAGTTTTGGACACTAAAAAAGATAAGAAGGGGCTCTTGCAAAATATTTCAATGCGTGCCAGATTGCCAAAATCAATTTTTGAAATGATGGATAATAATATAAATATAATAATAATAATAATAATAATAATAATAATAATAATAATAATAATAATAATAATAATACACTCGGGGCAGTGTACAGCCAAGATTAAAACATAAATATACAATATCATAGGATGATATGGAGTTGAGAGATATCTGGTGAGAGAGGAACTCTGAAGAAAAAGTTTTTACCTTTTTTTCTGATAGACATCAATCTTTTTCTAGGATTGATTTCATATTAATTACTAATGATCTTTTTTCTAGGGTGAAGAAGACGAAGATCTGCCCAAGAGTTTTAATGGATCATAGTCCAGTTTGGATGGAATTAGAGTATGGAATGGGATTTAAGAGGTCTTGGAAGTTAAATGAAAATCTGTTTAGATATGAGGAAAATGTAAAAGAATGTAAAAAATTTATGAAAGAATTTTTCATTATAAATATGCATAAGGGTACATCTATGGAAATGGTTTGGGATGCAAGTAAAGCATATATGAGAGGTATCTTAATATATTTGAATAATAAACATAGACGTAAACAGGAAAAAAAAGGAAGGACTTAGAAGAGGAAATTAAAAAAAAAGAACAAGCTTTGATATTGAACCCAGCAGACAAGAAAATAAAAGAGGCAATTAACTTACTGCAAGGGCAATTTAATATGCTAATGGCAGATCAGGTCGCAACTAATTTGCAATATGCTAAACATAATACTTTTTGCAATACTAATAAACCAGGGAGATGGTTAGCATATTTGTTAAGGAAAAAACAAAAGTCACGGACCATAGAGAAAATAGAATATAAAGGTAAAGAGGTTTACCAGCAAAATATGATTAAAAAAGCATTTTTAGAATTTTATACGAGGTTGTATGCTAGTGATAAAATTCAAAGTATAGATATAGATACTTACAGAAAGAGAATATCCCTATAATTACAAAAGAGTAAAGGGAGGGTTTAAATCAACCAATAACTTCCAAGGAGATTATATTTGCAATTAAGCAGTTGAAAGTAGGTAAAGCCTCTGGGACCGATGGTTTGAGTGGTGGGACCACTCAAAGAATTATTTACTAACATACAATCTGGAGATGTACCCCCATCCTGGAGGACAGCTTTTATTTCTCTGATTCCAAAGGAGGAGCAAGACCACACCCAGCCAAAAAATTATAGGCATATATCACTTTTAAATACAGATTACAAGATTTTTGCTAAAATACTAGCAAATAGGTTAATGACAGTTATGCAACAAATTATTCATAATGATCAAACTGGTTTTATAAATGGTAGACAAATGAAGAGTAATGTAAGGCAAGTTGTTAACCTATTAGAGTATTTGGGGAAGAACAACCGAATCCCTGCGGTGCTAATATTTCTTGATGCGGAGAAAGCATTTGATCGATTGAATTGGCATTTCTTATTGAAAATAATAGAAAAGATGCAGTTTGGAGAATATTTTACACAATCTATAAAGGCAATGTATCAGAAACAAACAACGCAAATAATAATTAATCGTAGTTTAACAGATACTTTTAATATAGAAAAAGGAACAAGACGAGGATGTCCCTTGTCTCAATTATTGTTTATCTTGACTTTGGAATTTTTGTTGAGTAAGATATGTGAGTCAGATAAAATAAATGGAATTAAAATTAGGCAGTATGACTACAGATTACGAGCATTTGCAGACGACTTGGTTGTTACTTTAACCCAACCATTACAGTTGATTGTAGGTTTAATGGATATAATTAATCAATATGGACAAGTATCTGGATTTAAAATAAATGCAGGGAAAACGAAGATAATAACTAAAAATATGACTACAAATCAAAAAGATGAATTAGAAAGACTAACAGGATTTGAAATAGTAAAAAAAGTTAAGTATTTAGGGGTTTATATTATGACATCAAATGCGAAATTATTTAAGCATAATTATGATCCATTGTGGCAAAAAATACACAGAGAGATGGAAAATTGGAAAAAATTACAATTATCTTTGTTAGGAAGAATAGCAGCAGTAAAAATGAATGTTTTGCCTAAGTTTTTGTTTCTTTTTCAAATGATACCAGTACTTAAAAAAGATGAAAATTTGAAGATATGGCAGAAGGGTATTAATAAGTTTGTCTGGGCAGGGAAGAGACCAAGAATAAAACAAAAAATAATGCAGGATATACGTGAAAGAGGAGGTCTCAATTTAAGATTATATTATGAGGCAGCTGTTCTGTCAGCAATTAGTGACTGGATGAATTCAACAGAAGAAAGAATATTGAATATTGAGGGATATGATTTGGTTTACGGTTGGCATGCTTATTTATTATATGATAAGAAAGTGGACAAGACTTTTAAAAGTCATATATTAAGAAATATAGGAGGGAAGGGGGGGAGGAGGGATGGGAAAAAATTGTTGTAATACTTGATAAAACTTTTTAATAAACAAAAAAAAAAGAAAAAAGAAAAGAAACTGTTTTATTTACTTTTGCTAAAAAAAAAAACTTTATTATTATATCACAAGATTAGCCCAGCATACTCAAACAGGTAAACAGAGTATTAATCTCTTATGAAATAAACCCAATGCAATTTAGATACTTGTCTAAGTAAAAGGTAAATTAATTTAGTAGTCATCTACATCACACAACAACAACAAAAAATTATATCCAAATTCAAACTTTCTAAGAATCAACCCCATCCTTTTCAAAAAATACTATTTTCTATCCAATCCTCTGTTATCTGGCAAGATGACAATAGTTTGGAAAGAAGAAATTGTCACTACTGTGGTGACTTACCGTATTTTCGGACTATAAATGCACCTGAGGATAAGATGCACCTAAATTTAGAAGAGGAAATCAACATTTTAAGGCTTTTTTGGCCCTCTTTTTTTTTTTTTTTGGCTTTTTAAAGCCCATTTTTGAGTCTTTTTTTGGCCCATTTTTTTGGCTTTTTTCAGGCTGTTTTTTCAAAAACAATTGGTTGAAAAAAAGCCTTAAAAAAAACGGGCCAAAGAAAGCCCCGAAAATGGGCTGAAAAAAGGCCCAAAAATGGGACGTGCAGAGGCAAAAGAAACAGCCAGTGGGCGGGCGGGGCTTTGGTAATGTTCGGTCTGTAAGACACACATACATTTTCACTCCCTTTTAGGAGACAAAAAAGTGTGTCTTATAGTCCGAAAAATACTTTATTTTTCAATTCATTGTTTAAAAACTGCCCTTTCATAATATCCATGGCTATATGGATATTATGAAATCCAGAACTGCAAGTAGTACAAAGCCCAATGTCCTGCACACCCCACGAAACACATTAAAACGCAATCCTATATTAAAATATTTAATATATGGGTAATCCTTGATCTATGTCTATTCATGGGGAAGCTGCCAGGGAAGGTGGCAAGTCACTGGGATAAGTATCCCCCACCTCTTCCTCCAGCTCCTCTGTGCACATACCATACCAGTTATTGGCATCACTCTCTCTCCCAGCATGAGCTGCATTTTCTTGAATTTGTGTCATACTCCTGCATTTCTCCCCCACTCATGCTGGACTTTCATATATCTCTCCCGACCTTCATCTCTCATGCACCCTCCCTGACTTGTGCCTCTTGTGCACCCCCTCATTACATTCCCAATCCTTATTGCACTTCTTGTATTCTCTCTTGCTGTACCTTCCCTATGCCCCCTTCCACCATCCCCTACCCAGTAGCAGGGACTTATCTGTCTGCTGGCCTGGAACTTGCATCTTCTTGCCAGGTGTAAGCATTTATGTTATAGCAATTATCAGTATAATGTAACTTCATCATGTTTCTGAACTATTTTTTTGAAAATTGGAGTTCTCTTGTTACTAATATGTTAAAAAATCTAGCAAAAAACGAATGCAAAAAATGAAGATTGAAGTACCATAATAAAGCTGATATTACATTTTGAGTTGGTTCAACTATTATAATATAGCAGGATCAGTTCAGGGATTCACTTTTGGTAAGGATGATGATGATGTTGATGATGATGATTTACAAAATTTTATGTATTAAGGTTACCAGCATTTTAACCCTCTCATGTTTAACCTTCGTTGCAGGTTTAAAAACAAGATTCTTAGGAGTTGCAAGCAACACATATTCAGGACTGCAAGTGCAAATGGCTTATAGTCAGTGGTGGGTTTCAATATTTTTATCTACCGGTTCTGTGGGTGTGGCATGGCTTGGAGGGCATGGCAGGGGAAGGATACTGTAAAATCTCCATTCCCACCCCACTCCAGGGGAAGGTTACTGCAAAATCCCCATTTCCTCCCAATCAGATGGGACTTGGGAGGCAGAGAATAGATGGGGGGGGCAGTGGTGGGATTCAGCCAGTTCGCACCACTTTGAGAGAACCGGTTGTTAACTTTCTGAGCAGTTTGGCAAACAGGTTGTTGGAAGAAATCATTAGGGCAGAGAACCGGTTGTTAAATTACTTGAATCCCACCACTGGGCAGGGCCAGTCAGAATTTTTACTACCGGTTCTTCGAACTACTCAAAATTTCCGCTAGTGGTTCTCCAGAACTGATCAGAACCTACTGAAACCCATCTCCACTCCTGGTGAATGAACAAATTATATAACCAGCCTCAAAATCATGAATTTTCCTGAAATGAATCTCCTATCTAAAATTCAACTTTAATATCACAGTGTGTTATTTTATTGGAAGAAAAATAAACTCAGCTGAGATTTGTGAGGCAAAAACATTACTATTCGGATAAATAACCAGTTCTTATTATATGCTAGCTTCATTTGGACTGCCTTGTAAAGTTCACATGCAAGAAAACATGCAGTTTAAAAAAATTCCATTGCATGGAATTAATTAATTTTTAAAAACATGCATTTTTAAAAATTCCAATCTTGGAAAAATAAGATACAGATACTGAAATCAGTCTAAGTATATCAATATATTTTTCTTCATAAAATTTGAAAATTATATTAAGTGTGAACTGAACCCTAATACAATCCCACTGTAAATTTGGCACATTCCTGTCTCATAATTTTTTTTTTTTTTTAGAATTAAGCTTTGATGAGCATAATTGAATATAATGTTCAATGTTACAATGTAACCAATATGTACAGTGACAGCTGTGATCAATAATCACTACATACCAGAGCTATGTGGCTGTTATTCCAAGTATTATTATCAACTAGAGTAGTTCGATTTGCCATTCCAGCTATTTGATAGCCATAATCCCACCAAGACATTACTCTGGCATGTTCATCTGTATTTTGTCTTAGCCAATAATATGCTTCCCTAAAGTCATCCAAAATGTTCCTTGTGCTATTAGAAAAATAAAAGTTAAGATTGTGTCAACATAATTCTCACTACGTATTAGCAATGCTTTAACTACAATGTATTATAAATAATGGATACATAAAAAATAGTGAATCTTACCCATCATGATTGTAAGAGGCTAAGACAACACTTGGACTGGAATAGGCATTGCTGGTTACCCATGTACAGTGAACAGCAAACATCATCAATAGCATTAGCATTAACATTGTGACAATACTCTTTATATTGGGCCCAAGACCTTCTTCAGTTTTTTCCTGCTCAGATATATGTTTCCTCACTTTACCTGCCTGAGCAAAGAAAACAAATTAAACCTTTCTTTTTAATCTATCAGATTTCAGAGTTTAAATATCCCGTTTTCAGTAATGAAAATCTCACAATTTCTGATTTTAAAAAACACTTTAAAAATTGAAATATTTCAGGTGAAAATAGTTTTTCAAAACGGAATGTATGAAAGGATACTTAATAGTCTAAATCCGGCTTCATTTAATATATTCAACCATGTTTTGGACATTAAGATGATATAATCATAACAAAAGAAGAAAAAAATGAACAGTTTGATGAAGAATGCAGAGATCATAAACAATAGGGAGTCCCCAATCTACTGGGCTGCGGATTGTTTGAAGGTGTGGAACTTCATATGCGAGTGCAAGGGCCCTCCGCTCCAGTGCCCTCCACTTGTGTGTGAGAGCCTGCTGCTCACATGTAAAAAACTCAATTTCCATGAGAGAAAGGCACACCATGCCCACTGCTCACACCAATGAGGCTGTGTGTGCCACTCCTCTGCCCCCCCCAGAGGGCTGCCAAGGTGGAAAAGCTGGGGACCGCTAATAAACATTATTTCCATTTATATGATTTTTATCTATATTAAATACTTCTGTTTAAATTAATTTAGATAGATATCAAACTTTTCAAGGCTCACCTTATCATAAAGGTTTCCTGGATTTCTTTTATCATCTTCATCACTACTATCTTCTACTGGAGGATTTTCTCTCTTCATATCATCACCCAAATAATGTTCAAAAACATTTGAGAAAGCAATGGCTGACAACATACAAACCACTGGAGTCAAAGTCAACATCAGGCGAACCATCACTCCAGCAAAATAAACAGCACTGATTGCATACAAAGCCACTGCAAAGAGACATAGACATCCAGTTTTAATATTTGGTTCCTCACAGATGCAATTTTTCAAGTTCATTATAAGCTTGAATTAAAGCTTGAATGTTTATTTCCCAGAAGTTCATATGAATAAAACTTTAGCATTGTTTGAATTATATCATCCTTGAAAAGAAGGGGTTATTTAATGATTGCTAATTTCTTGCTGCAGCTCATGTCCACCTAGAAGCTTGGAAGTATGAATATGCAACTAAATTAATAGGTACTACTTTGGTGGGAAGGTAACAGCATTCTGTGTGCCTTTGCCATATAGCCATGCTTGCCACATGACTACAGAAATTGTTTTTGGACAATGCTGGCTCCCTCAGCTAAGAAACTGAGAAGATCAGTGTACCTGGAGTCGACAGGGAAACCTTTACCTTTTTAGTAAGTAGCAATTGTTCTAGTGGTCAACTTTTGTCATCATATCAGCTTCAACATTTTCAATCTGTTCTTATGTTTTGACTGGAGTAATTTTTGCTGAATCCAGCATTATATACAGTGAATTCAGAAAGTATTCATACCTCCTTCACTTTTGTCAATTTTGTTATACTGATCCTGATTCTACAGTTGTTCAAAAAACTGAAATATCACAGTGGCATAAGTATTCAGACTCTTTGCAACAACACTTGAAATTTAGCTCAGATGCCTTCCATTTTTCTTGACTGTTGCTGATATGTTTCTACACCTTGATTGAGGTCTACCTGTGGTAAATTATATTGATTGGATTGGATGATTTGGAAAGGAACACACCTCTCTATAGAAGGCCTCACAGTGGACAATGCATACTGTAGCAGAGCAAAAGCCATGAGGTCAAAGAAACTACCTGCAGAGTTCAGAGACAGGATTATTGCAAGGTAGAGATCTGGAGAAGGCTACAATAAGATTTCTGCTGCACTGAAGGTTCCTAAGAGCATATAATTCTCAAATGGAAGAAGGTTGGCACAACCAGGACTTTTCCAGAAGCTGGACGCCCAGTCAAACTGAGCAAGTGGGGGGGAAGGGCCTCAGTGAGAGAGATGACCAAGAATCCAATGATCACTCTGATTGAGCTCCAGAAATCCTATGTGGAGATAGGACAGAGTTCCAGAAGGACAACCATCAGTGCAGCCCTCCACTGATCTGGGCTTTATGGCAGAGTAGCTAGATGGAAGCCTATCCTCAGTGGAGCTCACTTGGAGTTTGCAAAAAAGCACCCGAAGGACTTTCAGACTGTAAGGAACAAGATTCTCTGGTCTAATGAAACCAAAATTGAATTGTTTGGCCTCAATTCTAAATGTTATGTTTGGAGGAAACCAGGCACCACTCATCACCTGCCCAATATCATCCCAACAGTGAAGCATGGTGGTGGCAGCATTATGCTGTGAAGGTGTTTTTCAGCAGCAGGGACTGGGAGACTGATCAGGGTTAAGAGAAAGCTGAATGGAGCAAAGTTCAGGGATATCCTCAATGAAAATCTGTTCCACAGCGTTCAAGACCCCAGATTGGGCTGAAAGTTGACTTTCCAACATGACAATGATCCTAAGCACACAATCAAGACAACACAGGTATGGTTTAGGGACAACTCTCTGAATGGCCTAGAGTGACCTTAGCCAAGGCTTGACATGAACCGTATTGAACATCTCTGGAGGAACCTGAAAATGGCTGTCCACCAATTATCACCATCCAACATGACTGAGCTTGAGAGGATTTGCAAGGAAGAATGGCAGAAAATCCCCCAATCTAGATGTGCAAGCTTGTCGCATCATACCCAAAAAGACTCAAGGCTGTAATTGATGCCATACGTACTTCAACAAAGTACTGAGTGAAGGATCTGAATACTTATGCCAGTAATATTTCAGTTTTTTTAAAAAAACAAATTTACAGACATTTCTAAAATTCTGTTTTTACTTTGTCATTATGGAGTATTGAATGTAGATTAATGAGAAAAAGAAATGAATTTCAACAATTATATAATCAGGCTGCAGCATAACAAAATTGACAAAAATGAAGGGGGTCTGAATACTTCCTGAATGCACTGTAAATATCATAAGTAAATAAATTAAATAGGAATAAATTAAATATATGTAATTTGGGCCTACATCTATGAAACACTGGAGACAAAAAGGAGTCTATCCTTCCTGTCTTGTATGTTCTCGATATTCTCAAGCCATTTTGAAAAATTACAATAGGAAGATAAAACTTTGAGGGGGGGGGATAACTGAAAAATATATCAAATCTATCCCCACAACTAGTTATTCTGGCCTAGATATCAGTCTAATATGCCAAATGAATTTCGATATTAACAGGAATTGTTTTTTGCCCAGCAAAAACGAAACAGGGAGTCCACCTGCTAATAGAAGATACCTGCTAATTTTATGTGCCCCGCGATACCCCCAGCTCCTGGCACGTGATGGCCCGATAGGTCCATTTTTCTCTCTCTCCAAGCTCCAGAGCCTTTTTAGGAGTCTGGGGAGGGCGAAAATGGCCTCCCCCCCCCCCCAAGGCACGCCAGAGCCAGAAACGGCCTGTTTGCCAACTTCCGGTGGGACTGCAAGACCTGTTTTTGCTCTCCCCAGGCTCCAGAGCCTTTCTAGGAACCTGGGGAAGGTGAAAATGGCCTCCCCCCCCGAGGCAGGAAACAGTTGTTCCCCTACTTCTGGTGCGTGTACCGGAGCTGAGCTTGCGTGCCCACTGATATGGCTAGGTGTGCCATGCGTTCCATAGGTTCACCTTCCAGTTCTAGGCAAATGCAATAAAATGCAAAAACATTTTTTCACAACAGTGCAGAACAGAAAGAAATAAAATTAGAGGATGTGAGAGGACAGGCTGCCTAAAATTACCTAGCACTTGGGCTGATGATGATAGGGCTAGCACCAACAATGAAAGAATAAGCCTTCTTCCTCCCTAGAGGAAGGCTAGGGAGATTAAGTTTTTCTCATGGTCCATAACTCCCTTGGTTCTCCCTTCTCCCCCTAACAAAATGGCAGGCAGTTCTGTGGGTCAGCCAAGGGGAAGGCGGTAGAAGGGGAAGGAGGCAGCTTCATTGGGGCTTTCCTGAAGATAGCAAGGGGAGGATAAACAGCATAAGCCTATATGATTCAGTAGGTTGTCTATTATAAAAATAAAAGTATAAAATGACATTGATCATAAAGTTAATGAACCTAAATAAGAAATACATTGAGTATCATTTTTAATTACTGAGAGATATGTTCCAATAAACATAACAAGAATGCTAGCAATTCAATTTAGTTTCATTTTGAAAAGTTATTTTTTCTTACCAAAGACTCTTTCATCATTGATATTTTTAATGCAGAACCACAGGCCTGCTGGGAAAGTACAGACGAGAATATGTAGATCAAAAAAGAAGGAAACCCAAGTTGTAGGCTGATGCTCCGACACTGAGGCAATGATCGGGATGTGAATTTTTGCATACCTTTTTAAAAAGAAACAAATTCAAATTATTTTAGCGATGAAAGTCTAAAAAATTATAATAAAAAATAGCTGATTATTGAAAAATGTCAAATTAAACACATTATGTTTTTAAATACTAGTCATATTCCTATCTTTTAAAGATTTGTAATGTAAGGCATTTTTTTTGAGTGGGTAAAGGTCCTACATATTTCAGTTAAATTTCAGAAATTGAGAAAAATTAGTTCTTAAACTACCTTTGGCTCCTTGCTAAAACTGAATGATATGATCAAATGTAGCCATTTATTCAAAGAATGAAAAAAATGGCATGTCATAAATATCAAAGTATTATTTTGCATCTTATAAATCACACTAACAAGATAAGACATATTCATATTCTACTCAATGACATGTTACCTTCTCTTTTAAAGTGTGTATATTAATACAATGAATCATAAAAAGACAATATAGAATAGTAAGTATAAATTCAATATTAATCATGAAATTATAGATGAATCCAAAATTGAAATATAAGAAACTAAAATAAAAATCATTTTTAAAAAGTAAAAGTTCTTGTACTGTAATATAAAAAAATTATACTGATGCTAATGGAAATTTTAAAGTATTTTAGTGTAGAGAGTAAAAGCTGTTATTTATGCTTTACTTTTTTTTTTTCTTGCTGGGAGAGAGATGGAGTGGTGATTGGTGGTTAACTGTTTTCCATTAACAGGTCAAAGATTATGTAATTTTACCTTATATTCATACCTACCCAGTATCCCACAATGAGTAGAATCTGCCACTCCATGGTGCAATGTAACCTGAAAATACATATTACAGCAACTTAGCAGCTACCATGCACATATACATTCACTTTCAAATCTTCAAAACAAACTGTTCTCTCAATCCATATTAAAAAATATTTGTCTCCAACTTTACTTTTAAACTAATTCCCTTAGTCTCAACTCTAAAGTAAATTGTTCCTTCTTCGTGTATTGATACTTATTTTTACTGACTGTCTGAACCATCTTAGTTGCAAACAAACCACTGAGATCTCTAACAATGAAAGACAGAACTTTCCTTTAGTTGCAGAGTATTTAATGGTCTCAAACAGGGATAAAAAAAAAGAAGATCAGAATGGATCTGCAGCAAAAAATAGTGGCAGGAAATAAGAACAAATTCAAAAAGGTAGCAAAAATGGAGGCAGATAGGACTCTGGCTTTATATGCAGGGTTTTGATGGGGCAAAATGATCATATTTTGATCAAATGCACACTTTAAAGTGTGCATTTCTGTTCTACTTGAACCTTTGTTTCCAGTTCTTTAAAACATTTTAACATTCTACTTCTATGCAAAAAAAATGTATGAAACATCCACTAATAATTCCAAAGATACTACATTATCTGAAATGATTATTTTATGAACAGAGGCAGACATAAAATACAGTTTTGACTCCAGGAGCATATTCCTGATATTTTGTCAAACTGTTTCAGGCTATACATAGTTTGGTAGAAATGAAACATTTAATATTTATGTTAATTCTGGACAGAACAAAATCTAGGCAGAGTGAATAGGACAAGGCTCATTCACATCATCCCTATCTCTCCCCACATAAGTTCCCAGTATAACATATCCACTGGCCCAACTGCTCTTCACATTCCCAGAATCTTTTTTTTTTCACCCTTCACCAGGGCCGGATTTTCCTATAGGCTAACTAGGCTTCAGCCTAGGGCCTCAAGATCAAGAGGGGCCTACATTCAAATTGTTAGCAAAATTAAAATTACACTTTCACTATAGGTGAAAGGGCCTTATAAGTGGAATAGCCTAGGGCCTCTTTCCATCTAAATCCGGCCCTGCCCTTCACCAACATCTAAGCATAACATGTATCATAGGCCCGACTGCTCCTCACCCTCCCAGCACCTTCATTTCCTCCCCATGGCTGAAGCATGGCATAGGCTACTGGATTGCCCAAAGAGCCATTTGTCATAAACTGCTGATATCCTTGCCTTTTCTCTTGCTCCTCATAACAAATTTTACTCAAATAAAAACGCTCCATGTTATTCCATACACAGAAACAAAAAATATTCGAAACAAGTGTATTGAATCTGGGCACAGATTCCCAAACTAGCTGCTCTATGCATGGAAAAATTCATATAAGGAACATTTGCACATCTCTACCCAATAATTATTTTGAACTGTCAAAAAGTTTTCTCTGACAACAGGAAATATTTACTGGATATCACTTACCTGTATATGTTAAATAGATAACGCTCAAGAATACAATTCCAGCAGCCAAAGATATACCTAAGAAGAATAATGTCTGAAATTCTTGCTTTGTTAGTCTGTCTCTCATATACTGCAGGAAAGCATAGGCTTGCAGAAGAGCAAATACACCTATTAAAATGCAAAGAAACAGTTGTGTTTTGTTTAACAAACAGTCCTAGCTCTAAACAAATTTTAAGTAATTTTGTTCACATTAGGCATGTTTCTTTTACTGATTTTATTTATTTACATAGATTTCTATATATGTTGCCATATGCATGACCACTGTATTTTAAGATGTTCTTATTTCCCTAATGTACATATGCTCATTATCTGTAATATTCTTTTATTTTTTCTGCAGCTCTTATTCCACCTCCCCAGATGTTTATTTTTCTTTTTTTATTATTCACTGAAATATTTAAGATGTCAATTCATTTTTATTTTTATCCTTAATTTTATTTTTTTCAATTACTTATTTCCATGAAACAAGTTGAACTGAATCTGAAAAAGGAATTAATTAAAATGTTTTGGGACAAAATACAATCCTGAATTACAATAATGATAAAACATCAAATTCTGATGCATTTCTATCATACTGAGCTGTGGTGACGCAGTGGTTAGAGTGCAGTACTGCAGGCTACTTTTGTTGCTTGGCAGCTGCCAGCAGTTTGGCAGATTGAATCTCAGCAGGCTCAAGGTTGACTCAGCCTTCCATCCTTCTGAGGTCGGTAAAATGAGGACCCAGATTGTTGGGGGCAATATGCTGATTCTGTAAAACTGCTTAGAGAGGGCTATAAAGCACTATGGGATGGTATGTAAATCTAAGTGCTATTACTATATTAGAACACAAGTGTCAAACTTGCAGTGTCATGTTGCCATCATGTGACGTTTTGCAACGTTTTTCCCTTTGCACAGCTGGGGTAGGCATAGCCTGTGCGTGATGCATCCAGCCTGTGGGCCAACAGTTTGACACCCCTGTATTAGAACATATAATATTTCTTGTAAAAAGCGGCTCTAACCTGATTGTTTTTGATATTACCCCATTTTTGTATCTTTTCCTACTTTTCAGTATCTTTTTCAGATATGATTATCACAGCAGTACAGACTATTCCAAACAAAGCCTCATCACAGATTTATATAAATCCACTGTACATTGACAAAATTATTTTCAATCTCCTTAATGATCCCAATAGGTACAAGGTATGCTTATTAATAGTCCTCCCATAATAGTTTACGTTTTCGTTCAGCTAAAATGTATCAACATTCTTTGTTGACATGATCAATTTTGTCAGCTCAGACTCCATTAATATATATGTGAAGGTTTGGGGGTGTTTTTTTTTTTTTTTATCACTGCGTACCATTTTATACTTACCCTGAAGTGCATTTTGCCATTCTAAGACCCATTCACCAATTCGTGGATATTCTTGCACATATTCTTCTTCATAGTTCCTTTTTGATCAGGAAATGTAATAGCTACTTGGAACATTTCTCCAAACAGAAAATTTATTCCTACTACTGCTCTTTATCCATTACTAATTAGCAGAATATCTGCACTGTGGCGCAGTTGTTAGAATGCAGTATTATTGCAGGCTAACTCTACTCACTCCTAGGAGTTCAATTCCTTCAATCCTGACCGGTTCAAGGTTGACTCAGCCTTCCATCCTTCCAAGATCAATAAAATGAGGACCCAGATTGTTGGGAGAAATATGCTGACTCTTCTTAGAGAGAGCTGTAAAGCACTATGGGATGGTATATAGATCTAAGTGCTAATGGTAAATGCTTTTATGCTGCTAAGTTAGTTAACTATCTTTGGAAGGTGCCTTTGCGCATTTTGCTATTCAAAATAACTACTGATAATCTTATACATAATTTTGCTGTCAGCAAGGTTAGTGAATGATGACACACAATCAGCACAGGATTATTACTGGGAAAATTTGTGCAACATTTAAGAGGAATAAGAGTAAAATGAATCTGTCTACAAATAAGACATTTCTTCAGCAACTATTCAAAGCTTCAGTGGTTCTGAATTTATAATCAGTATAGATAGTTCTCAACCTATGATGACAAGTGAGCCCAAAATTTCTATTGCTAAGTGACACAGTTGTTAATGAGTTTTTCCCATTTTTTGACTTTTTTTGCCACAGTTGTTAAGTGAATCACTGCAGTTGTTAAGTTAGTAACATACTTGTTAAGTGAATCTATTTTTCTCATTGGTTTTACTTATAAGGTTGCAAAAGGTGATCACATAACCCAGAACATTGCAACCATCATAAAAACGAGTCAGTTACCAAGCACCCGAATTTTGGTCATGTGACCATGGGAATGCTGTAATGGTCATAAGTGAGAAAAATGGTCATGTCATATTTTCAATGCCATTGTAACTTCAGTCATTAAAGGAATGGTTGTAAGTCGAGAATTACCTGTACTTGAAGTTCTGGTCCTTGAAGTGCTCCAGCAGTCACATGAATAAAATTTGGGTGTTTGGCAATTAGCTTTAATTATGACCAATTTCAAGTGTCTGCTGTCGTGAGATCACAATTTGCAACATTACCTACTGGCTTCCTACAAGCAACATCAATGGAGTAGCTGTCAAGGAAGGTTGTAAGTCATTCAGGTGAGTCTTCCTCCCATCTTCTCTCCACTTGCATGCACAGCAGTCTTTGTCCTCTTCTTACCCACACCTTTTGGCCTCTTTTCCTGAGTTTCCTGTGATCCCCCTTATCTTACATCCGCCTTCCATGGGCTCCCTCCCTGAGATGGATGCACCCCATACTCTCTTTCCAAACCTCCCTGCAATTGCACACATGCATTCTATGCCCTCTTTCCATAGTCTTCCTGTGACTGTACGCAAGCAGGCATCACATAATCTCCTTCCTTGCCTTCTTAATGCTTGTGCTCCATCAACTCTCCTCTTTCAATCTGAGTGTGCTCTCCACTAGTCCTCCCCACCTCAGTGTGGCAGCTCCATGCTCTTTACCTGAGACTCCCTCCAAATTATTTAACAAGTCTTGGGTTAGGACAATGGCCTAGATTGTGATAGCTAAGCAGTCACCCGATGTTGTATTTTATCACCAGGACATTTAGTCATAGCAAACCCTGTCGCAATTACAATTGTAGCTTGAGGACTACCTGTAAATATCTGTAATAGTTAGGCAAAATTTTTCAAAATTGTTCTTATGCTATATAAGAACTTCCATTTTACAAGGCTTATTTTATTTTTGTTTATTTGATTTACATTCTGCCTTTCTTTTAGAATATTAAGGCAGCATACACACACACACACACACACACACACACACACACACACACACACACACACACACAAATAGATATTTCTGGATATCATGTTAGAAAATTATAACTTCTAAACTATTTTTTTCTAATCATGTTTATGCTGTAACAACAGAATAAGAGATAAAATGACGTAAGTACTATAACTAAAATCAGAATTTATATTTTCTTTCTTCTTTTCTATATTCTAAATATTCATTTTCATTAGTTTTTTGTTTTTTATTAAAATCTTTATTAAAGAAATTAAAACTTCATTGTGTATATTTTCAATACATTAAATTCTTTCTTACCTGCAGCTGCCATGTGCTCACTTGTCCTAATTGGTTGAAATCCAACAAAAGGTATCTGCATGGATAATATTAACCCAACAATGTAGAAAGTGCTATATGCTGCGAATAAAAAAAGTGTCAGATTACTATAAAAGGAAAAAAGTTAATTTTTAAAATGGTATACTCATATTTTTAGGATTTGTCAGAATATTTCCAGGCCATTTCTGTAATATAAATTTATGTTCTCAAATATTGACTGGTACACTGATATTTTGGTTCTTTAATTATAGAATTAGTATAGAAAGGGGATTTCTAAAAGTTTGGGGCAGCCTGAATATCACTGTAGTGACACATAGAGGGAGAAATGATGGGAGGCAGAGTTGGTAACTCTCAGGGAATGTGTCCTCAGTAGGTTGTTTCTGTGATGTATTCCAGTCCCCTAATCTCAACCCAAAGGTCCCAATTAGCAAATCTTCAAGGGGCCGGGCTTTTGCCTTCTGGAAGTGAATACCAGGTCTATCTGTAATAAGGTCATCCTTAGCCATGATTTGATCACCGATGAGAAGAATAACTAGACATGTATATCTGAGTCTTGGGTTGGGATACTACAGGTAGTCTTGAAGTTGATCATTATTACACTGAAGTTGAGCATTATCATATTCCCAAAAAAATCTAGTCACTAATATATACAGTGAATTCAAATTCAAAATATTGATTACAGTCAAAGCCAGTACAATTAAAAATACTCTAAGAGTATCTAGTTAAAAGTTCTAGAATAAAATAATGACAAAAAGCAAATAAATCTGTGTTAAAAACATAATTTGGCAGCCTGTCAGCTGAACATAAACAAAAGCATGGCCTAAACTATAATGCAATATTAACCCTTAAATTGTAAAAGCCTATAATTTTTATGTACTAAAATACAAGAGTGAGAATATCAAGAGATTAGTGCATTAATTGTATAAAATGGCTATAATGGATTATTCATCCAGTTCTGCTGTGCAGAATCTAGCTACCTGCTCTGTGAGTACGATCCATTCGTCTTTAAGCAATCATTGAAGATAAATGGTATTGGAATGGCCAGGACACCTATTAATTATCAGGAAAATAAATTTTGTTTGAATGTCTCTATAAAGAGAGCAGTGAAGAAGGACATGTCTATAGGTTTCCATCTCTCCAGAATCACAGGGACAGAATCTTTCAACCAATGTTATCCCTTTATATTTGCCGTCCAGGACGGCTGACGGTTGCACATGACATCATGGAAACGAAAAGGCTTTCTGAAGGTTCACTGTCTCTAACTGGCTAAGATAATTGGCACAGGTGAGATTATATCTTAATAGAATCTGGAATCAATATATATAGTACCTAATTTTACCTAATTTCCAGTTTGAATAATGAGAATTATTTCATCTTAATGTAAAGTTTGACAATGTAAAGTTTGCAATTCAAAATGCAAGAGAATATAGTAACTGCAACATTGCCATCTTGTGGCGTTTAACAGTAATAGATTACTATGACTACTTGAATCCTATTAGGTATTTTAGTAATTTAAAAAGAACAAAGAATTTGCTTCTATTTGAAAAATTAAACTTTGACTTGTACTCAAATTAGTGTTTGTTAAAATACTAATAGATTTCTTGTTTCTCTAAAGGAAGTTGCAACCTAATCCATTTTATTCGTAAATACTTCAAAATTCCCTTCAGTAATTATTTTTCACATGGTTCATTAAAAACTTCCATCATTTAAAAGACGTGATTACTTACAAAGGATATATCAAAACCTAACTTTAAAATCTGGGAAGTAAAGCAAAACCAGATTGTTTAATCACTGATCCTACTGTTACTTTTGTCCTCTAGTTTGCACATACTGAGCTCTTTTTAAAACTCTTTTTTCTACTTGACCAAAATATTGTTTCAGATTTATGCTACAGGGGGAATATAGCAATATAAAGTGAGGAATCAACCATCCTGGGGTCTCTGAATTTTTATATCAAATGATATTTTAATGTCTGGGACAAAATTTATTTGGTTCATATTTTAATGTGACATTTTCAAATATGCATTGCTTAGAACTGAACATGAAAAAAACAATACAATTTCTTACAATAGTTGCACTTTTTTCAAAATATATGATATAGTTTTCCAAATAAATGCTACTGGAAAAATATATAGGTTATGTATGAATAAAAACAGAAACAAGAAATTTCTTAAAATTCACATAATGGAAAAAAATAGGATGTTTATCTGAAAGTATAAATATTCATGCTACGTTTTGCTCTAAAACGTCACAAATGGATCCCAACAATATCAGAAAAATTAAAAACTAGGCAAACAAAACAAATCTTTCTTTTTAGGCATTTAATTAGATAAATTTCCATTTTGATAACTCATTTAAGAAAAACATTAAACCCTTTTCATTACCATACTTTTCGGAGTACAAGACACAATAGGCTAAATCACTTAGCCAAACGCAAGGTGTTCGCCAAACTGGACCTGAGAGAAGCCTATTACTGCATACGAATTAGAGAAGACGACGAATGGAAGACCACTTTTAACTGCCCGCTTGGAGGTGGGCAATTTGGGAGAAGGAAGCCTACACTTCCTTCTCTGGGCTCTTCCTTCTCTGGGCTCTTCTATCCTGGAGGCATTTTCTTGAAGGGGGAAAAGTGCCTTTCGAGGTCTGGACTGATCACAAAAACCTCGAAGCCTTAAGAAACTCCAGAAAACTCTCTGCCAAACAAATCCGCTGGGCACAATACTTCAGATGGTTTAACTTCGAGTTAAAAATACATCGGGGGGGGGGGGGGAGAACCTGTTAGCTGATGCTTATTTATCGAGAAAACCACAGTTCAACAGTCGGAGGGAAGAAGTCGTCCACCCCACCATCCCCCCCCCAACAAGCAGCACAAGTCACCACTAGGGGTCAAGCCGGACGCCAACCCTATCCCATATGGGACAAATTGACAGCCATACTGAAAGCAGTGCTCCCAGCCAACTAATGGCTCATGGATAATAAAGGTATCTTGACTATGAGAGATGGACTGGCTTGGAAGGGGTCCAAACTATATGTCCCTACCAGCTTGAGGCTGGAAGTCTTACAGTGCAGCCACAATTCACAACTGACAGGCCATTTTGGGTTCTTGAAAAATCTGCACCTGGCCTGAAGACAGTTTTGGTGGCCAAAGATGAAAGCCGACACGAAAGATTATGTAAAAAGCTGTGCCACTTGCGGCAGCCATGAAAATGAGACCACAGAAACCTCCTGGGTTCCTCCAACAAGTGGCCAACCCCAGCCGACTGGGAGGAAATTGCAATGGACTTTATAGTCGAGCTCCCAGAGAGTGGAGGAAATACAGTGATTTAGACAGTGGTTGACTTGATTTCCAACCAAACCCACTTCACTGCCTGCTTGGGATTACCCTCAGCGAAGAAACTGGCAAAGTAGTTTATTAAGCAGATTTACCGGATGCACGGAGTACCCTGCCGGATTATCTCAGACCGAGTCGTCCAGTTCACCGCTAAGTTCTAAATGGAGTTCCTGAAATCTGTTGGGTCCATTCAGGGACTTAGCTCAGCTTTCCATCCGAGTATGAATGGAGCCGCGGAATGAGCGAACGCAATGGTGGAGCAATATATCAAATGCTATGCAAATTACTAGCAAGAGAACTGGGTAGACTGCTGCCGTTTGTAGAAGTTGCATACAACAATGCCGTACATAGCAGGCTGTCCCTCTTCCAGGTCACCAGCAGCATGGACTTTATCCCGTTGCCTGAACTGCCCAGAGAGCCACAACCTTCATGACTCTGACCGAATAGGTGGAATCATTAAAGAAGGGGTGGGAGAATACCAAAAAAGCACTGGTGGAAGCGGCTGAGGTGTATAAAAAACAAGTGGATAAGCACCGATCTCTCCAGCCCCCTTTCCGTGTGGGAGATCGGGTTTACCTATCCACCAAATACGTAAAATTGAAGTTGCCCAGTAAAAAGCTGGGACCAAAATTTTTAGGACCTTTCCCAATAGTGAAAATAATTAACCCAATAACAGTTCAGTTTAACCTCCCACGCACATAGGGAAAGTGCATCCAATCTTTCACTGCAGTTTACTAAAACTGGCAGTCGGGTCAAGATTAAGACCACAGGACCGACCAGCGCCCAAGCCTATAGTGGTGCAAGGGGAAACTCATTATGAGATTAAGAGAATCCTAGACTCTAGATTGTATAGAGGTCAATTACAATATTTAATTCATTGGAAACCCTTTGTCTGAAGCTACTTGGGTTAAGAGCTGGGATGTAAAGGCAGAGAGATTAGTAAAACAATTCCATGACAAATTCCCTGATAAGCCAAAGGGTCCCCCCTATGTTACTCTTTTATTTAATAAACATTTGATTAAAAATATATATTATCTATAGCAAAAACCGAAAGAAATTTCAAAATTATTGTTCTGTGATTAATATATACAAATGTGTTTAAATCATAGATATTTGAAAGGCTAGTAAAGCTGAAATGAAAAATCACTTTTCATCCAACAGCATCATATTGGAATACTCACCTATATAGACCCTCCTGCTGTATCTTTGCATTAACAATAACACAAATACATGCAGTGGAATAAGGTTGATGATGAAAACATAACCACCCCATGCAGAAACCTGTGAAAAATATAATAAGCATTAAGATTTAGTTCATGTTTACAATGTTATCTTGATAAACATCAGTTACTGAAAATTCAAACTATATATAATGAAAAAATATTTTGAACCACAGGAAGAATTTATAAATTGAAGAACTTCCAGCAGAAAACAGATTAAGTAATATATAAAATAGGCTAGTGCCAAAGTATTACATAAAATGATCAATTTCAATCTTCTGACAAGTTTTTATTCTATTCTGTGTGCAGTTTACAGCACTCTATAAATTCAATTAATACTGGTTCATAAAAAAATTCCCTATGTTATCATCTTTTATGTTTATCTTTTGTTTCCAAAATATTCTGGAATAAAATTGTCCTTTTTTACTACATTGCCAATTTTCTCTAAGACAGCGACAGTATTATTACAAAAGGACACAAAGAGATAGGATAAGCATGACTAGTTTGTTTGAAAACATACCTTTTCAGACTCAGAAGTAACTCCAATTATTTACTCCAGTTACTATAAGAACAAGTAAGTAATGGTGCCCATACCTTCTTACTTTTATTTATCTCTATTAGCATTATTATGCTTTATTAAATTATATATTTACAATTTACAAGCATCTCTCACTACAGAAAAGCAGTGATCTCTTGCAACTGAAATTTTGCCAGCAAAGCAATTTTAAGAAAAAATAAATGCCAATATTTAGTCAATGCAATTAACATTTTTATTAAAATTATTTATTACCATAATGATTTTTATTTGAAATACTTCTGATGCATAATCAATAAAACAGTTTAACAGCAGCACATATAGCAACTGCTGTGGTAAGTTTGCTTTAAATCAGTGGTTCTCAACAAGTGGTCACAGGGGGTTCATGAATACTTGAAGAATAGTTATCATTTAAATCTTAAACCCTGGGGGTCCAGGGCCATGGCCCATGACCATAAAAGCTATTTAAAAGGGATCTGTAGTGAAGAAAAAGTTGACAAACACTTTTAAAAATAGAAACAATGTTTCTACGGTTCACTGAAAGGTTTTTTTTTACTATATTTTAATAGCATAGATTCAATATTTCTTGTAATATAGAGCAGTATGACTTATAATAAAATAACTATGAAATAACATGGAAAAAGAACTGAAATCTTTCTTTTCAATAATTCAACAAATGTAATTAACAAGTCAAAGGGCATGAAAGTTCTTAAGTTACTAAATTATCAATTCCTTGTTGACCCTTGTTGATCAATTCCTTATTTAATAATTTTCTAAAATTCCTGAAAAAAATCAGCTGCTGAGAGTAAGATCATCTCACTGTTTGTTTCACTATTAGCCAACACCACTAGAGACCTGTCACTAATTAATTTGCAGAGACCTCTTATTAAAACTTACCAATTTACATTTCTGCTGAGAAAGCTAACTTAGGTATACAAGAACAATCACAATAACATAAAAGCATACCAATTTTCTAAACTGAAGTTGTATTTCAAAACAGAGGTGTCCATTTATGCTACCATTAGTCTACTTTATACCTTAAATACCTCTGCCCTCTACAAAGCTGAGTGGTGAAGAGGAAGAGAGAAAAATAGTATTACTTGCTTTTTAATTTTTATCTTGCACAGAACCATCATGCAGCTTCTAACATATTATTTTGGAAAGAATAAGAGAAAAGAAAAAAAAAACTCTAATCTCTGCATTAGGTAGGCTTTTCTAATTTATCATAAGAATAAGCGGGGGTGTCAAAATCAAGGCCTGCGGGCTGGATCTGGCCCACAGGGTGTTTAGATCTGGCACGCAGGGCTGGCCTGGAAATAGCAAAGGACCACCCGCAGTGCCTCTGCTAGCAGCCCCTGTGGCCCATTTTTGGCCTGGATGGCCTCCTGAAACACGCTGTTGGCTAAAATGGGCCACGGGGGCCTCCTGAGCTCCCCCCGCCTGTTGCTGGCTGAAATGCAGACTCCGTGGGCTAGATCTGGCCCTCGGAGACTCTGTTCGGGCCTCCAGAGGCCTACCCAGGCCTGTTACAGGATGAAATGGAGTCTCCGTGGACCACATCCTACCCTCGCCACCCCATTTCCCACGGTTTTACTGTATTTACTTTTCTTTTTTTTTCCCCAAAAAGTTTTTTTATTTTTTAAACAAAAACAACATAATAACATCATCCTTCCAAACAATTAGACAGTATTTCGATCAGTTAAAATCATTTCGTGCTCTCAAAATTTTAAAAATCTCATTACTGTACTTACTTTTCAAAGAGCTCCAGAAGAGGCTGACCCACGTGGCAGAGAAACCGAAGTCTTTTATTCAGAAACCTGGGAAGCTGTACGAACGCAAGATGTAAGGAAAACAGCTTTCCTCATCTGAATAAAAGACCAGCTTCTCTGCCATGAGCATCTGGAGGCTTAGTTTGGACCTAGTCTGGCTGGCGATGAGCAGCCTCTTGCTTGCTGCTGACTGGTTAATTTGAATGAGCAGCTTCAGGGATTGGGGCATGGCAGCCAATCAACAAGAGGCTTGCAGTTCAGCCCAATGAGACAAAGCTCTTGGTTGATTGGCTGCTGCTGCTGCCTCAATACTTGAAGCATGAGACCTTTTTTACCACCAGAGTCCTGCTGGCCCCAAGCTGAAGTCCTTTACTCAGAAGCTGGTGAAAAGTTCACATTCTTACAGCTTTGCCATCATCTGAATTAAACACTTTAGCTTCTCTGCCAGTGGGTTAGCCTCTTCTGGAGATCTTCAAAAAGTAAGTAATCCATGGGAAATGGGATGGAAAGAAGTAAGTGGAATCTGGGACACTAGCAAAGCAGGGCCAGTCTGTGGGGACCTGGCGGGGCAGAATGGGAGGTGGAAGCAATTGTGGGGACCTCAGGGGAGCATGAGGTATCTCAGTGGATTGGATGGCCTGCTGCAGCACTAGGCCCCATATACTCTTCCCCACTCTGAGATACCTCATGTGCAATTGATGACCTGCACATTTGGTTAACAAAGGCATTGGGGAAAGCAGGGAATGATAACGTTCATTTAACATGATTCAATCAAATGAATCGAGTTGCAAATGTAATTGGCAGGCTCTATTACTTTCATAACTCGAGGATTACCTGTATGAGAGTGAGGGAGAGCACTTGGCCACCACAGGTGCCCACCCAACAAGTCCCATGCCATGCCCATCATGTCCACACACCCCGAGCATGCCCCACCTCCGGCCCTCTGAGGTCGAATACAACCCTGAGGTGGCCCTCAATTAAATCAAGTTTGACACCCCTGGTTTAAAGCATTCAGGTTTAAATTAAATGAAATCTGAATTTTCAACAAGTTAAAATACTTCTGTTAATATTTAATTTATTCATAAAAATAGTGTACTAATTAAAATGTGACCATTATATATTCATATTCTACCACTTACCATGTAGAAGTAGGATAAGCAACAGCAAATGGTCCAGAAAACAGATCCAGTTTTCACTGACTTCACCTAAGAAAGTTGTCTAAGTCTTAATTATAACAGAAAAGACAAATCATGCAAATATAAAATATCCTATGAGTGTTTTTTAGAATTTACCATTTTTCTAGATCAGAAAAAGATCTTATAAAATCATGCAACAAAAATATTTGAACTGTATCTTGAAGACATGTATTCATTCATTTTATTTTGAAAGGAAAAGCAAATGGCAGTAGAAAAGTTTTATTAGCTACAGTTGCAAGAAAAAGTATGTGAACCCCTTGGGATTATGTGGAGTTTTGCATGAATTGGTCATAAAATGTGCTCTGAACTTCATCTAAGTCACAACAATAGAAAAACATAGTCTGCTTAAAATAATACTACACAAACATTAGATGTTGCCATGGTTTAATTGAACATAACATGTAAACATTCACAGTGCAGGGAGGAAAAAGTATGTGAGCCCCTAGACTAATAACTTCTCCAAGAGCTAATTGGAGCCAGGAGTAAGCCAACCTTGACTCCAATCAGTGTGATGATATTGGATGTGTTGCTGACAGCTGTCCTGCCCTTTAAAAACACACCTGTTTTGGGTTTACTGGTTTCAAGAAGCACTGTCTGTGAACCATGCCTCGCAGAAAAGAGCTCTCAGAAGACCTACGATCAAGAATTGTTGACTTACATGAAGCTGGAAAGGGTTACAAAAGTATCTCCAAAAGTCTTGATGGTCATGTGACCACGATAAGACAGACTGTCTACAAATGGAGAAAGTTTAGCACTGTTGCTACTCTCCCTAGGCGTGGTCGTCCTGTAAAAATGACTGCAGGAGCACAGCACAGAATGCTTCATGAGGTAAAGAAGAATCCTAGAGTGTCAGCTAAAGACCTACAGAAATCTCTGGCACATGCTAACATTTTTGTTGACACATCTACAATAAGGAAAACATTAAACAAGAATGGAGTACATGGGAGGACACCACGGAGGAAGCCATTGCTGTCCCAAAAAACTTGTGTAGCACGTTTGAAGTTTGCAAAAGAGCACCTGGATGTTCCACAGCACTACTGGCAAAATATACTGTGGACAGATGAAACCAAAATTGAGTTGTTTGGGAAGAACACACAACACTATGTGTGGAGAAAAAAAGGCACAGCACACCAACATCAAAACCTTATCCCCACTGTAAAACATGGCGGAGGGAGCATCATGGTTTGAGGCTGCTTTGCTGCCTCAGGGCCTGGACGGATTGTTGTCATTGATGGGAAAATGAATTCCAGAGTTTATCAAGACATTTTGCAGGAAAATGTACGACCATCTGTCTGCCAATTGAAGCTCCGCAGAGGATAGGTGATGCAACAGGACAATGACCCAAAGCATATAAGTAATTCAACAAAAAAATGGCTTCAACAGCACAGAATACGCCTTCTGGAGTGGCCCAGTCAGAGTCCTGACCTCAACCCAATTGAAATGCTGTGGCATGACCTTAAGAGAGCGATTCACACCAGACATCCCAAGAATATTGCTACACTGAAACAGTTTTGTGAAGAGGAGTGGTCCAAAATTACTCCAGATTGTTGTGCAAGACTGATCTGCAACTACGGGAAACGTTTGGTTGAGGTTATTGCTGCCAAAGGAGGGTCAACCAGTTATTAAGTCCAAAGGTTCACATACTTTTTTCTCCCTGCGCTGTGAATGTTTATATGCTATGTTCAATTAAACCATGGCAACATCTAATGTTTGTGTAGTATTATTTTAAGCAGACTGTGTTTTTCTATTGTTGTGATTTAGATGAAGTTCAGAGCACATTTTATGACCAATTCATGCAAAACTCCATGTAATCCCAAGGGGTTCACATACTTTTTCTTGCAACTGTATATTTCAAATGACTATTAGAAGAAATTGAAACTATTGTGCATATTCAAATTTTAAGAAGAGCAAGCAGAATTTATATAATAGTACTTACCCACAAGTAATATGTGAACTGCAGTGCAAATATAGCTATCCCTTCATTGTCAAAAGATCCTGCAACTGAACGTGATATGTAACCTGGTACAATAGCAATAAAACAGGCAGCTAGAAGCCCTGCACCTTGGTTCCAGAGTTCTCTGGTAAGCAGGAAAGTAGAAATTGATGTAAGGCCGCTAAAAACTGGTGCAAGGAACACACATACATCTCTTATGTGGACAGTTATATTCAGCATATTCAAAATCCAATGTATAAGGCCAGCTGTCACCATCAGTCCTGGGTATACCTAGAAAAGTTTAGAAAAAAACAATTAATACCCCATTTCCCTGAAAATAAGACCTATCCCGAAAATAAGCCCTGGCATTTTTATGTGCCTAATATAAGTCCTATCCCCAAAATAAGCCCTACTTAAGTGCTTGCACAGCCAGCCACCCGCCCCTTCTGTCTGGTTGCCACCGACACGAAGTGATATGAGGTGGGTGGAGCTGCCCCCCACACCCCACACTTATATACCTCAGGGCTCTCACAACCAGGCCATCTATGCCCCAATACCTGCCTCGCAGCGGCAGCACCAGCACCCATGTGCAGCAGGAGCCCACATGTCCACTGACCCACCTGCTTGCTCACAGCTGCAGCAGAGGAGGCCAAGTGGTGTGCTGCAGCCATGAGGCAAGGAAGGTGTCAAGACGTGGGTGGTCTGGCTGCTGGGGCCCTGAGGTAAGCCGATGTGGGATGTGTGGGATAGCTCCACCCCCTCTGCCTTGTGGTGATGGCCCTGGCGTGCCACACAGCCTTCTGCCCCACCATGAGCAAGCAGAAGTGGGCCTGTGGTACATGGAGGAAAAAAATAAGACATCCAAAAGAAAATAAGACCAGGTTTTATTTTTGGAGAAACACTGGTATACTGTAATACACGCATACTCACAATTGACAATAAACAGGGAATTCTTCAAATAGTAAGAATACACACACACACAAATTTATTATTATTAAAACATGAAACTGCAAGTAATTTTATCAACCCATGTATAATTGAAATCAATCATCCTGTTTAGTACTATAGCAAAACAATCTGACCAAGACTCAATTTTTAAAAAGCAGTATTATTCTCAATATCAACAACATAAAGCATGCTAACTTTATGTCTACATTAAAGAAAATTGTCTATTAAGAAAAAATTTTCCCGTTTCTTCTATAGATATATTTAGAAGTTCAAATGGGCATAAGCTAAATTCTAGATAAAAGCATGCAGAAAAACCTAGCTGATTCAGCAGCAAAGAAAAGAGAAGGTTAAAGATCTATGGCAAGTTAGATATTTCAAATGGCTGATGAAAATACCTCTGAAATAAGAGGATCGCCCATTTACGCTCTGGATAGCTGCTCCTCATAAGCGAAATAGAGTAAATGAGTTTGTGATTGACTGAGAGCCTTTGGAGCCATGGGGATATCAATATCCCCTAAACTGCTGCTATGCAGCCTTTATGGACATATAATGGCAAAAACCTTACTTTCTGAAACACATTTGCATATTTTTTTATTTTGCAACTGAAGAGAGAAATTCCAAATGGCAGAGAGGAACAAAGATTTTTAGTGAGTTGTCTTCTTTTTGGAATTAAAAAAAATTTGCCTCCTTAAGCAATTTTAATTTAAAAGCAAAAAACTTACCATATTTTTCAATGTATAAGATGCATCTTTTTACCCTCAAAAAGGAGGTGAAAATCTGGGTGCGTCTTATACGCTGAATGTACCCCCGCCCACTCGCCAGCCTCCACCCTTCGGCCGTTTTAGGACTTTAAAGCACTTTCAGGCGGCAGGGAACCGAATGGAACAGGCGCCTGCCTGTTGTGGGCTGGCAAAGGCCTTCAGGTTGAGCCCCAATGCAGACCGGCCCCCAGCCCCAACCCCTCCAGTGCTCAGTTGGGCTTTGCTTCGGCACAGGCCAGTTCCATGGGTGCCTTCAGGCAACGCAGAGCTTACCTTCGGCCTTGGAGCCACAGCCTCAGCAGTTTGAGTGAGCCGAGGAGCCAGCCGGGCCGAGGATCTGGGGGAGGATGGCTCATGGGCCCTGCCGGGACACTCCTTTCCAGCAGCGGCGCCCTGAGAAGCCCTGGGCAGAGCCGCCCCGCCTTGAAGGAGCGCCGCCTGCCCGCTGTAGCCAGAGCGGAGCGCCCAGCATGCAGAAGGCGGCCTGGACCAAGAGCCCCAGGTAGGTCAGGGCAAAGGGCGGCCTCCAGTCCGGACACGCATCGCCCAGCGCTGCCACTCCCGAAGAGCCCTGCAGCTCAGTTCGATGCTGTCCACCTGGCCCAGGGGAGCCCGCACTCCCTTCCAGGTGGGCGGCAGGAGGGCCGGCCAGCCATGGGGACAGCTGCCCAAGGTCGGGCCGGATCCGCTCGGTGCCTCTGTCGCTGAGAAGGACCCACAGGGCAGGGGTCCCGGCTTTCTGGGGGCGGCTGTGCAGGCGCAGAGCTGGGCGGGGGGATTGAGTGACGCAAGAGCCATGCATCCCCTCCCCCCCTCGGTGCCTGGGATGGGGGGGCAGCAGGGCCCAGGAACTTCTCCATAAAGCGCCCGCTAAACTTTCTGCAAAAGGCCGTGGGGGGGGAGCAACTCTGCCCTGCCTCCCCGGGACTTTCGGGCTTGGCGGTGGACTGGTCTGGCCTGCAAGATGTTCTCTCGATTCCCCCCCCGACTGTCCCGAAGAAGGTTCTTCCTCAGGCTGTGCTCTGTTCCTCCCCCCATAGCATGCGAGGGGTCTCTTTGGGGGAAAGTGAGTAGTCCCTGCACCTCTCGCTTGCAGAAGGAGGAGGAGGGCGGCACCACCTTAAATGCTGGTAGGCAGAGGTAGAATACTTTTTTCCTTGTTTTCCTCCCCTAAAATTAAGGTGCGTCTTATACACCGAAAAATACGGCAACAAGATTATGATTCAAGAAAGCTTTAAATGGACAAACAAGACAGTAATTTTAGAAAACAAAGTATTTTTTAAATGAAAGTGCCTTTCAAAATCATAGCATAATTAGACAAAGAGACCAGACCTTTATGTGAATGATGATTGTTTTTTTATTAAAGAAAGTAGATAATTGATAGATTTCACAAAATAAGATGACAAGGATAATAGGAGCCAGGCTGTATGAATGTAACTACTGAGAGATAACTGAGACTAAGTATTAAAAATAGAGAAAAGACAAAAAGGAAAAGCATTTTACTTTATGGTAGTAATTGACACATTTTCACTTTCTCTTTTTCTTCTCTCTCACTCTCTACCTCTATCACTTCCTCATTTCTCCCTCTCTTTCTCCCCTATTCTCTTTCCCATTTCTCTCATTCTCTTCCTCATTTCTTTTTCCTCTCCCTTTTTTCTTTCTCTCCCTTCTCTCTCATTTGTTTCCCTCTCTTTTCCCTCTTTCTTTCTCTCCCTCCAGCTTTCTCATTTTTCTTTCCCTCTCCCCTTTCTTTCTCTCTCTCATTTGTTTATCTCTTTCCTCTCCCTCCATCATTTTCTTCCCTTTTCTCTCTCTCATCTCTCTTGTGCACACAAGCAGGATATCCTCCTGGGCCAGTATCATGGCAGCAGCAAGTCCTCCCGCTATCACCACTGCATGCTCAGGTGTGTTGCACAGGAGAGCTGGAGGTCTTCCCTGTGTGCATCCGGCAGCGGCAGCTGCTCCTCTCTGTTCCTCACCTCCCTGAGCTGACATGAAAGAGACCGCAGCTGGCGCTGAGCTGCCCATGAAAGATGCAGAATTGCAAAAAGCAGCCAGTTGCGGCCAATGCAGAGATAACGCTAGGGGGGCTTCAGCCATGCGGCTTGCGCCTTCTTGGGGTGGAGAACAGGTTGCGCAACTGGGTCAGGCCAGTGTCTTGGGGCAGAGAGCAGGTCGCACAACTGGGTTGGTAGGGAACTGCAGGAGAGGGGTCAAAGAGCCATATATGGCTCTAGAGCTGCAGTTTGTCGACAAGCACCATAGTGTTAGTTTATTGGCCCATTTCTTTCTTGCCAGGGTCTCCCAAAAGCTCAAGAAATGGTTCAATATTTTTGGATTGTTAGATACAAGTAGTCCTCAACTTTACAATAATTCACTTAGTGACCATTTGAAATTACAACAGCATTGAAAAAAGAGATTTATGACCATTTGCCACTCTTACCCCAATTATAGCATCCCCATACTCATGTGATGAACATTTGGATGCTTGGCAATTGGCATGTATTTATGACAGTTGCAGGGTCCTAGGATCATCTTTGTGTCTTTCTAACAAGCAAAAGCAAAAGCAAAATGGAGAAACCACATTCACCAATTTGACAACTGCAGTGATTCAGTTAATAACTGTGGCAAGAAAGGATGTAAAATGGGCAAAGGTCACTTAACTGTGTTGCTTAGCAATAGAAATTTTGAGCTCAATTCTAGTTGTAACTGGAGGACTACTGGTATAGAGGATTGGTCTATCTCATAACAGATAAAGGAAGTAAATTTACTTCCAAATTTTTAAGGACCCTCTTCCCATTAGTAAATATTAAAATACATGTCATTTGTCTATCATCTGGCTTCCAATAAAGAAGATGACTAGCTGATCTACTTTTCTAACCAAAGTATCCCCTTCCATTCCAACAGATAGAAAGAAGAATGAGTTGGAAGTAGTATTAGTCTTGAGACTCAGAGGGAAACAAGTTAACTATTTAATAAACTGGAAAGATAATCAGAGTTTGAAAGCTCATGGGAGGGAGTAAGAGATGTTCATGCGTCACAATTGGTAGGTTTTCACAACCAATACCCAAGCAAACTGCTAGGAAGTTATGGATCCTGCAAAGCTCAAGCACTGACCATGATGAGCAGAAGGAACTCATCTATGGGATTGAGGAAGCTTCAACTATACCAAGAGACTTAGTTGGGGGCAATGAATCAACTTCTCCTACAGCAGACACACAAAACATGAGTGGGGCAGATTGGTGGCAATGAGTTATTGGGAGAAGATGAGAAGGTGATGTAATGGAATGTATGAATGATCTTGGGAAGAGGAGAAGAGATGCTACCTAGGAAACAATCAAACAAGAGGGGCAGGAGCCCACAGTTACTTAAATGTCAGAGAAATAAACTTAGGAAGGACCTAGCCTTAATGGTTCAAACAGTCAAAAGTGAAAGCATTTGCCTTCAAAGTTACAAGATTCTACCTTACAATAAAGTAAAATTAGTTTATCTATTTATGTTTCCTGTCTGATTTCCTGTTGAATAGGTTCCTCACCAACCTAGCTGACAACTTTGTTGTCCAAAAGGTAGAGGAGGGAACTAGAGGGATAATCATACAGGACTTAATTCTTACAAACAGAGAAGAAGTGATAGAGGGAGTTTAAACTGCAGGAAACGGGTGAGAGTGACCATGTCATACTAGAATTCAACATAACGCAAACACAAGCAATAGAACATAATGATACCAGAATCCTATATTTTAAAAGAGCTAATTTTAACAAACTGAGAGAGAACTTGGGAAAGATTCCTTGGATGAAAATCCTAAAGGGGAAAACAACTCAAGAAGCTTGGGAAACTCTGAAAAATATGATCATAAAAGCCCAGTCCAGCACAATAACACTGAAAAAGAAAAACAAGAAATCCAAGAAGAAATCAGTATGTCTGCACAAAGCCATGACAAATTGCTGCACAAAGCCTCTGACAAATTGAAATACAAACAGACCAAGTACAAAAAATGGAAAGAGGGACATATAACTAAGGCAGAATATCAGCAGATAGCCGAATCTGCAAAGACAAAGTCAGGAAAGCAAAGGTTCAGAATGAACAAAGACTTGCAACAAGTCAAAGATAATAAAACTAGTTTCTTCCAACATATAAATAACAAGAAAAAAATTAAGGAAACAGTTGGTCCACTAAGGAGAGAAAGTGGCAAGGAAGTAATAAGCAGCAGAGAGAAAGCAGAGCTGCTTAACTCATTCTTTGCATCAGTCTTCACGCAAAAAGAAACTATAATCCAATCTACCAAAAACATAACTGTAAAAGACAGACCAGAAATAAAGATTAAAATAAGCCAAAAAAAATGGTAAGAGAACACCTATCTGATCTTAATGAATACAAATCACCGGGACCTGATGAATTACATCCCAGAGTTCTAAAGGAGCTGGCAGATGTCATCTCGGAATCACTGTACTACATCTTTCAAAATTCCTGGAGCACCAGGGAATTACCAGAGGACTGGAAAAGAGCTGATATGGTTCTCATCTTCCAAACAAAAAAAAAAAGGAAAAAAAAAAAAAAGGAAAAAAAAAAAAAAAAAGAAAAAACAGACCCAGGAAACTACAGACCAATTAGCCTAACATCAATACCCAGGAAGATACTGAAAAAGATCAAAAAATAGATCTTTGAACATCTAGAAACAAGTAAAGTAATAGCTAGAAGTCAGCACAGGTTTGTTAAAAACAGATCATGCCAAACCAATCTTATTTCATTCTTCAACATAGTGACTAGATTAGTAGACTAGCAAAATACTATTGACATATTTAAACTTCAGCAAAGCATTCGACAAAGTAGACCACAACCTAGCCTGGTTGCCCCAAAATAAGGCATCCCCTGATAATAAGCCCAATTGGGCTTTTGAGCACATGGCAATAAGGCCAAGCGCTTATTTCAGGGTTCAAAAAAATATAAAACAAGATCTTATTTTCGGGGAAACACGGTACTTCTTGGTAAAGTAGAAAAGGGGTGTTGTTCCTACTTGAGATGCACCTTCTCGTTGGGTGGAGACAGCAGCCAGCCATAGGCATGGGTTGTACTCGTCTGTTCAGATTGATGGACTGAGTCAGAGGGAATATTGGCTCAACTCAGAGCGCACCGCTCAACCACCAAGCAGTCATCCGGAGCCATTGAGGATTTGGGTGGAGTACTGCCCCCTGACTGAGAGAGTCTGCCCTCTGGGGAATCTGCCAGGCCGGAGCCACTGACAATGACATGAGGTCTGCAAACCACGGCCTCCTCGGCCAATGAGGAGCCAGAAGTATGAGTTCCGCCCATTCCTGTAACAACTTGCGTACCACCTTCAGGAGGAGGGAAATCGGAGGAAAGGCGTAGAGGAGACCATGTGGCTATGGAGACTGAAGGGCATCGATGGCTTCTGCCTGAGGAGTAGGGAATCGTGCGTAGAAACACGGAAGCTGAGCATTTTCCTGTGTCGCGAACAAATCGACCTCCAGGGTGCCAAAATGGGCCGTCAGTTCCTGAAAATTGCGGGATGCAGGTGCCACTCCCGTGGTCGATGTCCTGCTGCCTGCACATTGGCCACCCTGGAGATATGCTCTGCCTTCAAGGAGCAAAGGTGATGTTCTGCCCAAAGCCCCAACTTCTTGGCCTCTAACATCAGGGACTTGGACCCCCAGTTGGTTGATGTGCGCCTTCGCCACCATGTGGTCCGTGAGTATGAGAACGTGAGAGCTGGACAGTAGATGCAGGAAAGCGCGAAGGGCGAGAAATATCGCCCGCAACTCCAGGAAATTGATGTTCCGTCAAGTCTCACTGACACTCCATCTGCCCTGTGCCACTTGCCCCTGACAATGTGCCCCCCAGCCGGAAAGGCTGGCGTCCGTTGTTAGCACAAACTTCTAGGGCTCATAGAAGTGGCAACCTTTAATGATGGCCGGGGAGCGCCACCACCTGAGGGATCTGATCACATCCCTGGGAACGGGAACCTTGTGTGATGACGAGCCTCTGCCAGCCTTCTGAAATGATAAAAGGAACCATTGGAGGTCTCTTGAGTGTAATCGGGCGCAGGGAACAATGGAAATGGCCAAAATCATTTTCCCCAGCAGCTGGAAAAGTAGGAAAGGAGATGCCTTCCTGCATCCCTCCACCCTGGCTACCAGGGCCACTAAGCTATCCTGACGCTCCTGGGATAAATAAACTTTGCCCTCGACAGAGTCAATCAGTGGCCCTAAATGGAGTAGACGGGTGGAAGGAGTCAGATGACTCGTCTCCACATTAATGGAGAATCCATGGGCTGCAAGGGCCTGACGGGTTAATTGTAGATTCCTGAGAGTCTGCTGAGTGGAAGAAGACAAAATTAAAATGTTGTCCAGGTAACACTGAAGACGAATAGATTTAGCCCTGAGTGAGGCAGCCAACGATGCTAAAATCTTGGTAAACACCGGGGGGCGGAGGAGAGCCCGACGGGCAAAGCCGATACTGATAATGGGCCCCCGCATAAAAGAATCTAAGGAACTTCCTATGGGAAGGAAAGATAGGGGTATGAAGATAGACTTCAGTAAGGTCAATAGAAGAGAGGAGGTTGCCCTTCCTAATACCATCTAAGATGGAGTGCAAAGACTGCATTTTGAACCGGCAGTATACCACATAACGGTTCAGGCGTTTAAGGTCCAGAATAGGTCTTCACTCCCCCTAAGAAGTTGGAACAAGGAAGACATGAGAATAGAAACCTTGCCCCACTTGATCTTCAGGTACCGTTTGGATAGCCTTGATTGATAGATGATGCTGTACCGCCGAATCCATAAGGACTCGTTTATCACTGTTATGAGAAAGCGGACAGCGTACAAAAAATCTCGGGTGGGGGGAAGAATTCAATGGCCAATCCCGATCTTATGGTGGCCTGGACCCATCTATCAGAAATAGTTCTCTCCCAAAGGTTGGCAAAGAGGGCCAATCGACCGCCAATGGGAGGACTAGAAATGCAGCTAGCGACGGCGTCGGAGCGAACAGCCTCCTCCCCCTCGAAAGGGTTGTTTACTCAAAAAGGGTCTACCTCTGGAAGACCTATCCTAAATTCCTTGCTGCCTGAGAGAAAAACCTCCCGTAAAATGGGATGAACTACCCCGCCTTCCATACCTCCAGACTGAGGACGATAGGGATATAGGAGAAAATGGGAGTTCCCCCTACAACGTGCTGTTGGTAAGACCTTCCGCTTATCTTTGGTCTCAATAAGAAAGGAATCTAGCAGATCCCCGAATAATTTGGCTCCCGTAAAGAGAACAGATGCCAAACACCATTTGTGCTGAGCATCTGCCTGCCAATAACAGAGCCAGACTAAACGGCGTGCCGTAATTGAAGAGGCAAGGGACTTGGAGGCAAAGCGGGCAGCATCGAGGGTGGCATCCGCCGAGAATTGAATCGCCGCAATAATCTTGTTCAGATCCTGCTTTATTCTTATGTCGTCCGGCGAGAGCTTCTCTTGCAACTGGCGCAACCACAACGTCATACGGTTGAAGAATGAACGTACTGCTCATGCTGCTCCCTGATGAGCTCGTTGCAAGACCTGGTCTGACCGATGCTCCTCCGGACGGAGTCCTTCATCTGGATCCCCGGAAACCGAAGCATTGAGCAGCAAAGTGGCCACTAGCGTATCCACAGCCGGAACTTGGAGGATAGAAGCCAAGTTTAATGTCGGGAGCGACATTAAAATACTTCCGGTCCATAGCTGTAGGAGCCGGAGCGGATCCCGGAGTGGCCCACTGCTTCCAAATGACATCGAGGAACAACGGAGGAGTGGGGATAGAGTTCACCGGTTTGGATGGTTCCGCAAAGAGGATGTAGCGCAGACTGCAAAGGAGGAGGAGCCGCGGTCGATACACCGAGCCAAGTTGAGCCGTGTTACAGCTTTGAACAACAAAGACTTAAATAATGCCTGAGGAAAGAGTCCAGTGAAGGCGGATTGCTCTGGAAAAAGACCCTCATCTTCAGACAAATCTGGCTCTGGAGACCCATCCTCACCCAGACATAATGGATGGGTCAGCTGGGAGCGAGTTGGGGAATCAGGGTCACCATCAGAAATGGAATCTTCTACGCAATCAGATGCATCCGACCGCACTGAAGCCCCTTTGCTTGAGGACCAGAAACGAGCCGACAAAGATAGCTGAACCGCAGCGTCCACCATATGCTGAAAGTTGTCAGGAAGCACCAAATGACAACCATGGTCACTGACAGGAGCAACTTTCTTGGAAGTTAGGGCAGTCGAAAATGGAGGAGCCGGGACTAAAGTGGAAGAAGGAATTGAGTCCGCTACCACCGAAGGCGCGGGAGGATTGGATGCCCCCCCTAAACAGGAAGTTTGAATAGATATTGGGCAATCTTGAAGCGATACCTGGTCTGGTGTTAAGGTCTCAGCGCTTGTCCTTGGCGCCTCTTGGGAGAGCCACTGTTGTTAGGTGGCTGCTGGCCTTGTCACAAAGTTTGTTTAAAACTTTATCCCTGCGTTGTTCGGCCCTCAAAGAGACAGAAGAATGACTTTAGACTGTATGGTGAGGCCATGAGACCTTGCTGCTAGGAGTTTTAGCTGAATGACCACTACTAGGTGTGGTCTTTGAAACAGTCCCTGAATTGGGGAGTAATTGCTCCTTGGCATTGGCTCTTCGGCTGTGCTTTGATTTTGATAAAGCCTTGGGCATTATCAAGGCTGGGCAGCTCAAATCTGAAATGAGAACTGATGAAACGGTCCAGAAATAAACACCACACAATCTTGTGAAGAAGGCAGATAAGGCCAAATTGGCTGGCAGGGCAGCAGCAGCAAACAAAATGGCCACCCGTAGGGCAACTGACAAAATGGCCACCGAAATGGCTGGGCAGGCTAAAGTGGCAAGCTAATTTGCCAAATGCTCAACAAATCAGTCCATTGGAGAGGGACCAACGTAAAGTTCTACAGAAGAACTCAAATTAAAAGAACCCCTTGCACAGGCACAGACCAAAGTCTGGAGGCCAGCAGACTAGCGACTTAGCACTGTCACTACAGCCAAAGAAGGCGGCAAGAGAGCGGGCGTCACAGGCAACAGCACTGGGAGCGCGAAGTTCTATGAAAGTTCGATTGCCCCTGTTAGCAATTAACATGAGCACAGACAGTTGAGGGAATTCAAAGCTCAATCCCAAGAGAATGGGTCGTAAGGGTTCAGTTCTTTGAAGCACAGCCAGCAGTCTGATGCTTTCGAAGTAACCCAAAATGGCAACCACCAACTCTATCTCGTCCTCGGGAGCGCGAAGCTCCACTCAATGCCTGTCAGCTGCACCTGAGTAAGGGCTGGAGCACGAAGCTCCGAAAACCCTCTGGCAAGTATGCCAATATACAAATTGCTCGACTCCAGCCATGAAGGAGCGAAAACCGGAACTTCCAAGCCAGCACAGTCACAAGTCGGGCCGTATCAAGGCACTGAAGGGCTGCCAGACTGAACAGGAGAGCATGAGACTCCTCGAACGACACCAGCCGGTGGGAGTGCGAAGCTCTGCTCAGCCCCATCAGAGCTCCACTCGGGAGCGCGAAACTCCACAATCAGATAACCGGAGTTGAGAGGATTTTAATGGGAAAGCTGGAACCGATGAGAGAATGGTAGCTGAAACTAGCTAAAAACAATAAGAGCCCAATCCACAAATGTGGAAGAGCCCAACTCACAAACGAAGGCAAACAAGTCCAGTCCAATGTTCAAGTCAAAGCTAAAGTCCAAATCCAAGATCAAACCGAGAAAAAACCAACTGTTAGGATATAATATAATAGTAGTATGTTAGGATATAATAATAGTAGTATGCCAGAGACACAGTCCCACAGACTGACGGACTGAGTCAAAAGCTGGGATCCTCTAGCAACAGGGGCAGGACTTAACTGCTATGACAGACTCAGTCCCATCAATCTGAACAGACGAGTACAACCCATGCCTATGCCTGGCTGCTGTCTCCACCCACAATGGAGAAAAGTGGGATAGCATCACCATCAGACAGTTTTGTAACTGGCTGACAAACCGTACTCAACGAGTAGTCCTTAATGGTACTATATATACATGGAGGGAAGTAAGCAGTGGGCTACCACAAGATTCCATCGTAGGCCCAGTACTCTTCAAAATCTTCATAAACAACTTAGATGAGGGAGGGCTAGGCATCTTGCGGGGCAGCCTAGGGGGCGGAGTCATCACCCTTGCAGAAAGTGAGGAGGGGAAAGAAGAGCCTGATGGAGCTGAAGCTGCAGAAGCGGAGACCGATGTTTACATCGGCCCACTGTAAAATAATGGGGAGGAAAGTGTCTTTCGGCAGCAGTGCAGTGGGCGTGTGGCAGGTGCTGCCGCCCGAAAACACTTTCATCCCCGATTCCAGAAATGGGGCGTGCAGAGGCAAAAAAAGAACATCATGGTTTTGGGTGGTTCCAGGTGGTGGAGATTGCGGCAACAGTGTTTTTGGGTGGCAATGCCTTGCTTTACGCCCCCTGTGCCTGCTTCGCCAACTGAGTCCCGACCTCCACGCTTCCCCAGGCTGCTTCCGGAATCAGGCTCCGACCAAGGCAACAAAGGCGCAAGGGGCTTGCTGGGAAGCCCGGCACCATGTTTATGAGATGGCAATGTCCAGGAGGATTGAAGTGCTGTGTCTCGGGCCTTGCTGTAAGAAAGTCAGGCTTTCAACACCTATGGCTATAGGTAGGAAGACGAGGGCGTCTCAAGAGTGGAGCCTTCGGTGCCAAATCCGTCTTCTGCCCCAATGAAAATCTTCCCCCACCCCACTCCATCCACTCTAGTTAAATGCGCGTAGGGTGATAGGGTTTGTTTTAAATGGATAAAAAGATCTGTGTTACTCATTATCAAAATCAGAGTGGAAGTGAGGATCCCTGCCGCGTGGAACTGCCAAAAAATGCAACATGCGGAGGCCAACAACATCTGAAGAATAGGGGCCGGCGGGTGGGCAGGGCTACATTCAGTGTATAACTCGCAGCCAAATTTTCACCCTCTTTTAGGGCAGAAAAAGGTGCATCTTATACTCTGAAAAGTACGGTAGTAACTATTTTAGTACTGTGAAAATGTTAAAATACCTTAACATTTTCAGTATAATTTTGTTAAGAAAGGAAAAGACTATTTTCAGATAACCAAATTTTTCACAAGGGTGAAGAAAGTATTATGCTTTGTTGTATTCTGTGTACAGGTTGTTATGAAATGGGGTTGAGGGGTACCCCGGACCGTGAACCAGCTCATGAGCAAACACACTGAGACTGAAATAATTCTGACAGAGGCGTCTTGTGTAAAAATATAATTTACTTTAAAACATTTAAAAAGCACTATGTCTTTAAGAAAGCACATTAAAAACAAAGTCTTATCTGGGTATGTGAAGCAAGGCTATCTCCCTAGATCCCTCTCCACAATACCGAAACAGTTCACAAGAGAATAAAGCTAGCATGAAGGTAAGCAGCTTCGGCGTCGATACATCATCAAGGCAATCAAATTGGGGGCAGCACAAACTTCACAGCTGAAAGTCACCTGAAGTAAAAACAGTTCAAACAGCAAACATTGCTTGAAGCTTGTGGGAGGAAAAAAGGTCCAGCAGCAGTCCCGATGACAGCTTGCGTGCTTCAAAACAGCAAAAGGCAAGCATCCGTGGGAGTTTCTCTGCAACGGCGTCTGGAGTCCTTATCTGCATTCTTCTCCCATCTGCGGCGTTGCACTAAGCTTCCTGCAGCAGCTGTGCATTTAGGCCTAAACCAGGAGTCTAGGCCCGAGTAGCAAGCAAAAGGTCCTTGTTTATATGGGGAGTTAACCTGCAATTAACTAGGGTGGGGAAGGCTTGCAGGTAATTGCCAACAGGATTGAAACCATACTGTTTGTGAGTAGGCAGGTAGCCACAGCAATCCTGGAAACACTCGTGACACAGGTTCTACCTTTAAAGGTTATGGAAACCTACAGAGATCAAGAATCTTCTTTATCTCGGACTTCCAGTTGGCACCGCAGGCTTCGTGGACGGTCTTCTTAGACCGCCAGCTCTGTGTCTTCGTAAAAGCCGCTTTGACAGCGTAAATCGGCTGTCTGGCGGCTGAAAAACCTCCCCTTTGGGAAAAGGAGAGGAGAGCTGGTGGGCGAGAGTAGAGCTCCCTGAAAGCCCTCTGGAATATTTCCAGAGGCTTGGAGGGTGAGAGCTCCCCAGTCAGCCCGCCAAGAAGCTCTGAAGCCGGGACGACTCTGTGAAAGCAGAGCGAGAAGCCGTGATCCGATCCTGCTGTCAAAAGTGAGTCTGATTGATCACAAGCGCAGGCAGAGCAGAAACAGGAGAACAAGCCTTAAAAGTACAGAGCTTAACTCTGAAGTTACTTTGTTTCAAACTGAATTTCATTGAGCTGGAGGCTGAAGATGGCGTCTTTGTTATGGTTTTGAAAGTGAAAGCCAGAAACGAAAGTGCTTATTGAGAACTTTGCGCTGGGAGAGTGGATTAGCTGCTTATTAACTGCTGGGAAGTGAGAGCTTGTGGAGAAAAAAACTATCTTGCCTGATAAATTAGAGACTATAGATTACAAACATTTTAAAGTTGTTTAAGGGACTTTGTGGCTTTGGAAAAAAAAAGAGAAAAAAAAAGATCTTTTTAAAAGGGGGAAAAAATGGCTTCTAAACAAATGAAACCAGGAGTTGTTAAAGGAGGGGGAGGTTCTCCAGTTGTGTCAGCGGTGACACAGAAAGCACAACTTCCGGATGATTCACAGAGTCAGGAGGCTGCTCTTAATGATTTTAAAGAATTTATGAAAGAAGCTATGAATAATCAAGCCACAGTAGTGAATAATTTAACAGTACTTGTGGAAGGGAAATTAAAGAAAGTTGAGGAGGATATAAGATCATTTAAAGAAGTGTTTGCAGAAAAACACGATGAAATAAGAGATGATATTGTTTATGCTGTATCAGGATTGTCAAAACTTGTTATCCAGCTTGATGGGAAAGTGGAAGAAATTAATGAAGCCAATTTAAATTTGGAAAGCAAAATGGGAGATGTAATGACCAAAACAGAGAAAGTGGATGATGAACTGGTAATGTTACAATACAGATCCATGGAATTTGCTTTGAGATTGAGAGGCCTGAAAGAAAACAGCAAAGAAAATTTAAAAGATATTTGTGTTGATGTTATTGCAGAGATAACTAAAGAAAGACCAGAAAATGTGGCAAGCCAAATTGATAAAATTTACAGGGTTAACTCCTGGCTAGCAAGAGAAAGACAGCTGCCAAGAGATGTGGTGATTTATTTTACAACCAGGAGGATCAGAAATGATATTTTACAAGCTTCCTACAAGAATAAAGTTCAGGTGGCTGGGCAAGAGGTGGTGGTTCTGAAAGAGATTCCTCCAAAGATGCTGAGAAGTAGAAAAGACTTTGGCTTTTTGGTAAATGAGTTGAGAAATCAACAAGTGGCATACAGATGGGACGTTCCAATTGGTCTAATAGTGACTTATAATGGAGAAAGATACCGGTTAAACACAGTCTGGAAGGCAAAAGATTTTTATGTACATGTTTTAAAGGCTGGATACCCACCCTCACTGGGGGAGGGGGGGGAGGAAGAAAATGGAGATGATACAACAAGAAAAAGATGGAAAGCAGATACAAACTTATGCGGAGGTTGCAGCTGGAGGAATTATCATGGAAAAAGTTTTGGATCTTGGGGGTTTACCCCCAACTTTGGAACTACCTAAGAAGGGTGAGCCGAAAGCACGACGACTGACCTGATCAACTTATAAACTTCAAGAACAACAATCAAAAAGGCAACAATCTCAAGATTTATCTCAAGAAGTTCAAAAAACAGAAGCAGTGGGGGGGGGCTAGGCCGAAGAGTAAGGTGGAGGAGGAGCTTCAGCTGATGCTCATACGGCTTCGAAAGGCTAAAGATGGCAACTAAATTCCTATCTTGGAATGTCAATGGCCTAAATTCACCACAAAAAAGAAAGTATTTCACTACGTGAAACAATTTAACAATGATGTTATTTGTCTGCAAGAAACACATATTAGATTATTAGACCAAAAATATTTGATCAATTCAAGATTAAGTATACATTTTGTGGCATCAGCGCCAGAGAAGAAAAATGGGCTAGTCATATATGTAAGGAAAGGATTATCAGCTAATTTAATTGAGGCAGATGATCAAGGAAGATATATTGCAATTGAATTATTAACACAGACTGGAAAAATGCTTTTAATTGGAATATATGCCCCTAATCAGCAACAAGACAAGTTTTATAAATTTTTACATACTAAAATAATACAATGGGATTATAAATCTTTTATATTAATGGGTGATTGGAATGGAGTAATAGACACACAGAAAGATAAAAAAAGTTTATCAAAGATCTCAACACGTGCAAAATTACCTAAATCTTTTTTTGATATGATGGAAGATATAGAACTGAGAGATATTTGGAGAGAACGTAACGTGGAGGAAAGAGACTTTACTTTTTTTTCTGATAGACATCAATCCTTCTCCAGGATTGATTTTATACTAACCACAAATGATTTTATTTCCAGGGTGAAGAAGACAAAGATATGTCCAATGGTCTGGGATGCTAGTAAGGCTTATATGAGGGGTATGTTAATACATATAAATAATAAATATAGACTAAAACAACAAAAGAAGCGGAAAGAGATAGAGGAAGAAATAAAAAAGAAAGAACAATTACTTATATTTAATCCAGGAGACAAGAAAGTAAAAGAAACAATAAATATACTACGAGGGCAATTTAATATGTTAATGGCTGATCATTTATTTATTTATTTTATTTATTTGTTTAAATTTCTATACCGCCCTTCTCCAATGTAGGACTCAGGGCGGTGAACAGCCAAAGTAAAAACAAGACATACATACAAAACATACAAAATCTAAAAACTGTTTAAAATAATTAAATAATTTTGGCCGTAATTAAAACATTCCAATTTAAAATCCATTTAAAATTTGACTCAAGCCAGCCCAGCTAGTTGAAATAAATGGGTTTTCAGGGCCCGACGAAAAATCCGGAGGTCTGTTATTGTATGTAGCTCTGGGGGGAGGTTGTTCCAGAGGGCGGGCGCCGCCACAGAGAAGGCTCTCCCCCTGGGGGTCGCCAGCCGACATTGTCTGGCGGACGGCACCCTGAGGAGGCCCACTCTGTGGGAGCGTACTGGCCGGTGGGAGGCTATTGGTGGCAGAAGGCGGTCTCGTAAGTACTCCGGCCCTAAGCCATGGAGCGCTTTAAAGGTGGTCACCAACACCTTGAAGCGCACCCGGAAGACCACCGGGAGCCAGTGCAGCTCGCGCAGGAGAGGTATCACGTGGGAGCGTCTCGTCGCCCCCAAAATCCCCCGCGCGGCCGCGTTCTGGACCAGCTGGAGCCTCCGGGTGCACCCCAGGGGGAGCCCCATGTAGAGAGCGTTGCAGTAGTCCAGGCGGGAAGTGACGAGTGCCTGAGTGACTGTGCGTAGGGAGTCCCGATCTAGAAAGGGGCGCAACTGGCGTATCAGGCGGACCTGATAAAAAGCCCCCCTGGCCACGGCCGCCAAATGATCTTCTAACGACAGCCGTGCGTCCAGGAGGACGCCCAAGTTACGAGCCCTCTCCGTGGGGGCGAGTGATTCGTCCCCAATAGCCAGCGATGGCGTCAGCTGGCTATATCGGGACGCCGGAAGCCACAGCCACTCGGTCTTGGAGGGGTTGAGTTGGAGCCTGTTTCTCCCCATCCAGGCCCGCACGGCCTCCAGGCACTGGGACATCACTTTAAGGGCATCATTGGGGTGGCCTGGGGTGGAGATGTACAGCTGGGTGTCATCAGCGTACTGATGGAACTCCACCCCGAAGCCACGGATGATCTCACCCAGCGGCTTTACATAAATGTTGAACAGAAGGGGCGAGAGGACCGACCCTTGTGGCACCCCACAAGCAAGGTGCCTCGGGGTCGACCGCTGCCCCCCTGTCAACACAGATTGCGACCGGTCAGAGAGGTAGGAGGAGAACCACTGCAAAACGGTGCCTCCCACCCCCAACCCCGCCAACCAGTGGCAACTAGCTTACAATATGCTAAACATAATACATTTTGTAATTCCAATAAACCAGGTAGGTGGTTGGCCAACATGTTGAGGAAAAAACAGAAATCACGAGTCATTTGTAAGATAGAATTTAGAGGTAAGCAAGTTTACCAACAGAATATGATCAAAAAGGCTTTTTTAGAATTTTATACAAAGTTATATGCTAGTGACTCAATGCAGGTTATAGATATAGATAGATACTTAAAGGAAGGGAATATTCCTGAATTAACGTTGGAACAGAAGGAAGGATTGAATCAACCAATAACTTCTGAGATTATTGATGCAATTAAGCAATTAAAAATAGGGAAAGCTCCGAGAACAGATGGATTAACAGCTGTTTATTATAAGAATTTACAGGTTGAAATGGTAGAACTGCTTAGAGTTCTATTTTGTAAAATTCAATTAGGGGGAGGAATTCCCCTTCTTGGAGAACAGCTTTTGTTTCACTGATCCCGAAGGAAGATCAAAATTGTACTAAACCTGAAAATTTTAGGCCAATTTCACTTTTGAACACGGATTATAAAATTTTTGCTAAGATATTAGCGAATAGACTAATGCCAGTTATGCAGCAAACAATTCATAATGATCAGGCTTTATAAAAGGGAGGCAAATGAAATATAATGTTCCAATATAAGCTAAATTATAAGATACCCATATGGGCAAATCCCAGACATGCAATAGAAAATATAAGTATAGAGCAAAAAACAGAGGTGATTACTTATAAAGAGCTTCTTCTTTTGGAAAGGGGTAAGTTGCATCTGAAATCTTTAGATGAATTAAAAGAAGGAGGGATAATTTATACTTGGTTTCAGTATGGTCAGCTTCAAGCTAGATGGAGGGAGGATCAAAAAATTGGAGTTATGCAAAATGAGGAAAATCTGGTGAAACAGATTAGAAATCAAAGTCAGATGCATATTAAAAGGTTGTATAACGCTTTATTGGAAATAGATTCAGAAACGGAATTGGTTAAGGATTGTATGATAAAATGGGCACAAAACTTTCAGGAACCAGTGATAATGGAAACGTGGGAAAAGATTTGGGTCAGAAATGTTAAATTTACGCAAGCACAAAATTTGAGAGAGAATTTTTATAAAATGTTTTATAGATGGCACTTAGATCCTAAAAAATTATCATGTATGTACTTGAATTTGCAAGCTAAATGTTGGAGATGTGAATGTAATGATGCAACCTATTATCATATATGGTGGACCTGTAAGAAAATCAAGGCATTTTGGATAAAAATTTGGTGGGTGATGCAGAATATTCTGAAAAGAAGGTTGAAATTTACTCAATTGTTCCTATTAGGTATAACGACGGATTGTACAGTATCAGAGACTAAATTGATTTTGAACTTAATATCAGCAGCTAGGCTGTTGGTAGCGCAATATTAGAAGAAGGACTCATTGCCTACTATTGAAGAGTGGATACTGAAAGTAACGAATTTAGCAGAAATGGTGAAAATCTCGGCGTACCTGAAGGACTATACACAAGAAAGATATGTATTGGAATGGAGAAGATGGATTGATTATATTCAAAATAAGTATCAGACAAGAAAATATCAAATAGCTTACGAATGAACGTTAAGTATTAGAAGTATTATGTTATCTATAGTGGAGTTAAGGTTTCAGGGGGGGAGTTAGTAGTCTGAAGATAAATAGGTTAATCTAGTTTATGATTGTTAAATGAAATACCTTGTATTTTGCTCTGGGAAGTCTGGGGGGGAGGGTGGAATGAGGAGAGGGAAAGGGTGGGGGGAATATGGGGGGGAAGAAAATTCTTTTTTTCTGTAAAACTTTTCAATAATAAAAAAATAATCTTCTTTATCTCAGAGACTTTTGGTGGGAATGTAATATGTATTTGAACCTGTATGACCTATAGCAGGGGTGTCAAATTCAAATTTCTTTGAGGGCCACATCAGGATTGGGTTTGATCTTGGAGGGCCGGTGGAGGTGTGGGGTGGGCGTGGCCATGACACGGAACCGCACCTCCACATACATGGTTTGATAAACTTATAAAAATAGGGAGACGTACATTTCTGTGATTTCAGATTTTTAATACTTATTTGATCTACTTGATCACTTTATGAGAGAGAGACCAGATCAAGAAACAGACTCCATGGGAAGACTAGAATTATAAATTATTGACATAGGCTATAGTAGCAGAATCCTGCAAGTCTGAAAAGTATTTCTTTTTTACTTTTCTTCCCTTTTATAACCTTCTGAATCAAGGATGGCCTCCTGCAGCACTCCGGAGCCCCGTTTTGTGCCTGGAAGGCCTCCTGGGCCACTCCGGAGGCCCCATTCTGGGCCTGGATGGCCTCCTGGATGACTTTGGAAGCCCCGTTTTGGGCCTGGACAGCCTCCTGGATGACTCCGGAGGCCCCATTTTTGGGCCTGGAAGGCCTTCTGGACCACTCCAGAGGCCAAAAGCAGTTGCGGTGTATGTGTGTGTGTGCTCCGCCCAATTTTTGCTAGCAGAGACACTGCAGGCCGGTCCTTTGCTTTTTCCAGACAGGCCCCATGGGCCAGATCTAATCACCCGGCAGGACAGATCCGGCCCGTGGGCCTTGAGTTTGACACCCCTGGCCTATAGGCTAATCAATCAATCAATATAATAATAATAAACATTCACTGCTCTCACTGGAAATATGGAATAAAATAATTCAATTTTATTGTTGCAAAACGCTGTCTTTTTCTTAGAAATACATGGAAACTCTGTTGACTCTTTATTGCTGTGATGGCGAACTTATGGCACATGTGCTCAAAGTGGCATGCAGAGCCATATCACCTGGCACACGCGGTATCGCCCGTTCCTCTTCCAGGTTTCTGGCATGCATGCACATGTGCCTATCAGCTGGCTTTTGTGCATGGGGCAGTGCCGGAAACTGGATGAGCTGGTTTTCCATTTTCCGGCATGAGCATGTGTGCCAGCCAGCTGATCGGCACGTGTGTGGAAGTAACTGGAAGAGTTTCTAGCACATGCTGGAAACCAGAAGTACCTTACCTGGCACGCACATGCTGTCTGGGCAGCTCCTCATTCTGGTCACAGCTCTGACAAGCGTGCGCACAAAGTGCTCCCTTTTTGGTACTTGGTGGCCCACGCGCGCTCTTTGGCACTCAGTACCGAAAAGGTTCGCCATCATTGCTATATGCTATATTGTATAGCCATGACATAAAAGGCTCCAGAACTTAAACTCTCCAATACAGCTTCAGAGGGAAATAACCTACATCAGGGGTGTCAAAGTCGATTCATTTTTTTTTTGCAATTTTTTATTTTTATTTTTTAAAACAAACAAATAAATATACATCTTTTCGGAACAGAACATTGATCTGGTCATAAATTTGTTCAACTTTTTGTTCATCTTTAACAGAATTTTATATATTCTATTTCTTCCATAACACTTATCACATATCTCAACTATTACCATCTTATAGAAAGCTAACTCATATTAACTTGATCAAAGCAATTACCCTTCTATTAATATACCTTAAATCTTGATTCAGTTAATACCTCATAATACATTTCACAATTCTTACCCTAAATACTCACTATTAACAATATCGTTCATATATATAAACATATATGTTTATATTTCTAAATCTTATTTCCATTTCTAGAACGTCCTTACATTTTATTATTACTTCATATAATATTCATTAAATCTTTATTTATTACTTCATCAAATTTAAATCTTATCTCTAATCTTGAAAATATACCAACTTAACATTTAAACAGAATAACACAATTCACTATTTCCCTAAATTCTGTCTATTTAACAATACCATTTATATAAAAGCCAATTTAAATGAATCTTATTTAGTAAATCATAATCTATATCATTTCAATTTTCTTTTCTTTTTACTTAAATAAATGTATTATTGAAAATATTCAAATTATTAAAAGTGTTATAGGTATTTAAACAATATCCCAATTATTATAGCCATCAATTTTCTCAAATAATACCATCCAACATCTCAATAAAAATTAATTTGTTATGTCCATTGATATATTTTCTTTTTACATAATCTAATTTTCATATATTTTAGCTTCAATCCATATTTCAATTCTAGGTATCTATAACATATTCTTCTCTCATTTCTATCTTCCTTTTTCTCTCCCCTATTTTGCCCTATCTGTCCCATTGTTTCCCCTCTCTTTTCTCTTTCTCTTATTTTACCATTGTTGATCTCAATATAATCATTAAATCAAAGTCCTGGACTCTTCTATTTTGCTCTATATTCCCTAGTATTTTCCAACCATTTTCTTTTGTCATTCCACTGTTAATCACAGCATAATCATCTTTATTTTTTCATTGTTAATCCCAATGTAATCTCTAAAAACCTCCTTTTTATTATTACTATACACATGTTCAGTAACTTCTTCATATTTAATCATATTGTCTTTGTCTTCTTTATTTTCAGTCTCTATAGCATGCTTCTCCATCTTCATTTCTTGTCTGCTTGCGTATGCTCCATTTCAGCTTTTATGTCCTCAAATTTTAGTCCTCCATGTAACATTATACTTATTTCTCTTATTTCAATTTTCCATGGCAAGTACATCAATTTAATCATTTCTCTAATTTCCTGCGCCCTTTTATTCTTTTTGATTTAATATTATTCCAATTATAAAAGTTCCATTGTATTTCCCCCTTTTTCCCCCTAAAGTCAAGCCGCTTGCAGACAAAGAAATTCTCCCCCAAAAGTTCTCACGGCTTTTATCTGTAAAGTTCACAATTTTCCAAAACAAAGACCAAGTTGCAATTATTCCTTTTTACTCCTGAAGGTGTCTCTCTGCAATCCACAATTACCAATTGTCTAACAAGTATCCATTTTGTTTCAATCTGCATCAACAATCATTATTTAGCTTCTCTTTTTCTTTTTAGCTTTTAAAAATATCAAATCAGTTTATAGTCCAGTCCGAATTTAAACAGCTCTTCTCACTTCTTTTTACCTTTTTTCTTTTATTTATATGACACTTCTGTTTTAAAGCTTATTGTCCATTCTTTGTTTTTCTTGAAATTCGAAAAAGAAAGGGGGAAAAAAGGATCTATTTGTTTCTGATACTTTAACCAATCTTGGGGCAATTCCTCTAGTTATTTAAAATTTCCAAATAATTTTGTTCAAAAGTCAATTTTCCATCGGGTTTTTATCCCATTAAGATTGCGCTTCAGAATCTTCTTTTCTCCCCCCCCCTGCTCATTAGCTGCTGTTTCATCGCTAGGGGTTTTAAAGTTAAAAAGATGTTTTCCTTATTGTTGTTTCAAACCTGGGTTGGCTGTCATTCACCCGGCTTCCAAAAACTACGTTCCATTCATCACTCCTGCTCAATGCTTAATCTGGTTGCCTCAGCTTCGTGGCAGCCGCAATGGCTGCCATCCCCCGCTGCCGAATCATAGTTTCCTCTGACCTTCGAGGAACTTGCCTGTTCCTCTTGGTCTTCTGAGGTGCCTCTCCTTCTTCCCCGTCCCTACAGAACAGTTCTGGTCCGAAGACTCATCGGCAGCGGTTCATCAGTCTGGGTTTTTGCGGAGCTCATCAAAGCCCGCTAATTTCCCGACTGTCTCGCCGCAACGCTTCTGGTTGAATCCAAAGTCGATTCATTGAGGGCCGCATCAGGGTTGTGTTTGACCTCGGAGGGCCGGGAATAGTGGTGGGACATGGCTGGGGGTAGGTGTGGCCATGTTGGGTGTTTGACAGAAGCTCAAGATATATTTTTTTCTCTTTGCATTCAAAACAGTTATTCCAGACAAAGGGAGATTTATTTTCTAGTACAAATAGTCTCAATTCCATAATGTAGAGATTAAAGACATGGGGAGTCCCCAGCTGCTATGAGGCTTGACTCTTTTGTATAGGAGCAAAGCATAAATGAACTGACAACTTCTCCAATTGTCTCTAAAAACTGTCCGTCCAACAGTCTATCAATCTTTGTTACTACCTCTGACATAGCCCGAGGACCTAATATTAGTAATAATTTACAAAATTGATATGACACTGGGTTGCTCACAACAATAAATTCTCAATGACACTGGGTTGCTTACAACAATAAAAAAAATTACAATTAAATCAATCATAGGTAAAGGATTAAGATAAAAGATGACAAACTCTGTGATACAAGGGGGCTCAGTCTCTCTTATCAAAGACCTGGGTGAAGAGCCAGAAGTTTTTGGTTCTTCTGAATAACAGCCATCCAGAGATTGGAGGATACCTAGTTCTAGTTGGCAGATGCTGATGAAAATAAGGAGAAGAAGGAAGGTTGAAGTATAATTTTTAAAAGGGGAGTTAACAAGTGTGAGAGTTTTTTGAATTCTGTAATAGCTAGCATATTTTAGCTTATGTTTGTTAAATGCTATATTCTGTTTTTGCTCTGGGAAGTCGAGGGGGGGTTGGGTGGGGATAAAATGATGCATGATAATTGATTGTGTAATGTTTGGTTGTTTGAATATAAAAAATAAAAAACTTTTTGTTTTAAAAAAAGAAAATAAGGAGAAGAAGGTGCTGCTTCCTGCAGCACTCTGCCAGCCAAAACGGGCCGCGGAAATTGATGTATCTTCTAATGAGCTTCTATTTAGAAAATGATTTGAAAGATGATATAGATACCTTGCTGCATTGGGGCCTGGTCAGTTCTGACATAAGTGTATTTATGTCATTATGCTGCTGCCAAATGATTTAGATACTATTTTGGGGGAGAAAAAAACAAATGTTAAATGAATCAAATGTGAAAAATTTGATCAGTTTCCGGAGGCAGAGTCTCAAGGTTTAGATACAATACTTATCTCAAAAGTTCAAAGCTTAGAATCTAGTTTTCCTTATCTGGATTTAGAAGCTATGCAGAGTTAAGCCACGTTAATATTTAGGTGGAAATGGGGGGGGGGAGAAATAACCCAATCTTGGAGGGTACCTAGTTCTGATTGGCAAATGCTGCTAAAGAGAAGGTGAAGAAGGTGCTGCCTTCTGCCAGGCAACTCTACCAGGCAAAACGGGCTGTGAGGGATCCCTGGGCAGTCGTTTTCAGCCTCCACGGCCTCCTGCAGCACTTTGCCAACCAAAAATGGGCTGCGGGGTGCTCACAAGGCCCCCCCACGGCCCATTTTTGCTGCAGGAGGAGGCTGAAAATGGGCCACGTGGAGGCTTAGCAGCCCATTTTCGGCTGGTAGAGTGCTCTAGGAGGCTGGCAGAGTGCTGCAGGAGCCCATTTTTGGCTGACAGAGTGATGCAGGAGGCCGAAAACAGGCTTCAGGGGGACACACATGCCCCCCTGCAGTCTGTTTTGGCTGGCAGAGGCACTGCAGGCCGGACCTTTGATATTTCAAGGCTTGCCCTTTGGGCCAGATCTAAGCAGCCTGTGGGCCTTGAGTTTGGCACCCCTAACCTACATGATCTACCTATAGGTAGTCCTACACTTTCAACCAGAATTGAGCCCAAAATTTGTTAAGTGAATTTTGCCTAATTTTAACAACATTTCTTGCCACAGTTGTTAAGTGAATCACCGAAATTGTTAAGTTGGAAATACAATTGTTAAGTGAATCTTTTTTTTTTTTTTTTTTTAATTTGATTTATATGCCGCCCTTCTCCGGAGACTCAGGGCGGCTTACAGTGCGTTAAGCAATAGCCTTCATACTTTTGTATATTTATACAAAGTCAGCTTATTGCCCCCACAAACTGGGTCCTCATTTAACCTACCTTAGAAAGGATGGAAGGCTGAGTCAACCTTGAGCCTTGGAGAGATTCGAACCAGCAGTAAATTGCAGGCAGCTGTGTTAATAACAGGGTGCTTTAAACCACTGTAGTACCAAGGCTCTCTCTGGCTTCCCCATTGACTTTGCTTGTCAGAAGTCTGCAAAAGGTAATCATGTGACTCCAGGATATTGCAACTGTCATAAATATGAGTCAATCTCCAAGCATCTGAATTTTGATCACGTGACCATAGGGATGCTGCAACAGTCATTAGGATTTTCAATACTGTTGTAACTTTGAACTCTCACTAAATGAACTGTTGCAAATCGAGGACTATATCTCGACTAATCGCTCAGATCCGGGGGGATTTGGACTCTGACTGGGTAGATCAGGGCAGGGCAGGGCAGGGTGACGAGGAATAGTCTTGAGAATGTTACCTGGGAGGAGTTTGATGCTGTGACTCCGGATGATGTGGACAGGATTTTGGGGAGACTTAGTGCGGCCACATGTTTACTGGACCCGTGTCCCTCCTGGTTGGTACTGGCCTCCCGGGAGGTTACACGAGGCTGGCTCCAGGGTGTTATCAACGCTTCGTTGAGTGAGGGTCACTTCCCCGCCGCCTTGAAAGAAGCGGTGGTGAGGCCTCTCCTCAAGAAGCCGTCCCTGGATCCGGCAATATTGGCCAACTATCGTCCTGTCTCCAACCTTCGCTTCCTGGCGAAGGTTGTTGAGAGTGTGGTCGCGCGACAGTTTCCACAATTCTTGGAGGAAACATCCTATCTAGATCCATTCCAGTCGGGTTTCAGGCCTGGACACAGCACGGAAATGGCATTGGTCGCGTTGGTTGATGATCTCTGGAGGGCTCGGGACAGGGGTTGTTCCTCTGTTCTGGTCCTGTTAGACCTCTCAGCGGCTTTTGATACCATCGACCATGGTATCATGCTGCACCGGTTGGAAGAGTTGGGGATGGGGGGCACCGTATTACGGTGGTTCTCCTCCTTTCTCTCCGACCGGTCGCAGTTCGTGTTGGCAGGGGGGCAGAGGTCGACCTCAAGGCCTCTTATATGTGGAGTGCCTCAGGGGTCGGTCCTCTCGCCCCTCCTGTTCAACATTTATGTGAAGCCGCTGGGCGAGATCATCCGTGGCTTTGGGGTGAGATACCACCAGTACGCTGATGACACCCAGCTGTACATCTCCACCCCAGGCCACCCCAACGATGCCCTTGAAGTGATGTCCCAGTGCCTGGAGGCTGTGCGGATCTGGATGGGGAGGAACAGGCTCAGGCTCAACCCTTCCAAGACTGAGTGGCTGTGGCTCCCGGCATCCCGATATAGTCAGTTGACTCCATCACTGACTATTGGGGGCGAGTCGTTGGCCCCCACAGAGAGGGCTCGCAATCTGGGAGTCCTCCCGGATAGGCAGCTGTCCTTGGAGGAACATCTGACGGCTGTAACCAGGGGGACCTTTTGTCAGGTTCGCCTGATCCGCCAGTTGCGGCCCTTTCTTGATCGGGATTCCCTGTGCACAGTCACTCATGCCCTTGTCACCTCTCGCCTTGACTACTGCAACGCTCTCTACATGGGGATCCCCTTGAGGAGCACCCGGAGGCTCCAACTGGTCCAGAATGCAGCAGCGCGGGTAGTGACGGGAGCAGCCTGGCGCTCCCATGTAACACCGCTCCTGCGCGAGCTGCACTGGCTCCCAGTGGTCTTCCGGGTGCGCTTCAAGGTGTTGGTTATCACCTTTAAAGCGCTCCATGGCATAGGGCCTAGCTATCTTCGAGACCGCCTGCTGCCACCGACGATCTCCCATCGACCCATGCGCTCCCACAGAGAGGGCCTCCTCGGGGTGCCATCAGCCAAACAGTGCAGGCTGGTGACCCCCAGGGGGAGGGCCTTCTCTGTGGGGGCACCTACCCTCTGGAATCAATTGCCTCCAGAGATAAGGAGAATCCAAGACCTCGGTGCCTTCCGCCGTGCCCTTAAAACCTTCCTTTTCCAGCAAGCCGGGCTGGCCTAATTTTTTAAGTGTTTTTAAGTGTTTTGTTTATTGTTTTTAATTAATGGGGCCAAATTTATATATGTATATTTTAACTGTATTTTAATATTTGTACTTGATGTTTTTACTTGGCTGTTCACCGCCCTGAGTCCTCAGGGAGAAGGGCGGTATACAAATTCAAAAATAAAATAAATAAAATAAAATAAATATCTGTATCTGTTAGATTATATTAAGATATTTATCAGAATTCTCTCTAAAAACAATTTCATGATATAAAAAATTAAATTAAGAAATTTGTGAATATAATGAAATCCATAAAGGATCCCTTTTATAGTATCTGAATTTTGTGAAATATGTTAGTAAAGTAGTGATTACTATTAGTATATGTAGTTCTCATTTTGTGAATGTTAGTACGGTGATAAAAAAGGAGCTTCCTGACCAATCCTTGCATTTCTGACCACATAGCTACAGAAAATTGAAATAAGATCATAAACGCAGTCACAATTTCATTTGGTAACCATTTCGCTTAGAGACTGAGTTGCAGATCCCAACTGTGGTTGTTAAACAAGGATTATTTCTAAATTACTATTCACTCTGAAAAATAGTATACTTCTTCCGTTTGATATGATTGCTCTTTTCCATACAGCATTCAACTTTAGCAGAAACGTAAGAGTGAATTTTGCATTAATGAACTTTTGCCTAAGTAGCCTGATCATCTAAATTAATAAATTATATTTAGTGAGGTGAGAGAGGTTATAGATTTTTATACCAATGTATGTATTAGATCTTTGACAGTAAATAAATATTTAAAATTCAAGCCTTTAAATGTTTGAAGTAATTTTATTATCCACATTGTAGGAATGTTGTACTATCAACTACCGTATATACTCGAGTATAAGCCGCCCCAAATATAAGCAGAGGCACCTAATTTTACCACAAAAAACTGGGAAAACTTATTGACTTGAGTATAAGCTAGGGTGGGAAATGCAGCAGCTACTGGTAAATTTCAAAAATAAAAATAGATCCAATAAAATTACATTAATTGAGGCAACAGTAGGTTAAATGTTTTTAAATATTTATTTCAAAGAAAAACAGTAAACTAGCTCTGTAAGAGGAAAAGAGGGTCAACAAAACAATATGGTATCAAAGCGTCTTCTGGAGCCATATCTAGTGCCGGGGTTTGTGTTCCTTCCTTCCTCTTCTTTCTTTCTCTCTCCCTCTCTCCCTCCCTTCCTCTTCCTTCTTTCTTTCTCTCTTTCTTGTCTCTCCCTTCCTCTTTTTTTCTCTCTCTCCATTCTTCTTTCCTTCTTTCTTTCTCTTTCTTTGTCTCTCCCTTCCTTCCTTTGTTTTTTTCTTTATCTTTTTTTCTTTCATTCTTTTCTCTCTCTCCCTTCCTTTTCTTTCTCTTTTTCTTTGTCTCCCCCTTCCTTCCTTCCTTTCTGTTTTCTTCTTTGTCTCTTTTTCTTTCATTCTTCCTTTTCTCTCCCTTTCCTTCTTTCTTTCTCTTTCTTTCTTTGGTCTCTTTCTTTTTCTTTCTTCTCTCCCTTCCTCTTTCTTTTTTTCTTTCTCTCATTTTCTCTGTCTCTCTCTCTCTCTCTTTCTTTCTCTCTCTCTCTCCCTCCCTCCTCCCTCCTTCAAAATCTAGGAGAGTTGAGACTGGGAGGTCCAATATAAAATGCCTGGCGGCGGCGGCGGCAACAGCAACGGCACCCAAAACAAGAGCTTCAGGCTGTGGCAGGCGGAGGCAGGGATCAAAATGGGAGCTCCAGGTGGCACTCACCGAAACTTTTCCTGCATGGCTTTTGCTGCTGCTGGTAGTAGCAGCGGCGGCGGCAACAGGGAGTCCCGGAACTCCCCAGGACTTTTCCTGCGTGGCTTTTGCCGCTGCAGGCATCGGCGGCGGCAGGTTCCAGAACTCCCCAGGACTTTTCCTGCGTGGCTTTTGCCGCTGCAGGCATTGGTGGCAGGTCCCAGAATTCCCCAGGACTTTTCCTGTGTGGCTTTGGCTGTGGCAGGCATTGGCAGCGGCATCGGTGGCAGGAGGTCCCGGAACTCCCCGAAACTTTTCCTGCACAGCTTTTGCTGCTGCAGGCAGCAGCGGCGGTAGCAGGGAGTCCCGGAACTCCCCAGGACTTTTCCTGCGTGGCTTTTGCCACTGCAGGCATTGACGGCAGCGGGTCCTGGAACTCCCCGGGACTTTTCCTGCACGGCTTTTGCGGTGTCTTGCCTTCCTTCACATGCGGTGCACATGTGGAGCAGCCCTGGGAAATCCGCTCGCCCTGTCGCAGCACCGCCGCTGCCGCCGCCCCTCTCAGCCCCATTGCAACAGCTCCATCTCCCCCAAGGGCCGCCCATCCACCCATTGGCCGGGCCGGAAGCAGCACGTCTTCCATCACAGGCCGCATGTGTATCCTGACCTCAGAAGGCAAAGGCATGAGAACCACCAGGAAGGCCACGTGGAAGGCAGGCAAGCAAGCCAGGCCGCAGGGAAGGGAATAGGCTGGTAGCTCCCTTCCCTACAGCCAGGCGGCCCTGACATGCACATGGCTGTTGTAGGAAAGACAGGACTAGGCAGGAGGTGCAAAATATACTTTCCTGCTGAATCTCTGAATCCTCTTTCTCTGTACACTGCCCCATGCGCATGTACAGTAAGGAAAGCATACTTGCTATCTGTCCACACATTCAAACTTTCATCCTTGGCTCTCTCTAAGGCTCTTATTAGTGCCCACAATTCCGCTACCTGTGCACTGTGTCCTTTCCCCAACGGACCACTTTCCACCACTCCTTCATCGTCCACAATTGCATATCTGGACACTCTATTTCCTTCTACCATATAGCTGGATCCATCAGTGTACCAATTAAGCTCGGCATCCGGTAAAGGTATATCCATCAAATCTGGCCGGCTCGAATATACTTTGCCAAGTACCTATAAACAATCATGTATGGGTTCTAATTCTGTTGGTAACAATGTAGCGGGATTCAATCTATTTGAAACAACCAAACTTACCTGCAGGTTTTCAATCATGATAGCCTGATACTTTGCTAAACGTTGTCCACTAATCCACAGGTGCTCTTTTGCACCCAAAACAGACTGCACTGCATGAGGAGTATGTACATTGATAGGACATGAGAAAGTAAGTTTATTGCAATCTTGGATTAACTCAGCAATCGCAGCTAGTACCTTGAGGAAGTGGGGCCAGCCCTTTGCAACTCCATCCAGTTGCTTGGAGAGATAAGCCACTGGCTGCTGCCAACTCCCAAGGGGCTGAGTCAACACCCCTAAAGCAATGTTCTTGTTAGTATCCACATATAAATTGAAAGGCTTTTGTAAATTTGGCAAAGCTAAAGCTGGAGCTTGTGTTAAGGCTTCCTTGATGTCACGGAATGCTTTCTTCTGCTCTCCTCCCCATTCGAGTGGTTCGATATTTGCCCCCCTTGTTGCAGCATACAACGGGGCTGCCATCAAAGCAAAATTAGGAATCTAAATACGACAAAAGCTTGCCAATCCCAAAAAGCTTCATAACTGTCTCTTCGTTCGAGGCTCAGCCAGAGCCAAGATTGCTTGCTTCTGCTCAGGTCCCAATGCTCGATATCCCTGTTCAACATCATATCCTAAATACCTAACACGCCTTCGCACAAGATGAGCTTTCTTCCGGGAAACTCTATACCCACATTCCAACAACAGATCTAACAGTACCTTAGTATTGTCCCAACAGGCATCCTCTGTTTTCCCTGTTACTAAAACATCATCTACATATTGTAACACGGTGTCCCCCTGTTGGCGACGCATGTAATATTGCAAATCTTTTGCCAAAGCAGTCCCAAACAGGGTAGGGGAGTTCTTAAACCCTTGGGGGAGCCTAGTCCAAGTATATTGTGATTTTCTTCCAGTGCTGGGGTGCTCCCATTCAAATGCAAACAATGGTTGGTCTCATCGGATGTATGAGTATTGTGAAAAAGGCATCTTTTAGGTCTATAACAGAAAACCAAGCAGCTCGAGGTGGGATTAAACTAAGGAGAGTATAGGGGTTCGACACGGCAGGGTGTAGGGTCACTGTTAGGGCGTTAACGGGGCGCAAATCCTGCACCGGACGATAAGACCTGTCCGCCTTTTTTATTGGAATAATTGGGGTATTCCAGGGGGATTGAATAGATACTAAGACTCCTGCTTCTAAGTATTTCTGAATGCTTTCATATACAGCAGATAGCTTCCCTTGAAACAGATCACTGCCCTATGCGTACAGGAATGGCACCTGGCTTCATTTCCAGCACTACCGGGGGATGGTAGGCCGCGAATCCCGGAGGATTATCCTCAGCCCATAGCCCTGGCATAGCAAACTGACTCCATATATTTCCCTGGTTTTCTTCATTAATCTGTCTTCCTACCATCAATCTCCAAATTTCTTCCGGGGTATGCCTCACCGTCACTCTCTGTCGGCCCTCATCAAAAGAAATAGTTGCTCCTAGTTTACTAAGTAGATCCCTACCTAACAATGGAATTGGGCATTCTGGAATATACAGAAACTCATGCTGGATTTTAGCTCCTTTAAAATCACAAAAGACAGGCTTCAAAACCTGGTGCCCCAAGATCTGTCCTGATACCCCCTGGACCTGAACTGTATACAGTCCAGGTGCTGTTATAGGCTTATTTACAACTGATCTCCCTGCTCCAGTATCCACTAAAAAGGTTGTCTGTTGACCCCTGACATCCACTGTAACCAATGGCTCAGATGGGGCCTCCTCCAAGCCTGGTCCCCCTCAGTCCGTCCAATCTGTTTCAGCCAGCCCCAGAGTCTACCTCTCTGAGCCTATTGGGATTCCCAAAACCTCTATTAAATCCTCTGCCACCTCGCCTTCCGCGAAATCCACCTCTCCCTATAAACTGACCAGTTCCCTGACCTCCTCTGTTTCCTCCTTCAGGCTGCAATCTTCCTTCTCCTCTCCAGGTCCCTCTACCTCTCGCCATACGCCTTGGACATTCCCTCTGCCAGTGTCCCTCACCTTTACAATAAGCACACTGGTTTGGTCCCAAGGACATCCCTCCTTGCAAAGCCACAGCTAACAACTCAGCCTTCTTATGCATCTTAGCCTCCTTTTCTCTATTCACATACACCTTCCTTGCTATTGCCAACAGCTCACTTGTGTTCTTTCCTAAAGCTCCTTCTTGTTTCTGCAATTTTCTTCTAATATCCTCACAGCTTTGAGCTATAAACCTTTCATTCAACATTCTCACATTTTCCGGGAGCCTCGGGTCTACCTGTGTGTACAACTCATACGCCTCGATCAATCTTTGCAAGAAGCCCTCGGGACTTTCATCTGCCCCTTGTGTTATTAATGAAGGTTTAGACATATTCACTGGGGGTTTTCCTGCCCTTCTAAGAGCCTTCACCACCGCATTCCGATATTCTGTTAGGCGAGTCAAGTCATCGGGCTCCCGGGGATTCCATCCCGGGTCCGCCTCTGGTACTCGCAGTGGTAATTCTCTAGCAAAATCAGCATCCCCCTGGAACGCCTCTCTGACACCCTTCCTCATAGCTGTTTTCCACTTCTCTTTCTCCTCAGGGGTTAGTAAAATATTCAGCAATTGTTGTATATCATTCCACACGGGGTTATGAGTTTGCATAATGGTCTGGAAAAGGTCCGCCATCTCCGTGGGTTTAGCAGAAAGGGGCCCATAATGTTGTTTCCAATTCAAAAGATCAGTAGTGGAAAACGGAACATACTGAAACATGGGCCTTATTTCTGCTACGCCTTGTTGGTTAATTACTTGCTGGTCTACCTGTCGCAACGGAGCACAAAGCTCACTGCTAGCAGCCTTCGCTTTAGCCTTGGCCGCACGAGTCTGCATTCCTACCACTCCCCCTACTGCTCCAAGAGCCCCCTCATCTTCTTCCACATCACTTTGTCCACTTTCATCAGTAGACGGGCTAGTTTGGACTTGAGGACCCATCCTGTCATCGTCCTTCCCCGCTTGATCATCAGGCGCTCCTCCCCCAATAGCACCTCCTCCAGCAGGCGGCTGATATGGCGGTAACAGCGGAGCACTGGGAGGATGTCTAACAATCTCTTCATCCCCAACTAAAACCCTCCGTGTCTTATACTGCTTCCTTGCATAATTCTCCCCCTTCTTTCTATCTTCCTTCAGTGTTCCTTCTACTATATCTATTTCTTGGTCTTGCAACACACAAGCGCACCATCTCAGCTTGACATTGTAGCAAATCATCAGCCTTTTCTGTTAGTGCATTCACCCACTGATCTATGTATGGAAACTGATCTGGATATTTTTCCTGGGCTACTGCTATAACCCCCCACAGCTCATCAGCAACTTCCTCCTTGAAAGATTCCTCTGGCGGCCACCCAGTTCCCATATGTGGCCACACGTTTTTACATAAGTACTTCAATCGTTCTTTCATCACCTTAGGATATGAGGGGTCTCCAAAATAGCTGTCAAACCCTTTCAACATGCATGCCAACGGAGTGTTGGGCACGCTCTGGGTCCCCCCCATTCTAACACACTGTCACCGACTCGCAGCCCCAGAACTCACGGTCACTAACGAGAACTGCGGTGACTTAACCTTCCCACACAATTACCTCACACGGACTTCTTTAGAACAGCCGTCCCGAGTCCGGGGGAGAGATCAGGTCCCTCCCTTCTGTCTTCAAATGAGACAGGTAACAAACTCTTACATATACTCACCTGAGGAGTCTTCACTTCATGCGTCCTGGCCAGGAATAATTCAAACTTTCTTTCCTACACCGCAGGGTTCTTGGGCTCGCTCAGAGCACCTTCGACCTCACAGGGAAGTCGCTACCGCCTCCTGGAAGTTGGAAACTTCCGTGGAGCCTGGAGGATGTTCAGGAGCGGCTGCCCCGAGGGCCCAAGGGGTTGAACGGCCCTCAGCAAAATATTGCCTTAGCCTCAAAGTCCTGCCGCGGTCGCCATGTAACTGTTGTAGGAAAGACAGGACTAGGCCAAGCTCTTCAATGCAGGAAAGGTTTTATTATGTGCAGGTTCAAACAGCAATAACACAGCAAATTGTTTGAACCCCAAAGGGTTTACAAAAGCATACTCTTATTCTCTATATTACGTGTACATCATCTGGGTGGCGCATTTAGACATATATGGTATTAAGAGGAACTGAAAGATGCTTTTTCCAGACGTTTGGTAATAGATAAGGCAGAAAAGGGAGTCACATGAATATACAGGGAGTTGCATACACTATCATATGTTATACATGACATTTAGGGTGGAATGCAGAAGCGAACAACAGGATGCATCTGTCTGGGTCAGTCTGCTCTTTTACAGATAAAAATACCTTGTGTCATCTCAGCAACTCCTTCCTGGCAGAAGGAGGGACTTTTAGCCTTGACCAACGTTTTGGGCTTTTAATATCAAACCTTTGGCCTGAATCAAAGGTTGGTCTACCTCATGGCGGCAACAAACAGGTAAGTGGGACTCGAGTATAAACCGAGGGGGGCTTTTCCAGCATAAAAAATGTGCTGAAAAACTCGGCTTATACACGAGTATATACGGTAATTTGATGTCTTAACAGATCTGATGGATAGTAACAAGAGAACTAGGAAGTGAGAGAATAATCTTTAACATTTTTATAATAAATTTAAAATTCATTTTAAAGGAATACTTGTTATGGATGAAATTTGAGTCCATTTCTGATTTAATTTTTAAAAAATCAAAACTGATTATCATATATACTTCTTGCCTGCAAACTAGAAGTTGAAATAGTAATATAAAAACAGTTTAAATAGAGTCCAGTTTGAAGAGATTTATGTCAAGAACTTGAATATTTTTTTCTAATACTCACAGTTCCACCAACTATTCTTCCTAGTGGATACCATGCTCTTTCATCAAACCAATTTAAGAATTCATAAAATCCATGTGATGCAAGATGATGTGTTGATCTGTAGTTAAACCTAGAAAAAGTAGAGCAGATGTTAAAAAAACCCTATTAAGTAACTGTCACTTCAGGTAAACGTTCAAATCCGTATAATACTTTTGAGGAATCAATGCTTAGAATTTCTAATATTAAAATAAAATGCAGCCAGTTATTCTCAAGCCTAAAAGCAGGCAATGGCAAACCACTTCCAAAATCTTGTCAAGGAAGCTTAGGGATCTTGCTCAGACAGTTAACAGGATTAATTCTGTCAAAGGAAAGTCAAAGGAAAAGAAAAGGCAGTATTTGTTACTATGACTGAATTGCCATCAGCACCTGTATAGGCGCTCCGGCATATATCTGACCACTGATAAATAACTTTTCCATAAATATTCCATTCCAATGTTAAGGAAGAGTTCAGAATCCTTATTTTTTAGTTTTACTAATTGGGAAAAAGAATAAAATTGCTATTTCATTATTATTTTTTGCTCCCAACTCTAAAATATCTATGTATATATTTCATGACATTAAAGAGGAATCCTAAACCAGCAAGATTCATTATATGAAGAATATTATTAGGGAAAAGGGAATTCTAAATTTAATTCATTTTTCAATGTATGATAAATTTAGAATTACTATTTGCAATTTACTATTTGCAAAATATTAATTTAATATTTATGGAATTATTTAGATTTATATAATGCAGAGGTTAAATTTTTGAAAAAATAACAATCAAAATCTGATTATAAATAATAAAGATATTACAGAAAACTTCAACTAATATAGAATTCTTAGATTTTATTTACTAGCAAAAATATTATTTTATTCAAATAGAATTATATACTGTACTTTTCAATAAGGATGCTTTTATGACAGTGACTATGGAAAGGCTATTACAGATTAATCTTCCAAGCTTGATAACCCCTTAGCATGATGGATTGCAACTATTATTTCAAGGAAGCATGGCATGATAAGAATTATAATACAAAACATCTGGATAAAGATACTGCTTAATTTTAATAGATAGAAGCTGCCGGAGAGGGGTGTGGCCAGGGCCAGCGGCGGTACAGCAAATTCCAGGGCTTCTGGAAAATGCTTATATCTCAGCTGCTTTAGGGAATCCCTAGGGATCATAGCTGTCCTGTAGGGACAGTGAAGAAAGGAAGCACAGGCAGGCATGAACAGGGGAGCTGCAAAATCCCTGAAGTGTCTGCATCAGCCTCCGACCCAGCAGCAAGGGAAGACAGTCTTTAGGAACTGTCAAAGCCGGGCGGCCACACACACAAGATAAGAGAAAAAGATCGAGGAACGATGATGAAACGGAGTATTGTTACCGAATGAGTGATTGGCCAACTCATAGGTAAGAGGAAAAAAAAAATTTAAACTTTAAAAGAAGCCCCAACCCGAAATAAGCGGCTAATTGGCAGCCGGGAATTTAAAACAAAAGAAAAATAAATAAATAAAGAGGAACTTTAAAAACAAAAGCCCTAAAAGGAGCTAACCACCTGGATTATTGGATTTGGAAGAAATTAAGAATAAATATAAAGAAAAGGAAATTGAGAGAAAGTATTTATTTAACAACAAAAGGAATTAATTGCAAGAACAGAGCACTACTTTTGTGGATTTATAATTGATTTACAATTGATATTTTTGCCTGGGGATTTGTGGATTGGAAAGAGTCATCTGCTGGTTGCACTTAAGTCAATGTGAGAAGCCTTATGGCGAGTATTTGTTTATATAGCTGCAGTATGATTACAAAAAGAAGCCAAGAGAATAAAACCTTGAACTGGGAGACTTAAAGGACTATTTTGAATTGGATAATATCTAAAAAGAAACCCTAAACTAAAAAAAAAGCAGCTAATCGGCACTTCGGAATTTGAAGCGAAGGAAAAAAAAAAGTAATAAAGAGGAACTTTAAAAACGAAAGTCCTAAAAGGAGAACGAACCAGACTATTTGAATTGGACACTATTTGGAAAGAAGAAAGAAAACAAAAAAGCATCAAATAGACTTGAATTTGAATTTTATATATAAGTTAAAATAAAAAGAAATTTAAAAATTATTTCCTCTTAAATTGAAAATATGAAGAACTGGGTGTATGAATATGAGGAGTTGAGGGAGATGTTGCAAAAAATGCAAGAAGTGTTTAAGGGAAACAAAGAAGCAGAAGAATGGATAGAATATAAAAAGAAAGAAAGAGAAAAAAAGCAAGATTATAATGTGGGAAAGAAAATAATTGGAAAAAATATAGATGATCACACTGAGGTTAATAGTGAGAAAATAAAAATGGATAGAGGGAAATATCTCCCAAAAAAGAAGGAAAGAGAAGGAAAGAGGAAAAGAGTAAAGGGGAAAATTAAAAGAGTAATAAAGTTAAAAATTAGAGAAAAAATGCAGGAAGGAGGATACAAAAAGCATATAAAGAAAAAGAGGAAGAAAGAAATAAGTGAATGGGGGAAAGGGGAAAAAATAATGAGTGGAATACAGGAAAGGTTAAAAGAAAATGGTTAAAAGGGGAAAGGATATAAAAAAAGCAGAAAGAAATTAAAATAGCAATATGTTGAAGGAAATATTAGTAGAAATTGTATGTAAGAAACTAACTGGAATAAATATATTGATTATTGTAAAAGGGAATATTTGATTGAAATTAAGATATAAAGCTGAAAGTTAAGAAATGTATGTCGAAAGTAAGAAATGAAATTGAAATGTTAGATAATGCTGTAAGCGGACCAGCAGATGTAGAATGATCTAAATGTAAAAATAAGTGGAAGTGATTGAAATGATAGGGAAAAAGAAAAATGACTATTGAAATGAAATAAGGGTGGAAAGTTAATTAAATTGAAAAGATTTTAAGGTAAATATGAAATAAGTTGAAATATAATGTTAAGAATTTTAATAATATGATGGAAATCTTGAGAAATATGATATAAAGAGAAGAAAAATGGGGATGCCTGGACACCATAGAAAAAGCACTGAATTGAAAATAAAACAACAATAGAGAGAGATAGGAGGAGGAGGGAGACTGAAGGAAGGGAGGGAGAGAGGAGCAGAAGAAAGGGAAGAGGAGAAGAAGACAGGAAAGGGAAATAAGAGTAGGAGAGAAGGTTAGAGAGAGGGAAGGAAGGGAGGAGAAGGAGAAAGAAAAGGGAAGTAGAGAAGGAATAGAAGAGGAGGGAAGAAGGTAGAAAGTATGAAAGAAGGGAGAGAGGAAGAGGAAGAAGAAAGATTGCTGTAACACAAAAAAGAGGAAATGGAGGAAAGGCATCCCCGAAAACATTTAAATATATCAAGATAAAGAATGAACTATTTAAAAAAAATTAAAGGAGAATGTAAAATGATTAAAAATGGAAAAATAGAATTTGAGGGTGAAGAAGATACTGTTTATAGAAATAAGAAAATAAAAATTAAAAGTTGATTAATAAATATGGAAAAGGGGCGTTGGCCCTACCTGATACGCTCCTTCTCAGGGTGCGGGGAAGATCATCCAGGCATGGGTAATACTCTGCTTTGTTGCTTGGAGACCGAGTAACTTTTTCTTGGCCACGCCTCCTTCGCCTGGGTGCTCCCCAGTTCGACGAAGGCGCAGCGATGATAATGATGACGAGGCTCACAATCTGTGAAAACAGAAACCCCTCCTGGCCCATGGACCAGACAGCCAACAGGATGGGGCTGGATGATCTTCCCCGCACTCTGAGAAGGAGCGTATCAGGTAGGACCAACGCCCCTTCTCCATTGTGTCAGGGAAGATCATCCAGGCATGGGACTTACCAAATCCGGTCAGTCATATGGGAGGGAGCAGTCTGGTCTTAATTCCCCCCTGTGGACGAGCGCTCTGGCAAAGTGCCTGGCCAAGCTGCAGCGCATGCCACCACCTGACAATGGCATGGAGTAGGAATGGGGAAGACAAAACTGCTCTATGCACTCACCTGACAGCAGAACATGCGTCCCGTGGCACAGACGTGATTGCAACCTGAGGGGACGCAGAGCGATGCAAGAATCACCAGCAAATCCGAAGGAGGCAGGCAATGACCGCTCGACACCAAGGCCCCAAAGACATCGTACCGACCCTGGTGTCCCTGGAGGACACCTGGAAGACAAATCACGAACCCTGTTTCCCCCAAGGGAGGAGGGCACTGTAGGGAAGGGGCCAGCGCCATCTGCCGCGCCAGCGAGACTGCGGTAGAACTGCCGCGGAAGAAGCCCTGTGCGGATGGGATATAACCGCCACAGAAGGGAGCCGTGTGCTGTGTGCGGATGGTTCCAGGAACCCGCCACAGAAGCAGAAATGCTCAATCTGACCGCACAGTAGCAGGATGGACATGCTGATGCTCCCCCACCCCCACAGTGGACCACGAGCCTACCAGTCGGCTTGGAGGCTACTAACCTTGGACAGCTGGGCAGAGGGCCACCATGCGGGAAATATAGCTGGAAGCCACTCTGTCATTCAGTTCTGGAGATAAGCACGTCCTGAGGACACCAGGAAGGGCCTCAAGCCCCCTGTTCACCATGAAGATGGGTGCCCCTGCCCCCCTGAAGGAGGGAGGCGTCCATCCGAGGGGTAATCCATAGTGGAGAAATTGCGGACATGAAAGAGAACCAGTGTGCAGACAAATGCCCAAGCTTGGGGAAGCAATGTTCCAGCTGAGGACCCACCGGGAAGTATACACCAGCCCAAACAACAGGGTCCCGTATCCAAGACAGGTGGAGGGGAAACGGATGACCCAATGTCACCTACCTGTGGAGCAGGTCATCGGGAGAGACCGAACCAGGTCCGGAATCTGAAAGAAAACTCCGGATGCTGGAACAGAGACAGGAATGGGAGCAATCCTGCCTCGTGTCCTCCAGTGCCTGTTACCCAATTAAGGTAGGCCTACCCTGAGAACTGGAGGAACACTCCCTCCCAGGCCCAAGGAACTGTGTCCTGCCAGAGGGCGCTGAAATGGGAATCTTCCCGGGACCCCCAGAACCTAAGCATAGAAAAATGGCGTAGGCCAAGAGAGAAGCGCCGGCCCTAACTCCCTGCCCCAGACTCCTGTAGCGTCCGGGGCCTGTCCAACGCTCCTCCCCAAAGATAGGTAGCCAGAGGTAACAAGTCCTAAACAGACTCAGCATTCCTTGAGAACCAAAGGGGCTTTCCACCTCAGGCTCAGGAGACCTGTGATCTGCCCAAGGGTCCAGAAACATAACCAACAATGCGTCTATAACATCTGTGGCGGTAGGTAGTCTGGGGCAAAGAAGATATGTTGGTCTGATACAGAGCCTCTGCATGAAGCAGCGACAGGATGCCTACCAACCTCTCAATCTACCAAGGGATGGCTCAAGGTTTCCCAGGTACTAACTAGAATGCTGTAATGGAGACAAGTACGATACTCCCTTATTAATTCAATTCTCCTCAGCTAGTCCTACCCTCCTGGGATATGAACCCCAGGCAACGTGCTGTAATTGATAGATGTAGTAACATTCTGGTGGAGAGTAACTGCCGAAACTCAACCAGCCGGATTTCACAACCCGACAGGGACGTGAAGTTACAGCCTCCAGGTCTCTAGCCCTGTGCCCTAGCCACTAGTCCCAAGTGGCTGCCTTGGAGGTGTCGTCGCCCTGTCAATGGAAAATGCAATTGGAGATCTGCGTTCAGTTTAAGTAATGGAACATGCCGTACGAGCATTGATGACCAGTGTAATAGTCCTTAAACAATGGCATATCCAACCAAGGGAAGAGATCATACGTACGGATGTTGAGTGTATATATCCAGACAACAGAGAGGAAACCTCCCCGTGGAAGATGACATGAGCCATGTCACAATAAATCCTGATAAAATGATATAAGGTGTCATGAGAATTGCCTGTCTCAGCCAACAGCTAACCCTTAAGAGACTGTGGTCTGGAAGGAGCAGAGGGAGAAGTCCCGTGGCTGGGAATGGTATACAGCCTAGACAGACCCATCCTACTGGGGGAGGAATCCCAACAGTTATAGGGCCTATAACCCAGCCCAACTATGGTCAGGCAGGAGACCCCTTACAGTGCCTGGGCTGCAGGCATGCCCTAATAGACTCAAGCCCGAGTCCGGTTTTTTGGTAGGGGAGAAGCACTCCGCCAACTAAGGCTGTCTACTTGACTCATGTTAGCAAGCCCGTAGGTTTAGTAGGCCACCTGCCAAGGGTGGGTAAAAGGCGGGTTAAGGACTATTATCCCGGTGGCTTATTGCTAAAACTCGAATGGCCTCGCCAGAGGTAAGAACTGGAGGCTACCGTCAACCCCTTGTATGCCGTGGAAGCCAACAAGAGACCGATCTACCGGCATCAGTGGAAATTTGGAAGCCCCGAGCCTTGAATGACAGCCTGTATATGCCTAGGAGGCCATGCGGCAACGGCAGGGGAGCCCTACAGGTCCCATGCCAAAATTTATAAACCGTAGGGAAGCCCCGACTAGGGGTAATGATACCACTACCCTCAGTGACCCTAGGGATCTGTGGTAGCGTAACCTTGTCGGCTGAATAGGTCTGACACTTACTCCAATGGGGTCGGCCAACCCACAATTAAGGTATCCAAGGAAGCCACAGCCCAAAGACCTCCTACCGTATGACTGGCCTGTACAAGGAGGTCAAAGTATGGAAGTGGGGGAGGGACAGACCCGAAGGGAGCAATAGCCCGGGAAGCTGATCTAGTGCCCTCAGCAAGAGGTGACCGCCTTCCAGTCTTCCATAGGAATTCTCTCCTCATGCCTGTAGGCATGGTAGCAGCTGAGACAAAGACTGTCCCGAGAAAATATCTGGAGTCTGTAGCACTGATGCGAGGACTGTGACCTCTGAATGGAGCCCTGTTTTCCTGCCAGGGAATGGTTTGTTCCCCCCTGAGTTGCCCCCGTCTCTGGAATCCTACAGAGCAGGATCGGGCCCGGTAGTAACCAGAACTGCCCCTGGTTCCCAACCATATAACCTCTCAGGGTGCCTCCGGACCAGGTGAGGTGGTTCCATTTGAGTCGAGGCAGGCCGTGTTTGAGGCACTACCTCGATGAGGGCAAGACCCAGGGCCTGGGATGTACCGCTGAAACCAAGGCCATGCTGTACATTTGTGTATAAGAGAAGACCTTGATCGGCTTCGTGTAAGAACCCGCACAGCTTGGAAGAAACTGGAGGGGAAAGACTATGACAGCCACCACATGAGCCTGTGATTCAAAGTTCTAATCAGGCCCAACTCTGCTTAGCTTCCAGGCCTGGGCAAGGTCAGCCAAGTGCTACCATCTGCTGCGATTCTGCGCATGGCTCTTAGGGAAGGAACATTCTGTCCCTGCAGGTGTTTTATGGTGGGTGATTCAAAGGGCTGTCTGCAAGAGCCAGCCAAGCCTGGCTCAGCTCCTCCCCTGCTGTATGGCACCACCTAGTGGTCCTTGTTTAATGAAGGTGACAGCGGGTGCTAGAAGGAAGGACAACCTCATTCATAATCCAGTCCGTCTGCCTCCGTTTAAGCAGGACTGGAACTCACAGACTCTCAGGTTCTAGCCCAGTGTGTAAATTATGAGACCAAATGGCTCCTTGATCGTGAACCTGCAACTCGAGGCTGCCATAACAGCTCTAGGGACTATAGCTAGCACTGATCCCTATAAGGATCCGAGCCCCCAAACTTTGTAACCTGATGGCTGGTCCAATAGCCAAAGACCGCCCACCAAGTTATCACCAGGCAGATTAGATGATTCAGGCGCAGCCGATGAAACGGTTAAAAAGAGTGCCAATCTTCCCGCCATTTCACGTTGTTGAAATCTAGGTAGGCTGATCCGACCGAACCTTAGCTCAAATATTACAAGGCAACCCCTGTACTTTACATAAACGAAAGCCAGGCGGATTGGCTCGTATGGAGCTCCCCCGCCGCAGCTGCCTGAGCAGCAACGCTTAGCCATTTTGCACTGTGGTGTAAGGCAGCCTGGCTCGAAATGAGCTGTCCTGCCAGCGTTGTAATGCTGGTAGGCTCCGTTACCTTACCTTGTGGGAGGGGCAGACTGGCACACCAGAGCTTCTCTGCCACTGGCGGTAAGGCACTAAGCGCTGTAGCCGTTCCACGTATGGTGGTTGAGGCAGACTGGCTTAACTGAGCAACTCTGCTGCAGCTACAACAGCGTTAATCACTCCCGTGCTCAATGAGCTGGAAGGGAGGTTTACCATATGGCTGTGAGGTAGCCGAGCGCTAATGCCACGGCTAACTTTTGCACTGAGCGCTCCCCTGCTCGATGAGCTGGAAGGGAGGCTTTCCACATGGCTCTGAGGTAGCCGAACGCTAATGCCGCTTCTCCTGCAGATCCGTGCAGACCAGCTCACGAGGAGCTCTCCTGCCGCGGCTATGATGATGCAGCAATTCGGCAGCCGCTTTCCGTGTATAATCAGGCAGCCCGGCTCGTCATGAGTACTCCTGCTGCGGCTCTTCTGGCGTGAAAGCGCTTGCCGCTATCAGTGTGCCTGGACGAACCAGGCAGGGATTGAGCCCTTCTCTGCCACAGCAGATGAATGCCAGGGGCTGCCCGTTGACAGGCAGTGACCCCCTCCGCTAAAAAGTGGGACTGGCAGGGCCTTCGGCTGATCCACAAGCCGGCATGGGGTATCACCGGTGAACCGGTTATCCATCAGATCGCCCTCCTGCGATCACCGAGCCACGCTCGGTCAGGAAATCCGAGAACTTTCCGTCCTGTGGAACTGAAGAAATCCAGGAATGGGTGACCCTTTTCTCAGTATCAACTCGTTGGAACACTGAGTCGAATTGGGGTGCATCGAGGCAAAGGAGGGGTGGCCAAGAAAAAGTTATTCGGTCTCCAAGCAGCGAAGCAGAGTATTACCCATGCCTGGATGATCTTCCCCGACATAATGGAGAAAGAACACTTTGGCAGAAACGGTAACAAAGTAAAATACATTTGAATATGATAAATTGTATATGATATGATGTGATATGGTCAATGCTCTGTTTCAAAAAATATATGGGTGTGTATTGGGGGTGGGAAAACAATAAAACTTGTCAAAAAAAAGGAAAAAAAGAAACTGCCAATTCTGAAGTATTTAGAAGGAATAACATGGTTCTCAGTAAGGAATGATAAATAGTTTAATATAATTACAAAGCAACATCAAATCAACTATTACTGAAATTCTAGTTTATACTTGGCTCAGAGGAAGTATGCCACACTAGTGAGTGTGAAACTTACTTCACAAAAAATATTGAGGTATGAAACCTAAACAAAGGAAAACATTAATCCAAAAGCAAATTTGGATTAGTCAAAATAATTAATGACCTGAAAGTATTCAGTGGCTATTTGTATATCTACAGTATATCTATTTTCCTCCCATTCAATTGTAATCTCTCTCTCTCTCCCACCCGCCCACCCACCCAATTTAGTCAAAATACGTTTCGCATAACAAAAGATAAATTAGTAAAAATACAGCTAAGAGTTACTCTACAGATAACAAGAAATAAAATGGGAAACAACTGATTTGAAGACTTCCATTTACATATAATATCTAAGAACAAGATTTAAGGAATACCCAAGAGAATTCTAGCCTTCTTTCCTCCTTTCAAAACCAGACATATCAAACTTCTTTTGAAAGTCCTTCTTGTACTAATGGTCTCACAAAGCTAGTTAGATTCTTGAAGCATATTCCTTTACATGTATGCCAGCTATAACATGCTGTTCATTCACCCTACCACTTTAATCCTTAATCTCTATTTTCAAACCATTCTTGCCAACATTGAGGCATCATCCATGTGTGTGTGTGTGTGTGTGTGTGTGTGTGTGTGTGTGTGTGTGTATGTATATATGTTCATATATATGTATGTATGTAGGTGGAGGGAGGGAGGGACGGAGGGAGAGATAGATTTGTATAAATCCCAGTAATTTGTTTAAAATATCTTTCTGCTAGAAGGCAATAGTAATTTAAAAAAAACATTTCTGATACCTGTAAATAAAAAAAAACCCCTTCATCATGCTTATAAGCAACTTTCAAATATTAATACTTTCAACAAAAACATTATAAAGGCAAAATACAGCTAAATATTTGGAAACTTTATTAATTGAATTGCAGCAGAAAATTATACACATTCAGGGAGGATTTAACTCTGCCAAATTCCAAAGTGATTTCAACAAGAATTGTTTTAGAAGCTTGAGACACTGATTCTTATAGGACAAATGGACAGAAGATACTGAGCTTACAGAAGTAATTTAATGGCCTGCAACTTTAATGGAACTGCAACTAGTTCTGCAAACAAGAAAGGAACATATGTTTATAGGTAAACTTCAGTTATAACATCAATTGGGACAAAGATTTCTCTCACTAAGCAACACAATTATCATTTCTTTACCATTATTACTTAGTAATGGCAACCCTGACAGTCCCAGTGTCTGTTGAACCCCAAAGCACAAATGTTATGTGGGAAGAGAAGGAAGGTAATGAGCATGGGGCTGCCATGCAAGCGAGTTATTGGAGGCCTTGGAAGAGCCGTTGGAGGCCATATCTAGTTTGGCAGGTGGTGCTGCAAGCAGGTATGTTATTGAGATCCTTGCCTAATAATAGCATAGTTCTTGCCTAATGACTGCAACTGAGACTACCGCAACTGTCATCACTAAGCAATGCAGTCATGTGATATTTCACTTAATGACCACTTTGCTTAGCAATAAAAATTCCAGTCCCAAGTAGGGTTGTTAATTGAGGACCACCTATATGGCTTTTAAGAGAGAATAAGTTCTATTATCTTGTATAAAACATATAATTTGAAAGTGGGAAACAACTTCAATATTTTTTTTCAAAATTACATCATACATGATCAAGAGGACAGAGTTTAGCCTGGATATGGCTTTATATTACCATCATCAAATTGGTCTTTGCATTCTTTTCCACAGCTGCAGAATTTGATGGGTGATTGGATTTCACAGTTGTCAGTATCTGCTTTTGAGTCTTACCGTAAGTCATTTAAGCTACCTGTATTTGAAATTGAACTTCAAATTCCCCAGAAGCAACAAATTATCAACTGCAATGAGGATTCTGAAAAATGGTAATGTTCTGTTATTGTACAAACTGACATAAACACTCAAATCATAATAGTAAATATATTAATTGAGGAAACCCACAAAAGTTATTTCTAAAATCATATATATTCCTTGAGGTATGACAGGACATCTAACAACCATTCAAAATTACAACCCTCCTACAAAAGCTATATATGACGCCATTTGAAAGTTACACCTACAGTGGCTCCTGCAGTTGTTTACCCTTATGACCATTTGCAGAGATGCTAAGCGCATCCACCCACCTATTTCTCCCCCACCCTGGTCCGAAAGGCACTAGGCTTGCTTTGCTATCCCTTCAAGGTTCCACCCACTCTCCACCTCCAATTACCCTTCACTCGCTTTCCTTTTGAAGGACCCAGAAAGTTAGGGTAGTTAAGGACAGTCTTCTCTGTTGCTGGGCCATATGGAACAATTGAGAAAAAATCCTGCCAATGTCCCTTTTATTGCTAGTCTTAGCTCCCCCAGTGTTAGTTCCACTAGCTTTATGGTAGAACAGCTAATGCTAGAGGAGCTAAATCTAACTGTAAAAGGAAAACTGTCAGGATTTCTTCTCTTCAATTGTGCCACATCACCCAGCAACAAAATGGACAGTTCACCTTATCTATCCTGACCTCTGAGTATCTTCGAAAGGTAAGTATGCAGTTGTGACAGTGTGGGTATGAAGGAAGCCCAGAGGGCTCTGGGGACTCCTAGAAGCAGGAAGCAGAGCACAGGATATCTCAGGGAGTAGGGAGAGGCCCTGGAGGCCCAACACAGTAGGTTTGTGCCTGGATTAGTCCTCTGAGAGTCTGCCCTAACCAAGGCAACTCATGCTCCACTTAACTTGTGTTCATTCAACAATTGCATTGGAGAGAGCAGGGATGGGGGGATGGTTAATAAGGTATTCACTTAACTATCATTCTGACTTATGACAGTATTGTGCAGGCTCCATTACTGTCATAACTCAAGGACTACCTTGCTCTTTTAACTTGATGTAATAATAAGCATTTAATATGCATAACTATCTATAGCATAATAATGTTAATGTAAGAGTCACCCTATTGTCTGAGAACATTAACTGCCGGTAAGAACAATAAATTCTACAGTACATGACCATTAGAGTATTCATAATAATGTCTTCTGAATGAATCCAGGTCAGTTATATTAAACATAGCACTATTCTGTATTTAGAAAATATTAATGAAATGTGGATAATGGAAGAATTAAATGTTATATTATGTTAATTTCATTAATTTTACTATTTAGGCAAAAGCTAACTAGAAAATGGTCTATCAAGGGATCAATTCTAAATAGATGCTATCATCATCATCATCACCTTAGCCATTCACTGCAGGATCAAGGCACTTCTGCATGTTTACAACCAATACGGTCCTGAGCTTTCTTTTGCCAATTGGGCCTGCAATATTTGCTGATGTCATCAATCCATCTTGTTTTAGGTCTCTTTCGTGGATGCTTTTTATCAAATGGGATCTGTTCTATCACTGCCTTGGTCCACCTGCCATTATTTCTTCATCCTATGTGACCAACCCATTTCCATTTCAATTCTTTTACTCTCTTGATGGGATCGTATACTTTTGTTTGTTCTTTAATCCATGTGCACGTCTTTCTATCTTATCTTGAATTGCCAAGCATGTCTCTTTCCATGTGCAGCTCTCCTATGTATCTTTATAGCTCTTCTGGGCCTTGTGAGAAGAGAACAACATTATCTGCAAATAGGTGCCATTGATTTTTATTCCATCTTTTGCCCAGTCTAGTTTGCAAACTACTTCTTCAAGGCAGGCTGAGAAAAGGATAGGTGATATTGTATTGCCTTGTCGTACACCTCATTCTATGTTTATTTCCACTTTAAGATCATTAAGGCAAATTGTTGCCATTGTTTTTTCATATATTGATTGTAGTAAATTTATTTAAACAGTATCTATGCCCGTGATGGCAAACCTATGGCACGCGTGCCACAGGTAGCACATGGAGCCATATCTGTGGGCACGTGAGCATTGCCCTAGCTCAGCTCCAGCATGCATGTGCATGCCGGATTTTTGGGCCTTCCGGTCCCACCGGAAGTCGGGAAACAGGCTGTTTCCAACCTCCAAAAGGCCTCCGGGGAGATGGGGAAGGCTGTTTTTGCCCTCCCCAGGCTCAAAGAAAGCCTTTGGAGCCTCGGGAGGGTGAAAAACAGGCCTACTGGGCCCACCGTGCCATTATGTGCCAAAAGCGGGGGGAGTGGGGTGTGTGTCACGCACACATTGAATTATGGGTGTGGGCATGCACACGCGTGACCCCCCCCGTGCTCCCCTGCTTTTGGCACATGATGGCAAAAAGGTTAATCATCACTGAGCTATGCCTTAGTTGAACAATGTATTAATTATTGGTTGCTAGAATAGAGTCAAGCACCTTTTAGTAGTCAATGAAAGCCATGCACAGAGGTATGGTGTATTCGTGCTTTTCAACGACTTGCTGAACAACCTGGATGTAATCCATTGTACTGTAGCCACTTCTGAACCCTGCCTGATCCTTTGACTGTGCATCATTTAATATTCTTAATATTCTTTTTGCTATTATCTTGGTGAAAACCTTGTAGATGACTGAAAGAAGGCTTATTGGGTAATAGTTTTTAAATCATCTTGGGTACCTTTCTTGTGTATAAGAATCACTTCAACATTTTTCCATGCATTGGGTATTTTTTCTTCTCTGAGGTATCTGCAGTATAGTTTTGCTAGTATCTTGTGTAAACTGTGGCCACTAACATTCAGTATTTCAACTGTTAAACAGTCGTTTCCTGAAACTTTAACATTTTTCATTGATTTTATGGCAGAATACTTCCTCTACTAGGATATCTGACATTTCCTCTTTTGTAGATGTTGTTACTTTTAAGTAGTCTTGATCTTTGTATAGCTCTGAATAGAGCTTTCCAATTATTTTTAATATTTCCTGGCTAGTTCTACATACAGAACCATTATCACATTTTAATGCAAAAACCTTTTTTGTATTTATAAGCTTGCATTTTCTCCTATTAATTCCTTTGTTTTATTCAATTGCCTTTTTCACAAGTTTCATGTTAAACTGATGTGTTTCTTCTTGGATAAATTTTCTTATCATCTTGCAAAGTTCAACGTACTTCAGTTTATTAGTGAATCTTGCGGTATTCTTCACTGTACATCATTTTTTTCATTAAACCAATAATTTCATCAGAGATTTTTGATCATACGTTTTTCTAGCAATGGTATAGATGTAGCAGATTCAAGGATGTTTTTTACTATTTATTCATTTTAGTTCATAATGTTCATCTCTTCCAAATCTTGCAATAGACTGAATAGATTTGATAGATTAATCTCAAAATTGCTGTTTTCCTCTAACAGCTTATCATTCTGTATTTTTGTTTTTTGTGATGTCTTTATCATTTTCATATGCTCTCTTTATTTTTACTTTAGATCGTATCATTCTATGGTCACTTCCAACGTTAAAACAATTGATGACGGTACAATTGCAGAATATGGTTTTCTCACTTGACATGATATAGTCAATTTCACTTGTGTAAACTGACTTATATGGCAATGCAACAATCAATAAAGTTTCCATTACTGCCAAGATGTATCCCATGGAGAATTAAAAAAAAAAAAAAAAAGATAATGGAACATCTTACTTTTAACAATTAACCGAATAACAGTTTTTACAAAGCCAGCTATTTTAAAAATTGAATGAACTAATATTTTTAAACACAGATGTTCATCTTCATAGGAAGATGCTCCAGTTCAGGTTTAGTTTTCTTAACTATCTTAAGTATATCCAGGAGGCATTTAGAAATGTTCTAATTCAATTAACCACAGGCTACCTTATCTGTGAAACTGAAGTAGTTAATTTAATTTAAAAAGTCAGCTTCAAAAACCATGGTTTGAAGTTATTTGTAATTAGCAACCCAGTTTAGTTCAGTTGCTATTCAGGAAATTTATAAACTGATTAATCAAAATAGAAGAGAATTCCTTCTTGTAACTGTTATGTGATCATGATTTATGATACATTCAAAAGCAACCATTATGGAATGGTAATGGTAACAAAAGAAATACAAAGGAATCAATAGGTATGAACTTCACCTTAAATAGCTGTGGTGCTGCAGCGGTTAGAATGCAATACTGCAAGCTACTTCTGCTGACTGCCAGCTGCCAGCAGTTTGAATCACACCGGCTCAAGGTTGACTCAGCCTTCTTCTTTCCAAGGTTGGTAAAATGGATACCCAGATTATTGGGGGCAATATGCTGCACTGTAAACTGCTTAGAGAGGGCTATAAAGTACTGTGAACCAGTATATAGGTATAAGTGCTACTGCTATAATGCTATTGCTAAATACAAGCACCTACTTAAGGATAAATAAAAGATGTAAATTATTCAGGACAACCATCACAGGCACAAATATATAGCAAATATAAAGAGAAAGTAAGGTCAAAATTCAAAATCAGATGCGTAGATTTTGAGGGCAAAATCAAAAAGAGAAGTTTATAGTTGCAAGTTTATTATATTTTCTACTATAAAGAAAACAAGTCTTATTTAAAAAAATTAGTTAACTTTTCAATATTTTCCCTTTGAAAATAGAAGCTACCTAATACTCTCCTTGTACAAAAGAGCACTGTGTTACTGATAGATTATATACACTGCTCAAAAAAATAAAGGGAACACTTAAACAATACAATGTAACTCCAAGTCAATCACACTTCTGTGAAATCAAACTGTCCACTTAGGTAGCAACACTGATTGACAATCAATTTCACATGCTGTTGTGCAAATGGAATAGACAACAGGTGGAAAGCATAGGCAGTGAGCAAGACATCCCCAATAAAGGAGTGCTTCTGCAGGTGGTGACCACAGACCACTTCTCAGTTCCTATGCTTTCTGGCTGATGGTTTGGTCACTTTTGAATGCTGGCAGTGCTGTCACTCTAGTGGTAGCATGAGACGGAGGCTACAACCCACACAAGTGGCTCAGGTAGTGCAGCTCATCCAGGATGGCACATCAATGCGAGCTGTGGCGAGAAGGTTTGCTGTCAGCATAGTGTCCAGAGCACGGAGGCGCTACCAGGAGACAGGCCAGTACATCAGAAGCCGTGGAGGAGGCCGTAGGAGGGCAACAACCCAGCATCAGGACCGCTATCTCCACCTTTGTGCGAGGTGGGACAGGAGGAGCACTGCCAGAGCCCTGCAAAATGACCACAAATGTGCATGTGGCTGCTCAAATGATCAGAAACAGACTCCATGAGGGTGGTATGAGGGCCTGACATCCACAGGTGGGGGTTGTGCTTACAACCCAACACCGTGCAGGACGTTTGGCATTTGCCAGAGAACACCAAGATTGGCAACTTCGCCACTGGCGCCCCGTGCTCTTCACAGATGAAAGCAGGTTCACACTGAGCACATGTGACAGAAGTGACAAGGTCTGGAGACGCCGTGGAAAACATTCTGCTGCCTGCAACATCCTCCAGCATGACCGGTTTGGCAGTGGGTCAGTAATGGTGTGGGGTGGCATTTCTTTGGGGGGCCATACAGCCCTCCATGTGCTCGCCAGAGGTAGCCTGACTGCCATTAGATACCGAGATGAGATCCTCAGACCCCTTGTGAGACCATATGCTGGTGCGGTTGGCCCTGGGTTCCTCCTAATGCACAACAATGCTAGACCTCATGTGGCTGGAGTGTGTCAGCAGTTCCTGCAAGACGAAGGCATTGATGCTATGGACTGGCCCGCCCGTTCCCCAGACCTGAATCCAATTGGGCACATCTGGGACATCATGCCTCGCTCCATCCACCAACGCCACATTGCACCACAGACTGTTCAGGAGTTGGGGGATGCTTTAGTCCAGGTGTGGGAGGAGATCCCTCAGGAGACCATCCGCCACCTCATCAGGAACATGTCCAGGCGTTGTAGGGAGGTCATACAGGCACGTGGAGGCCACACACACACACTACTGGGCCTCATTTTGACTTGTTTTAAGGACATTACATCGAAGTTGGATCAGCCTGTAGTGTTTTTTTCCACTTTAATTTTGAGTGTAACTCCAAATCCAGACCTGGGTTGATAAATTTGATTTTCATTGATAATTTTTGTGTAATTTTGTTGTCAGCACATTCAACTATGTAATGAACAAAGTATTTACTACGAATATTTCATTCATTCAGATCTAGGGTGTCTTATTTTTGTGTTCCCTTTATTTTTTTTGAGCAGTGTATGTATAAACTGATCTCTACAATGTAAATTATTAAGACAAACTCATCCATTTTCAATCAAAATAATTAAACATGGAATTATTGTGATATAGGTGCTATAACCTTTCCTTGTTTTGTTTTATCTGGGGGAGGAGGAGTCTAAAATGAAACAACAATTCAGCAGAATGCTTTGAATTTTTTTTTTATAAATTACGATTACTGTTTTCTCCAAATTGTGGGTAAACTGGTTAGTTCTTAGGAAAAACTGAGTTTGATCAGAATTTTTAAAAAATCTGTATCTCTGCTGGGAACTCTGCAGGACACTATTTTTATTCTAAATACAATTGATATTATTCAATAGCAAAATTGAAACAGAATTAATCCTGAGTAGGTTCCCTCTTTGCTTTTTATTGGCGATACACAGACTTGTTAAGCCAAATGCTGGCTTCAAAAATCTTGAAGTTCTGAAAAGATTCAGAAGTTTTCAACAAGTTGCCATTTTAGTTTAACAATTGGCAAAAATGGTTAAATATAGAAGAAATTAAATATATTAAATCAATGTTAGAAAAACATAAATGAAATCAAATTAAATTTGGATATGTTTTGGCCCATTTGTTTTTTGGAATGTGGTCCTTAGCAAGTGAGGCAGTCAGTCCTTAACCTGAAAAGAATTGTGAATTGCTAACCTAAATGCTAATTACTTTATTATTGTTCCATTCTTTTCCCATTGTGATTGTTTTTCCTACAATTAATATATAAAACACTTTAAAATATTTAAAACTAAAGTATTTATGAATATGCTATTCTTTAGCTGTTGAAACAAATATTAAACAACCTATTGCTTTTTCAGATACGGACAATGGGATGAACAAAAGATCTTCTAGTATCTCTGATGTATCAGGTTTCCTGTATTAGAAAATTAGATCTTCCCACTGCTAGTGTTCTATCTCTATTTAAGATTGAATTGTATACTGAAAAGAATCCATCAACAGGTACCTTAACTGTTATGGCTAACTAGAGTTAAGTCTACTCCCTGATTTAAACATCCCCAATACCTATGAAAGTTATATTTTCTTTAGAATTGGTCTGCTGATTGCATTATGGGATGACTCCAATTAATGTCAGGAATATAGTATTAAAGTTCACACTGGGTAACCAAGAAAGAACCCAATCATATGAATCAGGAGCTTGGCAATATCTGGCACCCCAAAACTCTTAAATGACACATAGAATGCCTTCATTGAAGTTGCATGGATTCAGTCTTTAATTAAATCTAAAATGATTGCAGAGAAAAGTGATTAAAGAAATATTTTTTAAAATCTTAAAATTTCTGTACATTTAAGATTCCAGTACTGAATAACACTTACACAAAATTAAAGTACAGAAACATTTTGGAATCAATTTTAAATTTTTACATTGCATTTTTCTCAGATGTTAAAATCAACTAGAGTGTGAATTGTTAATCTAGCTATCATTCTATGTTAGCTATGATTTATGGTTTAAGGTGCTATGCCAATCCATCAATGTACTTTCAATAAACCATGGTTTATCAAACCATTGCTGAAAATAAAAGTGTGGCTTGTTCAAAGATGCCTAGTGAAGCTAAAAGTGGCCATCCTAGTTTAAATATTTTCACATTATATCACACCAAGTCTATTGTGGGAATGTCATACCGACTGATTAGCATGCCTCCTATATTATTATGGTTTGTTCCATAGTCAGATTGGATTTAGCATTGCATTGCATTGTATTATGTAGCTTGGTAACCTAGTGGTAAAGACTCTCATCTCCCATTCAGAAGATTGATATTCAATATTTGTTCCATGTGATGTCAGGATGGGTATCCAGCCAATAAATCCATCCAGTTGCCACGACTCTACCCCAAATTAAGGGATTACGGGGTTGTAAAAAAAGATATTATAAGAGCAGTGGTTAGAATGTAGTATTACAGGCTAATTCTGCTGACTGCCAGGTGTTCAGCAGATTGAGTCTCATAGTTGACTCAGCCTTCCATCCTTCTGAGGTTGCTAAAATGAGGATCCAGTTTGTTGGGGGCAATATGCTGACTCTGTAAACTGCTTTGTAAACTGTTATATATGATTTCTGAAAGACCTTTTTCATTTTCTATGATGAACTTAATTAATTATTTGTCTTGTATGTGAAGAATGTTAAGGCAAAAAGCAGGCAGCTTCGTTGTAACTGTTCCTGCTTTGAAATGTAATTGGATTATCTCTGTACTTATGCTTTGTATCATCTTCTGTTTCCAACTGTTCTTGCCTATTAAAATACTGTCAAATATGATATATTTGATTATCTAGTAATGAAATGTATCATTTTGTTAAAGATCATTTTTTTAAACATTCAGTTTTTCCACATACAATCCAGAACTAGAATCTCTTTTAGTATGTTGAGAAATAGCCACCAAACGCTAATGCTTCCAACCAAAGCAGTAGGCTGGGAGGGAAAAAAAGGCACCAAAGTATTTAGAAATAAATTAATGGAATGATTTGTATCTTTTAATTCATCCAGTACTATCTTCCCTACCTGCGATCCTCAGTACTCAGGGAACTATTTGACATGTTTACTTTGACATGGTTACTTGAATATTACAGATTTATAGAAAGTATTTTCTGAAAAGTAATAAAGCAATTGTACATCTTGATTAATAGTGAAAACTCTGATTAACAGCTTCATAAAATGTAAAATAACTGCTTTTCAATTCAAATGCCAAATTAAACAAAGAACAGGATTGTTTACTTTATTATGCTAACAGTATAATGGTAAAATGGAAGTTTATGTTTGCTGCAGCATGATTTATTTGAACAGAATGGTAATAAATAAATGATTTCTCACCTCAGCCAACTGTTCTAACACTATACCTATTCTCAGAAATATTTTTCTACAGGCCATTTTCCATACTGATCTAACTAACTGGAATAATCTCAGGAGCAAAGATACAAGCATTGATTCCCATTTCAGTACAAAGTTCAAGGATTTTGGACCAAAAAACCCCAAAAAACAGAATAGAATGGATTTTAAACTCCTCTATATTACAATTTTTGTAAAACGTAAGTTAAAAGTATGGTACATCTTTACATGTATGTACAATAATGCATCAGTCTTTTCAATACTTCAAATTCAACCTGCCCTAATGTAAAATCCATATGGCAAGTGAAAAATGTGATATAGATGATGCAATCTACTTTAAGGGCAAGATGGGGAAAATGGTGCAACTATCTCCAGTTTGGTAATTAAAGTATAGAATCAGAAACACAGAAACTTATTGATCAGAAATAATTCTACAAGCTTGCAGCTCATCACAAGAATTAGATTCTGTTCTGTGTCAAGAAAATGTTTAGGGCAAATAATGCAGAATAGTATTCCCATATATAACAATTACTGGAGGAAGTTACATCAAATTGGTGTAATCTACTCTGGCCAAGATCTGATGTATAATGAATCAAATTTTATTAAAGATTTTTTAAAAAATAAAGTACAAATTAATATAAAGTAAGAAAAAGAAAACAAATCAAAGAAAGCTAACTGCAGAAAAGTAAAAGATAAATAGAAAAGGAAAAGATATAGATAAATAGTTTCCTATTTTCTTTATGGCAGTTATAAAGCCAATTGTAAATTTACCTCTTACTCTATGGTTACAACATACCTTTCTATAATCTATTCTGTCTATTCATCAAAACCATTAATAATAAATTCATTTATTTGTGTTTCACATAAAAGTCAATAGGGTTTCCAGTTAACCATAAAGGTAGATATTGTCTTTTCTCTTATTATTGAAGTTAATTTAGCTATCTCAGCAAGTTCCATCATTTTCACCTACCATTCTTCGCTTGCAGATAAGGTCAAATCTTTCCATCTTTGTGCATCAAAGTAATATTTTCTATAACTGTCATACAGGCATGTAAAAATCATACTTCATAAAATGGAAATTGTAACTTTAAATTCAGTTACATTTGTGATCACAAAAATAAGTGTCAATAAAAAATTAGGCATCTACTTAAAATGAAAATCCTACTCATTTTTTTTAATTCACTGCAATATTATTACTAGTTCACAATATGCTGGGTGGTGAAGCATAAAGTTAAAAGTCCACAGCTTTCGTAAGAAATATACTGACTTCATTACTGAATTGCTGAAGAAATTTGGTTATCGAAGGCATATGAACAGGATCTATTTGTACACAGTATTGCCCCCTCTGCTCACCTCCCGATAGTTTATTGCAAAAGGTTCCATTGCTTCGGAGTTCAATGCTTTTTTAACTACTGTTCCCTTGCTCTATTCCGGCCTCTCTTCCATACAGAAACGGAAACGCACACTCGTCTATGCTGCAGCGAGGATTACAGCAACGCTGCACAAGTTTTACCCAATGAAGAAATGAAAACGATTTGGGGCCTGTTGACCCAACACCAGATCGCATTCAAGTCGTAAGCTTAGATAAGACTGTCTCGGGCATTTTGGCAGTCACAAGACAATTTTAAGATTAAAGTACCTATCTCAACCATTATTGGCTTTTCCACCATCCCACCTGGCACCCTCAAAAACAACTCCGGCTCATCTTTCCACATGCCACCTTTCCCTCCTAGCCTTTCATTTGCACCACCGCACAGCATATCCGCCTCTCATCAAACACTCCCATAATTTTTCCTCATTTGCTTTTAAAAAAACTCTTTTTATCTCGGTTTCCCCCATTTTCTCAAGGACCACACGCAGCTTCCCTATTCTTCAGTTTAAGTGCTGTCGCTTGGTCGTCCACCGCCGCATGGAGCAGCACAGGAGTCCGTTTCAGACATCTCTAATTCTTACCAGGGGTCGAACTCGTGTATGATGCTCTCGAAACGGATGACGGCGAAGAGCCTGGAACTGAAACCAGCTAGCCAGGCCAGGAAAAGGATCGTGAAGGAAAGCAGCGACTGCCAGCCTGCCGGTTGCGACAGGCCCCCCGACAGGCCGCCTCCTCCAGCTGGGGCGCCGGGGCCGGTAGCCGATAGTGAACCACCTCGACTGTTAGCCAGCGCTTGGGAATTTGAAGATGACGACGAGACAGCAGCACCGGACTTGTGCTTCTGGTCGGGGGCTGAGTGTTCCGCCATGTTGATCCCCGGGCTCCTCGCTTTTTCTCCGCCTAACGCGCAGCGAAGGAGGAGCAGAAGCCGCCTCGATCCGTCAGCACGCTTCGCAAAAGAAGACAGGGGAAGCGGGTGAAATCACTGTCTTCTTCCGCGCTCTTTTCACTGGCGGGGGAAGCACTTCCCTGCCGCCGCCTCTTCTTGAGCGACCCAGGAACTACTGCCCGTTGCGGCGGCCGCCAACATCCCAATGCGACGCCAGAAAACGGGCGCGAGACTGAAGCAGCGCGAGCGCGCGCGCGAAAAATGGGTGGGGGGAGAGAATAAGGCGTGGATATAAGAATAAGAGGAGAGACAGACAAAAGTTGCTTCCGCGTGAAAATGAATTGCCTCAAGAACGCGTCCGAGTAGGTCGAGGAAAACGAAATGGGAGGAGAAATAAAGCGCGGGACCGTAGACAGCCGTTGGACGGCGCGTGAGAAAAGGAGGCGGGGAAGAAGCTAAAACGGTAAATTGAGGCTTGAGGCTTGATCGCTGACGCTTCATTGGGAGGAGCCGGCGAGGAGCCGCCTCCTCCCGTTTTCGTCAAGATCTTCCTATTAACCTGTCAGAGAGCGACAGGTACTTCTAAAGGACAAAGCGATAGCCAATTACGATCGACAACCCTAGGGCGCGGCTACAGCAAGGCGGTGACTTTATCATTTTTCACAAATTATAAAAAAACTCTGCTAAGTGGAATCGTTTGATTGGCTGACACGTTAACCGGTGACGGGTTAAAGTCGCTTTTTTCCCATCACGTGAGAAATTAAGCGCTGACGTTTTGGGCCAGCCCCTGGAGTTGAAGGATACATTACTGTATTTCTAGTAGATACATTACTGTATTCCTAGCGAGGAAGCCCGAGGCATATTGGGGTTTGTAGTTTCTAGACATTGTTGCCTTGAATCTGTCAAACGTTCTGCTCACCCCCTGTTGTCATGGTAAACTTTGAAGATATACCCGTCGAAATCTGTATATTTGTTTTCGGAAGCTATAAAAGAAACTGAAATAAGGCATAGAAAGCTATTATGATGCTAAAAGTACTGCTGTGTTGAATGCAAAATGCAACTTTGAAAAAAAAAAAAACACAGAATCACACCCTTGCAGATGCAGAGGTACTTAGAGCAACTAGAGCTAGAGAGAGGAAGCTTGAGTAACCCATATACAGATCTTTCCCAATCTCGGCAACTTTTTGGAAGGACTGTTGCTGGGAATTCTGGGAATTGAAGTCCACATTGCATCCAGAGTTGTTAAAATGGGAAATTAGCCACCTCGGAGCAGTAATGCGTGGGATAAAGACAAAATGAGACTGAACACAATAGTTGGTGCTATATTTATAAACTGAAGTATAGGATCCTTTTCAGTGTATCAAATTCACAGAGCAGGAAGTACTAATATACTATGATACTATATATTGTGTTAGTGAGTATATTAATATACTCATTCGCCCAGTTTGTAATTGCTCATTTAATAAAACAATATTTATTTTTAGGGGAAAAACTTAGAAGAGCATATAAATTAATTCTAATAAATGGAGCATTAAGGAATATTTAAATCAGTGGCTGCTTGTAGTTGAATGAAAACATACAGTTGGCGAGTTTGAACTAATCAAACTTCTTAGCTAGGAAAGAAGGAAGGTAAAGTACTTTGGTGCCAGGCAATTTTCTTGGGAAGATTGAGAAAGGATTCTGTAACTGGATAACAAATTAGACAAAGCAATTTCTCTGGAATCTGGATTTCTGAAATTCAGATTCCTCTGAATTTTTCTGAAATTACCAGATCATATGCCAGAATTTCTCTGAAATTTCTCTGAAATTGCCAGATCATATGCCATTTAAGGGCATATTTTTAGACAAAACTAATACTTTAGATTAGTATACTAATACTTTGGGGTTAGAATTACATAAATAGCTAAAACAGAATGTAAAGCTCACAAAACCTTAGTGACAGGTGTTGCCATTAATATTTTCAAAATACTTTTCAATAATAGCTGTACATACATACTGGTAACCTAAATAGGAAACTATAACCAAAATATAACCAACCTGTTTTTCTGCAACTGTGGCTGGTAAGCCTCAAATGGTAATATCTTTTCGACCCTCAGATACAAAGCTGATTATAATACCCCTAAGCTGTGAACAAGCCTTTCTGAAAGAGCAATCTTCCAAGTTATTCAGATTGAATAAAATGGAATTTTCATGAAGGGCTGATTTTTCAGGCCAGCAAGATGAATAACAAATGATTAGGAATATTTCTTATAAGAACATAATATATCAGTTACAAAATTTGAAAGAAATGTAGAGCATGGTACAACAACAAAAAATTCTGAGTAAAAGGAAAATAAAAAGATTTCAAGACAGATACCTAGAAACAAGGAATGTCATAATGTCCCTAATATTATAGATACACCTAGATATGTCCATTCTTATGCCTTTGTAATACAATAGAGAATTTTCAATTGGTGGATGTTTCAGTTTCTTCTAACCAGAAAGTGCATCATGGTAAGTATAATTTTCTCTCTTGACTTAGTAGGGCACAGAACATATAGCACAGAGATGATAACAATGCAATTCTCAGGAATCGAGGTGGGTGGTGAATGGGAGAGAAATCTGTATCTGTAACATGATCAACATCTTGAAATTGCCTATCTTAAAGGTAGAGTTTACCCTGATAGGTGCAACGCAAATGTCCTATAGGGAAGAATTACAGAGTGGGCACAATAAGTGACTTTCAGCAAAATTGGTAATAAAGACTAGTAATAGTATCAGATATCAGTTGAAATCTTAATGTAATCTCAAATCATCTTGCTAAGGAGTAACAGAAAAACTTTCCGAATTTTTTATTCTAATATTATTGGAGTCAAATTGAATTCCTAACTTCCTGTGCGCAATCAAGGTAAATCCAAAGTAAATCCAGTATGTTGATAAAAATGTTATACTGGCCTAACTTTTCCAAACTAATATATTGTTCACAACTTTTTCCATTGTAACTGCCGTTATCTTGCTAAATTCTACAAAATGATAGTTCCCTGAGACTTATTTGTGTCCTGTGAAACATATCTTATGCCCATATAAGATTTTCAACATCTTTTTTTGGAAACAACTTCATGTTATGAAGTCAGATGCAGACACAACACTAGATAGCATTAACTTTCCTGTGATTACAGTATTGCTGCCAGATAAGCTGGCTAGCTCAAATCTTTCCTTCCACCTTGAACTGAAGTTTGCCAATTGGTGTACTTTGCAACAGTAAAGCAGTTATTATGACTGGTGGATTGTATTTTTGGAAGGAGTAAGTAGAAAGCTATAGCCTCCAACTTAGGTGGTGGGATGGGGAGGTGAAAATATAATTGCAAATAAGACAGATGTCTCTTTGTATAAATATCATAGTCATTCTTGTTCTTTCCTTTAGAGCCTATTTTTTTGAGGAAGGGGTTTAAAGTGCACTCTCAGTGAACCTGGTAAATTAGAAAAGAGAAATACAAGTATGGCAGTAGGGATCAGAACTGCAGATTTCAAATAAGGTAAGAGTTTATACAAATAATTTACACATGGGTTCGGAGGTTTTTGAAAGATTTAGTAATAGAGAGGCAGCATTCCATCCCTACAGTATTAAAACACTATCCCAATTTAGGGCCTAGATGAAAGATGAACATTGTTTGAGGCTATCAAAGTCAAAGATAACAATTTTCACATTTTGGGGAGCTACAACTCCCATTAATATTAATTGAATTGTGTTATTCTTCCCAGGAGATTCATATTTCCTAAGTGAAACTTGGAAGGTTTATATCTCATCATATACTCAGCTCATGCAAGAAAATCACAGTTTGCAAACTGATTCACTGTAACTATTAATACAAATTTTCATATGCAAATTTTCATCAGCAATGAAAAATTGCTGAGAATATATAGTTGAAAAAGAAGTAGAAAATGAGCAAGTTAAAATATTGTGGGATTTCCAAATAAAAATTGATAAAGTCTTGACTCATAAGACACCAGATATAACTCTGGTTGAAAAGAAGAAAACATGGATAATTTACGTGACAATACTAGGAGATAGTAGAGTAGAAGACAAAGAATTGATCATAAAGTATCAAAATTTGAAAATTGAAATTGAAAAATATGTATTGAAAAACTGTAAACTGTAGCAATAATAGTAGATTTTAGAGAAGCCCTCCTACACTACAACCACTCACAATACTAGACAACACAGTAGCAACAATAGAGACCTTCAAGTTTCTAGGTTCTATTATATCTCAAGACTTGAAATGGACACCTAACATCAAATACATCATCAAAATCACAACAAAGAATATTCTTCCTGTGCCAACTCAGAAAGCTCAGGCTGTCCAAGGAGCTGCTGATACAGTTCTACAGAGGAATTATTGAGTCTGTCAGCTGCACCTCTATAACTGTCTGGTTTGATTCTGCAACCAATCAAGGCAAACACAAACTTCAACGGATAATTAGAACTGCAGAAAAAACAATTGCTACCAATCTGCCTTCCATTGAGGACCTTTATACTGCACCAGCCAGAAAGAGTGTTGTGAAAATATTAGTGTTGCCAGGTGTCCACTATTTGAGTGGACAGTCCGCTTTTTTCACATTATGTTCACTATTTTTTTTCACAAAATAGTGGACATTTTTTTTATTCAAAAGCTTTATGATGAAATGGTACGTAATCTAAAGCTGTACAGTCTAAGAGAATAAGGATAGGAGAATCACGTTTTGTCTTTTTTTTCATAAGTTAGAATGAGACAAAGATCGAATATCCATTGAACTCGATTCTCTGAAAAAATTAATGATGAGATTAAAATAAAAATATATTATAAAATTATGTACAGTTCACATTTTAAAAATGTATTGTAGTTTGTGTCGACTGACCTAAAATGGCGTCGAGTGATTAGAGTGACAGCGGCGAGATTTCGAATTCTTTAAAATGAAAGAGAGGAGTGTGCAAATACACCAAAGACTGGGAAGCTACTTTTGCATGGATTACCAACAACGAAACCGACAGAACAAATACGACGGCCTACTGTAAATTGTGTGAGAAATCATTCACAATTGAATATAATGGTATAAAAGCTGTCACACAACATGCAAGCACAAAAAATCATTTAGATAAGGAGAAAATAGCTTCCAGCAACAAGTGAATCAATTTGTTTTTCATTGTTAAAGACTCCTCTTTCAGTGAGAAAGTGACAGTAGCTGAAATGGCTGAAACTTACCATGGGATCAAACACCATATTTCTTTCCTGGCTCAAGATTGCGGTATTAAGTTAATGAAGCAAATTTTTGATGATTCAGAAATTGTAAAAAAGATGTCTTGTGGAAGAACCAAATCATCAGCTATTGTCAATGAGGTTTTGTATCCTTTTTCTATTGAGTTGGTTCTCAATGATCTTAAAACTGGAATTCCATTTTCTCTCTCCACTGATGCATCAAACAAGGGAAATCACAAAATGTATCCCGTTGTTGCACAATATTTTACTTGTGAAGAAAGACTGTGTGTGAAAATTTTAGACTTTTATGAGGATTCTTTCGAAGATTCTACATCAATAAAAAATCAGCTGTGTCGAGTTCTTAGTGATAACGAATTGGAAATAAATAATGTTTCAGTTTACTCAGCAGATAATGCATCCGTCAATTATGGAGTGAACAAATCTGTTTACCAAAAATTATTGCTGGAAAATGACAATATTGTAGCTGCTCATTGCAATAATCATATTTTACACAACAGCGCAAAAAATGCATTAAAGCAGTTATCTTTTGATATCGAAAATGTAGTGCTGAAGGTTTTTGCCAAATTTTCGAATTCTGCGAAGAAACGAGAAGAGTTGAAATCATTTTTTGAGTTTTGCGAGTCAGAATTCCATGAAGTTTTGCGCCATGTTCCAACACGTTGGTTAAGTTTGTTTAAAGTGGTCGAAAGACTTCTTTTAAACTGAATACCTCTAAAATCGTATTTTATTTCTCTTGAATCTGATGAGTGCCGTAAGGTTATCTGAAACCTTATTTCGGATCAGGAAAATGAACTCGCAAAGGACGATGAACCAACAATTTCAGAATTGTATTTATATTTCACGCACTTCTTCATGTCAATAATGCAAGACACCCTACTGAAGCTGGAAAGCAAGAAAATTCTTGCCTGTGATCTTCACATTATCATGTGTAAACTGCATGATTCTTTGCAAAAAAAAATACGATGAGCAGTTTTTTGGAATGAAAGTTTTATTTGCCTTACGTAAAAAACTTTTACCTGAGAATGCCGTGTAAAAGTTCAAGAAAGAAGCCATCAACGTGTATCAAAAAACCATTGCGTACGTAGAAAAGTGGTATAATTTCACCGATTCAGTATATGAGAAGCTAAGTTGTTTCAATCTAATTGATCGCAATAATCCTCCAACTTTAGAAGAAATGACGAACATCTGGTTATTATCACCATGGCGAGAAGAATTTCCACCCAACACTCTCTTCGATGAAATTTCTGCCTTAGAAGAAGTTTATGTTCATCTGCAGGGCTATTCATCCCTTGATAAGTGGACATACTTTTTCAAGAAAGAGCTAGCTCCGAGTTTACTGAAACTGTTCCAGTATTGTGTATCAGTTCCGGTATCAAATGCAAACGTTGAACGAATTTTCAGCGTCATGGGAAATTTGTGGACTGATGAATGTAACCGACTGCTTGTACCATCAGTTTGAAATGAACTTTGTATATTTTTTAATATTTCTCAATGTTGTACTGAAATTAAAGAATTATTCCTTAAACACAAAGAATTGATCAAAGCTGCACAGTCAAATAAAAAATACACACGACAGCAAAGTAAAATGTAATTTAATATTTTACGTATTATTATAATATATTTGATGTTTTGAATTTTAAGTAAAGTTTTGAAGTGATTATTTTAATACGTGTTAAAATGTTTTTAAGAAAATACATAATTTAATTGTAATTTTTTTTTATTTTTTTACTACTTAACCCCCCCCCCCCCCGCTTGCCTGCTATTTTTTGGAAGCAGACCTGGCAACCCTAGAAAATATCTACAGATCCCTCGCATCCTGGACACAAACTGTTTCAACTTCTACCCTCAAAACAACATAATAGGGCACTGCATGTTAGAACAAGTAGACAGAAGGACAGTTTTTTCCCCCATGCCATCACTCTGCTAAACAACTAATTCCCACAAAACTGTTAAACTATCTAGAAAGACAGTATTACCATTATTATTCTCAGCTTCACTATTCCGTCCCCTTATCTTCTTATGACTATAACTTTGTTGCTTGCATCTTAAGATTTATATTGTTTACTTAGTATCCTAGTATGATTTATGTTGATTGCTTATTTAGTATCCATGATTATCACTAAGTGTTGCATCTAATGTTTTATGATGAATGTATTTTTACAATGACTATGATAATGATCTATCTCTATTGTTATATGTACAATGAGAGCTTATGCACCAGAGAAAATTCCTTGTGTGTCTAATCACACTTGGCCAATAAAGAATTCTAATTATAATTCTAAACTAGTTGTTGTGGTCCCAGTAATTATTGGCATACTGTGACATATCAAAACATTTTGGACAGTATTTAGGAAATCTGCACTTTGACAAATTTTTTATCAATCATATCATCAGCATAGAACAAGCTGTATGTACAGTATGTATTTAGGATCATCGGCATATGTACCATGGGATCCTTCATTAACTCTGGCAAGTCATTGATATATAAACTAAATAATAATGGGGCCAGGATACATCCTTGCCTTACCCCTTTATTTGTGTGAGTCCTGTTAGTCAAAGTCCCATTAACCCCATACCGCACTCTAAAACAGGTACTTGTATAAAGGACTTTAATCAAAGCCAGCAGTCTAGATTCTATTTTAAGAGATGTCCGTTTACTCCATAGTACTTCTCTGTTTATCATATCAAATGCTGCTGTGAGGTCTATAAAAGCAGCAAATGGGTCTCCTCTTATAGGCATATTTGGCAATTAGATGGTTCAAGACAAAGCAGTTATTGATAGTAAATTGGCTTTGTCTAAAATAGTGGTTCCCAACCTTTCTTTGGCCATGCCCCACCTAAGCATTTCCAAAATTCTGATGCCCCCCTGTGACATATAATTCTTACTATTCAAAAAGTGAACTACTCACATGGAGAAAGCCTAAAAGGCCATTAACTTGGTTTAAACAAGATTCCAAAGAACATGGCATCCATGAAAGAGAAAAATAAAAGAACGAAAGTCAGTAGAAGTACTGAGGAATTTAAAAAATAATAGTATGAAGGGATATGAAAAAACAGCAAATAAATTTTCAAAGCATATAATAGAGAATTGAAATGCATAAACATAAAATAATTTTAATGAAAGCCTTTTTTGTAATACTTTGATCATTTTAATTACTATACATATTAAAATAAAGGTACTTAACCAATTCAAAATACAATTTGAACTTACCTCAAGATCACATTTACAACGCAATCCTATGCATGTCTACTCAGAAGTAAGTACCATTGTCTTCTATGGGACTTTCTTGCGGGAAAATTTTGTATGATTGCAGCTTGATTCTACATAAGTTAGTGAGATCCTTGTGCTTGATGCCTGCTGAGGAGAGATTTATATTAGGCTCCAATTTAGTCAGCTTCATTCTTAAGTCTCCTAGTTCAGTGATATCCAGTTGATTTCTTTTCTTCAGTAGCAAATCATTTACAGCACTAAAGCCACATTCAGCTAAATATGAAGATGGGAATGATAACAGCAGTTTTTTTGCAAAGTAGGTTGAATTTGGGTATTGGGGAAATGCTTTGGTAGTTCAGTAGGTGGAGGTGAATCACACAGGCCTGGCAAAGCCTACACATGCATGGTCCAGCCCCAGATTGCTCTGAGAGGAAAAGTCTTGTAAAACACTGCCTGGGAAACACAAGAGTAAAAACACAGAGTAAAAATAACTGTAAATCTAACAATTTCTTACTTAAACTTGGGTCCTGGTTCTGTATCCTCACTGCTGGGCTTTCCTCAGCAGCCATCCACTCTGTCTCCCCACAGATACAAATTAATACAAATATTAATACAAATAAAAGTTACTACATTAGTCAAATTTACATGGTCTAATGTTATTATACATATTTATATCAGCACATATTCCTTCATTTTTCAATTATTCAATATTTGCTACATCCTTCTAATAGTCATAACATTATTCTTGGGCATATCTGATAACATCCTTTTAAAAATCTAATCTTAACTTCTAACATTCACTTTAAATGTGTTATATAAAAATATGTATAACAATATTCCCCCTGTTTCTAATTTCTTTCTTTATTCTAATTCTCAGTACAGCCAACCTTTTTTTAAAAAAATCCTTTCTATCCATCATCTTTCACCCTGTTGGAAGTTTCACTTCTTCTCTTTTAATTTGCCTCCCATATTTTTTTTTTATTTTTTTTTTAATTTTGATTTATATGCCGCCCTTCTCCGGAGACTCAGGGCGGCTTACAATGTGCTCAGCAATAGCCTTCATCCTTTTGTATATTTATACAAAGTCAGCTTATTGCCCCCACAAACTGGGTATTCCTCCCTTGGGTCCTCATCTATTCATTTTCAACCTGTCCATTATTTCCATCTCTACTATTTTTGCTGCCAGTCTACCCATGGGTCTGCCAAATCCTGTCTTTTTCCAAAAATATATTTCAATTTCTTGAATTCCATTTTTCTACCACCTAATATATATTCTCCCAACTTTATTTCACCCAACTTTATTATCTCCTCTTTCTTTTCTCCTTGTTCTATTTATTGTGTGGTCTATTCTATTTTATTATCTTGATTCATTATTATTTGTTGCACATTTTCAGTCTTTCCAGTTATGTCATGTAGTAAATCCTTTATCTCCCTGAAGTTCCTCATCATAGTGTCATAAATGTATTGGAGTAACAACATAGTTTCTTTTTGAAGTGCCTCCGATTCTTCCTGAAAAGCCATTTTGCCTTGTCTTAAAAAGTCCAAATAATACTCAATGTTCTGTCAGTAATCTGTCACTGCTCTAGAGTTTATTCTTTTTGACTTCCCAAAGCCAGCAGATTACTAAATCTTAACATTGTTCATCAGGAGATACAATAGTTATGGTTCTTTATATCCCACAGTTAGTCAATAGTTTCCATTTATACAGTCCAGGGGCTTTTCCAAATAACTCTTTAGATTTGCTCTTTAAGTTGCTAATTAGTTCCAATATTCAAAGTCATTCCATTAGATATCCTCAAGATTTTCAAGGTTGATCCTCTAGCAACCATAAAGTAGATAAGTATAGAACAGTAAATAATACAGCAGACCTCCAGGTGTTGTTCTTCTCTTATCAAAATTTTCCATGGTTGCTTTATTATTCTAGGAGTATGGCATAGTATATATCCATTCACCAGTAGATGGCGCCTTCAGCTTAAAAATCAACATTAAAAATCCACTTTAAAACTATTCTGCCAGTTATTTATTTCAAATTGATTCAAGCAAAATATCCAATAAACAGTCAAATGTCAAGCATTTTAAAATGTTTGTTCAAAGTCATGCCAGTAAGATTTATACATCCAGTCTTTTTGTATTTTATAACTTTTACTTATTTCCTGTTAGGGTGCAATTTGTCTCTGCGTCTCTTTAACTGCCACTTAAAAACATTACAGAGAGTCTCTTTTCCCTGATTAATTTTCTTTTCTGGTCAAATCCTAAACAAAAATTAAAATTCACCTCACCCAGCTCCATTCACAGTTGACTCACACTGCTCCAGCACATTCTTAGTTTCTTCGACTGTCCCTGCTTCACAGCGGCCATGATGGCCACCTTGTCTTCGGCAGAGAGGGAAGAAACCCTGGGTCCAGCAAGAGAGCCGCCAGTTTCCGCGACCTGCAGGATGCTCCTCCTGGTGTATCACCCCTACAGGGTGACTTTAGCCCCTTGGGGGCCCCTCCGATGAAGAGGATTTGGTGTGGGGATGCAGAACCCCACTCCCCTGCGTCGATCTCACAGCAATGTCACCAGACATCTCATCACAAGTATATAAGAACAAATACTGGGCTTTCAAAAATTTAGTTAATAGCTCATTTTCGAATTGCCTCCCTCTAGGACATGGGCCCAATGTCAGGAACCACTGGCCTAAAATCTGCTTATTCTTCTGTGAGGATATGATTTTCCTCTACCCAAATTTCAATTCTATTCAAAAGGAACTAGCATATATTTTTGCTACAATGTCAATCAAGACTGATGGGCCTATAGTTACTAGGATTCTTTTTATTCCCTTTTTTATATATGGGGACAACTATTTTATTATCATATTCACAAGTAGGATTATGTAAGCTATTAAGAAGGTTCAGTTTCTATTGCCAGGATAACTCTCTAACCATTAGTAAATCTAAATAAAAAATCATGGTGTTTGGAAAACATCATCAGAGACGTAGTGTAGATGGCAATTAGTTGGTTAACATCTTTGTATTTTTAGGCATAACTTTTTCCAAGACTGGATCTTGGGTTTGCCATCATCAACAGAGAATTTACTGCTTAAATCAAAGAACCATAGTTATCCAGGGTCCCTAGCCCCATTATTTGTTTGTTTGTTTGTTTGTTTGTTTATTGGTTCGATTTATAAGCCGCCCTTCTCTGGAGACTCAGAGCGGCTTACAATGCTTTAAGCAATAGCCTTCATACTTTTGTATATACCTGCTTAGTAGGGCTTTTGCCCCCCCCAAAGTGGTGTTCTTTTTTTAATACGAAGTCAGCTTATTGCCCCACAATCCGGGTCCTCAATTTACCTACCTTGAAAGGATGGAAGGCTGAGTCAACCTTGAGCCTGGTGAAATTTGAACTTGCAGTAATTGCAGGCAGCTGGTGCTACTTTATTTATTTATTTATTTATTTGTTTATTTGTTTATTAAATTTATATCCCGCCCTTCTCCCCGAAGGGACTCAAGGCGGTGAACAGCCGAGAATTAAAATAACATGCAATATAAAAGTTAAAATAATTAAAATTAAATTAAATGGCCGCCCCAATTTAAAACCCCTAGCAATACAATTAAAAACCCCTAAAATCTATTCAGGCCAGGCCGGCTTGCTGAAATAAAAACGTCTTCAGGGCCTTACAGAAAGTGCGGAGATCCGGAATCAGCCATATTCCGGGAGGTAGCTCGTTCCAGAGGGCGGGTGCTCCCACAGAGAAGGCCCTCCCCCTGGGGGCTGCCAGTTGACATTGCTTGACTGACGGCACCCTGAGGAGGCCCTTTCTGTGAGAGCGTATTGGCCGGTGGGAGGTTATCGGTAGCAGCACTACCAAGGCTAATTAAAGTATATAAAGCTAAGTTTACCCCTATGCTTTTGTATGGAGCAGACCTTTGGGGTCTATATTCAACTACAGTACTAGAACAAACACAATCCCAGCACTTGAGATGTATTTTGGGTGTAGATCTAAGAACATCTGCTGAATTGGGAATTCATACAATTCATGCATTATCCAAAATTAGAGCATATAACTAGTGGCACAAAGTCAATGAAATGGAGACTAATATACTTCCCAAGTTATGTCTCCTAGATAAAATCACAATCATAAATCTCCTGGATCACCAAGCTAACAAATTTTGTAAGAAGCTGTGGCCTTCCTGTCTCTTGTCTAACAGGAGAATGATTTTTAAAAAAAGAGCTGCCCAAAGAATTAAGGATATAGAAGAACAAAATGATACAGTTATCCTTAGTAAGGCAAATAACTTGAAATGGTTGAGCAATTACAAACATACTTTTCAAATAGCTATTTAAAGTTACAACTGCCAAACCATCTTAGGGAAATATTTATGTGAGTGAGATTTGAACAGCTTGACATAACAGTCAGATATGGGAGATTCTATTCTATACCCTACAATGGATGTTTGCGGAGCGGCAGAGGTAGAAGACCTGGCTCACATCCTATTTGATTGTTGCCTGTATAAGAGGGTGAGAGATAGGTACCTTGGTTTATATACCAAATGAATAACCCATTGGGATCCCCATATCAAAACAATTTACCTTATGTGCCGCCAGAATCTGACAATAACATTTAACACAGCACAGTACTTAAGCAAAATGGGTCAGTTGAGATTGACATATGTGGGACTGATTAAGGTAGATTGTAGGGGTGACACCAAAATATAATTTTATTATATTTTATGTATCTATATATTAAATTGTATTTTATTCCAATTTAATTTTAAATTGTATTTTATTCCAATTTCATTTTAAATTGTTTTTATCAGATTTTAGTAATAATTTGTGTCTGGAACTTTACACTTTGATATGGCCCAAGGGCTAATTGCTAAAGTAAACTATCAATTAGTTACAAAAAGCCACAGTGCTTAGATCCACACATATGTGATGCTGCTACATGGTAGGTTCTTGGAAAGGATGCATATTAAGATCAATACCTGCTAAAGAACTAATAGCTATTATTTGACTTTGTTGTATACAGAGAGTACTAATAATAATACTAAGTCATTGCATCAAGATCTCATCCAGCAAGAATGACAGTTGCTGTATATTTTGACATAATTGTATAGGAAAAAAAATACATTCCACATATGTCAGCATTCTTCCATACATTAATGAGAGAGAGAAGAAAGACTCTCCCCTCTACAGATGATAGTAGTAGTTACATAACATAAATCAGTTTATTTATTTTGACCATGGATCAATCAATCAACTCAATTTTTTAAAAAAAACAATAGAAATAAGACAGTTGGGCAAAAAAATACATCAAAAATAATTCCATAAAGTACCAACAGTTTGGTATCAATCAACACCGTTGGATTCACTGGTTGATGTTGCAGCGGGATGGTTATGGGATAGTGGAGCTCCGGGAGCACTGCAAAACCCAGCCGATACCTGCTTGCTAGAAGATCCTATGGGGCCAAAGCTACAATGAAGGGGTGATGAAGAAAGGAGGGATGCTTTGTAGATCATGAGGAAACAGCAATTTCCTCGTTTGATCAAAAGAACCCCCCCCCCCCGATCGGCAGCAGAGATGGCGACCATTTTGGCAAGACCAAAGCTGTGACAACCGGGACAAGAAGAATATGTGTTGGAGCAATTTTGAGGCAGTGGATTGAAACTGGGTGAAACAACTTTCACCTTCTATATTAGAGACTTAAACCCAAATAAAGGAATGCTTTAAAAAAGTTTCTCCAAAATGTTAAAAAAGCAGCGATTTATTACATGGAGAAAGATTACAGACCTAAAAGTGAAACAAACTGTCAAGGAAAGACTGTGAAGTTTAAAATAGAAAAGGAATGGACTGGAACTGTTAGTAGCATGAAAAATGATTTAATTTATGAATAATATTGCTTGATTATTGGAAGAATCCAATAATGTACAAAGAAAGAGGAACTTTGGTTTTTATTTCTTCTATTCCCCCCCCCCCCAAGTTTTGCTGTAGTTAAAGCTGAATTTTAGAGTAGGGGTGCCATTTACTGGTCAAAGATGATATTATATTAGTGCTTCGGGGAATAACCTTGAAAAGTAAGAACTACCTGATATTATTGGATAATACAAGAATAACAAAGAGGAGAAGAAAGAAAACAGTGAAAGGCAAACAACACCTAGAAGGCCTTTTTATTTTGGTTTCATATCTACTGGAGTTTTGGCTGCTTGGAAGTATTAGTGAGCCATTTGAAAACAACTAACAAGAAACATTCTTGAAACTGAATATTTGACTTTATGAACTAAAGACATGGGAAATTTGGTGGGCCAATCTGATTATTAAGATCATCTGACAGAACATTCTACAATGTGAAAGAAGAAAAATAGAATAAGACCTAAAAATTTGGAAAACTTAGAAGATGCAAATTGGAAAATATTAAGGACTATAAATTTAGGGGATTTTGAGGAACACTTCCAGAACTGTGTAAATTTTTATTAATACTGGTATTTTTTGTGTTTCTGGACAATTGGGATATTGAGATTTTAATGGAATATTGAACAGTGATTAGTGTAGTATACCAGCATAAAATGTCTCAATGGGGGAAAACAAATGCAGTTTATAAAGAAATATTATTGATGTTTCAATGTATTAAGGAAGATATAACAAGGAATCATAGGGAGATGATGGAATTGATGTAAGATACTGGGAAATTAGGAAAATGCCAGCAAATAAAAAATGAACAAAAAATTCAGAAAATAGAGGAGAATCCAGAGAGCACTGAGGAAAGAATAGAGGAGATAATTCCAAAAATGATAAAAGCAGACAAAGAGACAGAAAACATAGCAATAATTTCTAACATGGAACAAAGAGAATATCTTTTAAGAATTCAATATAGAAAAGAGAATAAAGAGAAATATCCCCTAAAAATGATGGAGGAACTATGGATGGGTGCTCTAAAGATTCAACAGCAAGAGATAAATGTTGTGGCAAGTTTAAATCAAATAAACATGATAAAAGGAGTTACAAGATACCAGAGGAAAAGCAGGAAAGATTCACCAAAAAGTTAATAAGAATTGAAATTCAAAAAAGGGGAAGAGATGATGGATAGATATAGAATATTTTTAATGTGATTATTTAATTAAGTGTTAGAAAAAAGAAATAGAAATTGGGAAAATAGTATTATGTTTACTGAAACACATTATAATTAATATGTATACACAAATGTTAGAAATTGAAAAATTACGATTATGTATTTTTAAATGGTAATATCATTATCAGAATTGTATACAAAGTACATTGACCCAGATAATACACCTTTCACCAAGCACTTATGGATGTTAAAAAAAAAACATAAATAAAATTAGATAGATAGATAGATAGATAGATAGATAGATAGATAGATAGATAGATAGATAGATAGATCTCCAATTTGCAAAGAAAACTAATTAACTAATTTCTGCTTTTGGATCAGTGCACTTAATCTTGCAGAAAGTACTGTCACATTTATTTTAATTGTTTTTATAAATAAGAGACCATAACATATAGTGTGGAATGTCTTCCCTCACAAAATAAATAATACAGATTAAAAGACATCTGGTAATACTGTCTATCTATAATTACTAAAACTTTTCTTGAAATCCTAGGAACATTTTTTTTTTTTTGCTTTAATTTATATGCCGCCCTTCTCCGGAGACTCAGGGCGGCTTACAATGCGTTAAGCAATAGCCTTCATACTTTTGTATATTTATACAAAGTCAACTTATTGCCCCCACAATCTGGGTCCTCATTTTACCTACCTTTGAAAGGATGGAAGGCTGAGTCAACGTTGAGCCCGGTAAGATTTGAACTTGCAGTAATTGCAAGCAGCAGATGTTAATAATAGTGCTTTAATCCACTGTTCTACCAAGGCTCTTAAAATTTTAAAGAACTCCTTAAACAAAAGCCTAGATTAAGAAATCTAGCAAGTAATTTTCCAGTTCATGCCAAAATTTTATCGTTATTATTGTAATAATGATTTTACATTAGGTGTTAAAGATAATTTTAATAGAAAAAGATTTATTAGACATGCCCCTGAAACTCCAGTTTAATTTTTAATTACCCAATCCATTAACATTGATTCGGAAGGAACTATTTATCTATCCTTCAGAAGCTAAGTGCTTCACTTAGCTAAAATAAATTTTAGGTTTTTCATATAGGCAGAATATTTTTAATTTTGTTCTTAGAGTATGAGTTTATTCTGAGCCAGAGATTAAGTGGAAGAAAACAAAGTCATGTCTAAATTTGGGAACATCCTGAAGAGTAAACCCTTTTAAAGGTTTAGTATAAATGATAATGTACCTACTTATATGCAGGTATCTCTTATTCACTGATTCTCTGCCCAAATATCTTCCTCCTTATTGCTATTATAGTGAAATAGTTTGAATATTTGGCTACCATCTTCTTCATGAGATGCTTAGTTCTTAAAAATGAAGTTTCATATTGATGTTCAGTTACAGTAACTTTCTGAGCTGGAATGGAATTGCAAAGAAAAAACTCTAGTCCTTTAAAATAAAAGCACAGCTTTTACAGTAAACCTTAACAGTGTACATCTGATCAACAAAGAGCCAAGAAGAAATTTTGTTTGTTAGATTAATTTATTTTACAAGCAACATAATTATTTTGACATTTTGAGATCTGACAAAATACAGTACTTTATTCTTGTCAATTTTGGGGAAAAATCAACTGTTATCTCATTTACATTGCTTAGTGATCAGGATTTTGATTCTCTAAGTAATAGAATGATTTTAACTGAATCAAAATTCCATTCCTATCATAATTCTCTTTCACTCTGATCTAAAAACCAAATAACAAGCAACTCGAATTTAGTAGGTTAAGTTAAATCAAATAAGGATTACTACTATCTTGGAGAACTTTAAAAGAGGAGACTTTTGAATTATATTTTTATTGCCACCTTGATTTGAAGGACTTTGGAAAATCATTGGAAAATATTTTTGGAGATATTTTATTCGCAGCAAAAGTGGAGAAAAAGAGTAACAGTGACACCTACTAGCCAGGGAAGACATCATAGAGCTGAAAAAAGTGGAAGGAGGAGTGAAAGTTGTTTCGTCTACAGATTAGCTGGAATACATTAAACAATACCTGCAAATTGATTATACTTGGTGTTTGGAGACAGACTGTAAAAATATTCAACTCTTAGAACTTTGAGGATTACAAATATGCTGGACATTGTGCAAGTGGGAAACAGTTTGGATTTGTTTTGAAACTAAGTGGAGGTTGCTAATGGACTATTTAACAGAATGATTTTTCGAACTGCTCTAATACTGGCTTTCCTTGGTGTGATGAATAATTGGGACATTGGGATCTTGATAGATTACTGAGTAATTTTTTAATTCATTAAAATAAGGCAAAATGGTACAACAGGAGGAAATAAGTATATTATTAAAAGAAATATTGATGCTCCAAGATATGCAGGAAATGATGACAAGGAATCACAGGGAGATAAAGGAATTGATACATGATGTAGTTGTGAGACCAGAACATTATGAGCAAATGACACTGAATAATGAATATGAAATCCAGGAAACAGAGGAGAAAATAGAAAGGACAGAGGAAAGGACAGGGGAGGAAAAATGACAAATGATACAAAAAAGAAAAAGAAGAGATAGTAAAAGCTGATGAAATAGAAAAGGTAAATTACACTTTAAGAGATCAAAAAGCAGAAGAGTATACATGGAAAGACACCCCTGAAATGAGGAAAGGATCATTGAAAGATCTACTGAAGGCTCAACAGAATGAAGAAGCAATAGAGACAGATGAAATACTTAGATTAAACATGAATGATATAAGAAGATATGAGACCCCAAGGGAGGCATATGGGAGATGTGCCAAGAAATCAATAAAAGATGAGATATGAAAACAGGCAAGAGATGTGGGATAGATGTAGAATACTGTTTAATATAGGAGTGGTTCTATTAAGAATTAGTATAGAGGTAGAAACTAGAAATGATGAAAATATTACTTTTTTAACTTGGGAACTATTTTATTAATGAAATAATTTAGAATTAAGGAGTATAGGTAAACAAAGATGAAGTAATTGTAATTAAATAAGGAATATTGAATAATTAGGATAAGTAAACATGATTAATAGACTTGGAGAATAATGGTTATAATGGTTATAACATTTTTATAATGTCTGATATTATTAATTGATTATAGACAAAACTGAACAGTGTTTAAACAATGTTAAATGTTTAATAAGGATAAGCGAAGATTATGGCAAATAGATTTTGAGAATAATAGTCATAATTATAAGATGTATTATGTATATTTAAAAGAGATTGTACCCAGACAGTACACTGCTATTGTGAATATGAAAAAATTATATATAACAAAGAAAATTACATAATAAAAAATAATAATAAAAAGAAAGCTCAGACTGCTCAAAGAGCTGCTGATTCAGTTCTACAAAGGTGCGTCTTATCCTGGATGAAATTCTTATAGGGAAAAAATAACCTGGTTTTGAATGTTAACAAAACAAAAAAAATCATTGTTGATTTTAGAAAGAGCCGGCATAGTCATATTCCACTTTGTATCAAGGCTGCAGCTGTGGAGATGGTCAATAGTATTAAATATCTAGGGGTGTAGATAACTAACAATCTGATTTGGCCTCTTCATACGTTACCTTTAGTGAGGCATGCAAACCAATGTTTGCATTTCTTGCATCAGATGAGGAGAGCACATCTTTCTCTTTCTGTCCTGGCCACTTTTTACAGAGGCATGACTGAGAGCATTTTAACAAATTGCATCACTGTTTGGTTTGGTGGTAGCAGTGCCACAGATAAAAGGTCTATACAGAGATTAGTAAGGACAGCTGAGAAAATTATAGGAAGCTCACTTCCCGTTATTCAGGATACTGCTTATAATGTGCTTAGAGGTTGAAGTGTTGTTAGAGACCCCACACACCCACTTCACAGTCTATTTCTGTTCCTCCCCTCTGGGAGGAGATTGTATCTATAGATTCTGTAATAGCTTGGTTCCTTATGTCATCAATCTTGTAAATTTGCAGGATTTTTTTTTTTTTTTGCCATGTATGTTATACTTTTGAACTAGACTATGATGTTTCTCTGCGTCATATATGTGTGTGTATGTGGGTATATGTTGTTATCTTTTGAGAGCTGAATGCAATGAAATTTCATTTTAATATATGCTGATTAGTGTACATTTAAAGTGACAATAAAGTTCTATTCTATTCTATTCTATTCTATTCTATTCTATTCTATTCTATTCTATTCTATTCTATTCTATCATTTGCATATCTATAACTGTCTGGTTTGGCATTGCAACCAACCAAACAAGACAGACACAGACTTCATCAGATAGTTAGAACTGCAGAAAAAACAATCCTTCCTTCCTTTGAGGACCTGTATACCGCACCAGCCAGAAAGAGGGCTGTGAAAATATCTACACACCCCTCACATCCTGGATATAAACTGTTTCAACTTCTTCCCACAAGACGATGCTGTAGGGCATTGCACACCAAAACAACTAGACATAAAGACAGTCCCTCCCCCACTCAACTTATATATTGCCTTTCCTTATAAGTTTGCTGCTTGTATCTTACAATTTATATTAATTGTTTTATTTAGTAACCTAGTATAATTTATGTTGATTGCTCATTTAGTATTCTATGACTATCACTGAATGTTGTATCTTATGATTTATGATTAATGTATTTTATGTTTATAAGCATCATATATCACTTGTTGTTTGTAGATACACTGAGAGCTTATGCATCGGACACAAATTCCTTGTGTGTCTAATCACAGTTGGCTAATAAAGAATTCTGTGCTGTGCTGTGCTGTGCTGTGCTGTTCTATTCTATTCTATTCTATTCTATTCTATTCTATTCTATTCTATTCTATTCTATTCTATTCTATTCTATTCCATTCCATTCCATTCCATTCCATTCCATTCCATTCCATTCCATTCTATTCTTGTTTAAGTTGCTATTCTTGTCCTCATTGGACAGTACTTACCTAAAAGTTTATCTTTTTAGAAAGAAAATGTTGGCAAAGAAAGATCTTTGGTTTACTTCATACAAATCTTCTTTTATATATTTAACATTTGTGTAAAATTTGGTGAAATCTGTATGCTGTTCAAATTTTGTTCTGAGTTTAATTATATTAGACTTAATAAATCATGCGATTGATCACGTTTTGCATCTGTAGGCTGGCAGATTTCTTGGAGTGTACAACTGAAAAATACTGATAGGCTCATTGAAACCATCTTTTAGCAAGTGAAATACAAATTTCTGCTGATAGATATGACTTGACAGATGAATGTGTTACTGTGTTTTTCAATTGAAAACAAAACTGGATAGGAAACCTGTGGAATTCTTAAATGTTTCTGTCAGACTCCTTTTAGATGTTTTAAATACTGCAATATATGTTAACAGATATATGTTAAAAATTATAGAAAGAGAACTGGTCTGGTATAGCAGTTAAGGCACTGAACTAGGAGCAGGAAGAAGTAGGTTCAAGTCTTCCTTTATGCATGGAAGCCAGCTGGATGACTTTGGTCCAATCTCTCTTACTAGACTGGGAAACTGGAATATCTATCAACCTGTATTGAACCAAACTACTAAATTTGGGTCTATAATCTTCAGAGCCTTTCATCTCACAGTGCATTGATCTGAATTGGTGTTAATAATATATATTTGTGGTGGGAAACTGCTTCTCAGTTTTTATCATAATGTGTAGATCAAAGCTTCAATTTTATGTTTTTTATTACTCTGTATTTAAAAATATAATCCTGTAATATTATGGATTTCACAAAGTCTTATCTGCATGTATTTGTTTGACAATTAATTGACAGATATAAAATCCATGAGGATAAAAGTAGGAAGCATGCAATCACATGCAAATTATGTTTCTAATGTCTGTATTTACATCCTAGGCAAGCTGACCAGCTTACAATAGCTGGTAGCCCCTAACCAAGCTTGGTCTAGCTTGAAAAAACTTAGCTAGGTCAGTTCAGATTTGAATAGGAGATTAAAAGCAAATCCCTGGGATAGACATTAGATTATGAAGTATAAATAAACTCTGAAAGAAGATAGCAGTAAATCATTTTTATATTTGCTGTCAAGAAAATGAGTATGAATCCATGTATTTATAAGGAGACAGTATTTTGTTACATTTTGAACAGCATGGTCTGACGGAGAATTTTATTTGGTGTATTGTACTCAGATCTTGCCTTTTCCTGATGAATTTAAGGCAGCATATGCAGGTAGCCCTCAAGACATGAATGGTCACTTAATAGCCATTCAAAATTATGACACGTCTCCCAAAAGCTACACACAACCCTGTTTTGAAATTCTGCCTCACAGTCATTTGGCCTTATGATTGACCACTTATGTCTGACCACACGCATTTGAGTTAATTAAACAATTAATAGTATACTTTTCTGAATGGTATAGTATATTTTTTCATCTTTGTCACAAAATATTTAGACTTCAACTCTACCCAAACACGACTTGGAAGCTGTAAATTAAGAATCTCTGAACGAAACACATTTTAGAAATCTGTATGTTATTAGCCAGTTTCCATACAGGAGATCTTTCTAGTATTAGCCAAACATGAACATGTATTCCGCCCATCCAGACATCCATTCCATTCCATTCCATTCCATTCCATTCCATTCCATTCCATTCCATTCCCTCCCTCCCTCCCTCCCTCCCTCCCTCCCTCCCTCCATCCATCCATCCATCTATCTATCTATCTATCTATCTATCTATCTATCTATCTATCTATCTAAAATTTAAAACGGGTTCTGTGCAGTGTATAAATAAAATATTAAACATAAAACATTATATAAAATTCAAAAAGAGGCAGGAATAATTAAAAATTCAATGTTAAAAGTTAATTAAAAGGTGGGGGGAGAGTTTTCATCAGCCACATGGCTGCATGCTGCTCTCTGGGTCCCAAACAAGACAGAAGAATAGTTGGATAGTTTTTGAGCCTTTATAAAATTCCAAGAGAGTGGAATTTCCCCCTCACCTTTGGGGGAGAGATGTTTTCAAGGATGGGGGCAATGGCAGAGAAGGCTCTCTTCCTGGACTCCACCAGTGGGAATTGTTTAACTGAGAGGGTCTGCAACATGCCTTCATTGCCTCTTTGTAACACATATTGCAGTCCATATATATTCTGGGCTGAGCAACATCTCACCCCATATACTGTACTTTCTCTTCTTTTGTTGATCTCACTGTATGAACTACCAGTTGAATTAATATCTGCAAATGTACTAAATTTGAATCCAACTGATTTCAGTGAATTTCCTCTAAGTATGCTTAAATCTGGAACTAAGCTGATATATCTCCAGTACCTGAGTCTAGTACACTGCATTGATTTTGACCTACACTGCATTGAACATGTCCCAAGTTGACAGGAAAAAGTGATGCCTTTTCTACGATGGCACATAATCAGGGATTAGAAAAGCCTGGCTAAATCAGGATTCTGATCTACTGAATACAAACTTCATAGATTGCTACAGAAATCAGATAAGTTCTTAAATATATCTATAACTTGTCAAAATGCAAAACTTTTATTTTACTTTGGTTGATAAATCTTGGAATTCTAGCTTAGCAAAGATTACTAGCTCATTGGCAGAATATCTTTAGAACTGTAAGTAACTCAGGAAGAAAAAAATTCAGAATATCATGTATAGTTAATGTTAGTAAAAAAAAAAAATCTTCATGCCTGAAAAATACATCTTCAAGTTTTCTTCAGCTCTTTCCCTAAGAAGCTTGTAGGCTACATGTTTATAGCCTTGAGCAACGTGAATTTATTGTACCTGATATTACTTTCAAAGCATTATAGTAACTAGCAATTTAGAATAGTATGGACTATTTTGGGATTTTGTAGCTACTGCTTGACATTCCACTAATGAACTTGCCATATTAATGAATGCACCAAAGCTGTATGAAATATCTCTTGCATATAAATAATTATTAAATAAAATATAAATCTGAAGTTTAGGTGCCAAGAAAATATAATTTTAATTTACAATAAATGAAAATATAAGAATTGTTTAACTATGCAGAAAATTAATTCAGATATGATTCAGTTTAAAGCTAAAACTTGATGTAAAATGAACTTTCAGATAACTTCAAACTTTTAACTCCAACTAAAACTCTAAAGATCTATGCAGAAAAACTGAATCATATCAAACACAAAAATGAATAAATCTCAACCAATGATTTCTTACTGCTGAGGAGCTGACTGTTGTAGCTGTTGTAGCTATGTCTAAATATTTTGTAATGCTTATCATTCACATGTTGTCCTGTCTAGAATATAATACATCATTCCCAAATGGAATATGCATCTAACCCTCTAAGAAAAAGTGGCAAGGAAACAACATTAGGATTTAACAGTAAGATCAATTCTGGAAGCAGGGATGTTTGTCGGGGTGTTATGATTGCAGAGAATTTCTTTTACTTCCAATCAGATTCAGGGAAGAAGTAGGGGGAGTCCTTCATTTTCTCATTCTGTGATATACAAAGCTTGTGCAATCAGATTTTTGTTCCTGCCTGGCATTGAGATTACATTCCACATCCTTCTTCAACCCAAGAATTGATGAAATCATGAAATAAGAATGTTTCTTTTGAACTGATGTGACCAGAACTTTCTATATTTTATATTATTTTATTGTATAACAAATTGATTCCTTGACCTTTTATTGACACAAACTGTTATTCAATAAACTTACATAATTTTCTGTTCTGCAAATATGAGACACAGCAGCATAAAGCTATTTGGATTTCCTTGTGAACAAAGAATGCGATATTACAGAGGTCAACATGTATACGACTGAATATTAAAAACAGTATTAGGATTGTCTTGGTCCCAGTGATGAGATCAAAGATCAAAGCAGTATAAAGGATTGTTGTTAGCATAAATCTTGTTATCCTTTTTCTGGGGCTGAAAGTTCTGGGCAGAGTTTTATTTGAAACTCAAAAATCAACATAGGTTTGGTTATGATGTTGGGATTTTGTGGATATCCACCACTTCCACTTTTGGTGCTGTCAAATGAATCATCAATCAAAAGTGGAAATGAGTCAAATGTCACTTCTTCTCAAGGCTGCATACTTGGAAAAGGCTGTGTATATGTGTGTGTGTGTGTGTGAGAGAGAGAGAGAGAGCAACAGAGAGACAGAGAGAAGTTCATCTTGTGAAGGGGTAGTAGAGCATATGCACATTTAAAAATGTCTTTGTATTTTAAACAATAATGAGCACTCTACTCATTTATTGGATTTTCTATGGATCAAAACTATCACCTATTATTTAGAAAAAAGTAGATAAGCATTTTAATGCAAGCTGAAGCTATTCAAAATGCTTTAAGGGCTGCTTCAGGAAGATTTTCATGCATGATATTTTTCTTTTGAGAAAGTAATACCTTTGTAGGAAAATACTTTCACTTGGAATATGCATTACCAACAGTGGTGGGATTTTACTCCTGGTTCTGTGGGTGTGGCTTGGTGGGTGTGCTGAATGGGTGGGTGTGGCTGGGTGGTCATGTGACTGAGTGGGCATGGCCAACTCAACATTACTCATGGCAAGGTGGGGCAGCGCAGGCAGGCCGATGCTGCAGAGACAGGGCGATTTCTAGGTACCATTCTGAGCCCCTTCCCCTCAACCCTCTTGGGCTGACAGAATAAAAACCCATCTGAAGAGTGCAACTGCCTGCCAAGCCTGCCTGGTGCATGTTGGCAAAGGAGGCTAGGGGGAAAAAAAGAGAAGGGCCGATGGAAAAGCCCTGTTTTCCGCCTCCATTTGGCTGTCTGTGCCACACTGGATCGCAGTGGGGAGCTTGGGGGGAAAAAGTCCACTCGGTCTGTATTGTACATACTCACCAGTACAATGAAGAATCTCTCTTCCAGCTTGCCAGTTCAGGCATTGGGAGCTTGAGGAATAGATTGACCGCCCGGACTTGCTGCTGCACTGCTCCAAGCCCGGCTCTGGCTGCAACATCCAATTTTCTTCCACACTCATGCAAGGAAGCCACGGAGCTTAGCAGCAGCATATTGCAATTTGTATGCCTTAACAAGCCTACTGCTGGTCTCGGTGTGTCTTTCCTCCCCGTGGAAAATTTGAAAGAGTTGTGCACTTGGGGCACTGAGGGAATCAGTGCCTGGAGTGAGAGGGGAGCATGGGCTGACTGGGTGGGAAAGGCTGGTACTTGGCCTCAGTGCGCCTTTGGAGCTTGTTAAGGAGGACTGCTCATCCGCCCCAGCCATGCGTTTTCAAGCCCAGGCTATTGCATATTGCATGCTTTTCACTCTAAGGAGCCCAGGCTTGAAAATGCATGGCTGGGATGGAGGAGCAGTTCTCCTTAACAAGCTCCAAAACTGCTCCAAGCCTGTGTTTCTCGTGAGTGCTGGAAGTACCAGTCTTCCCCGCCCAGTCAGCCCGTTCTCCCCTCTCACTCCAGGCACCAATTCCCCTAGCACCCCGTGTGCACAACCCCTCCAAATTTTCCATGGGGAAGAAAGGACACTGAGGTAGTAGGCTTGTTAAGGCATACAAATTGCAATATGCTGCTGCTAAGCTCCCTGGCTTTCTCGCATGAGTGTGGAAGAAAATTGGATGTTGCAGCCAGAGCTGGGCTTGGAGCAGTACAGCAGCAAGTCTGGATGCTCAATCTACTCCTCAAGCTCCCAATGCCTGAACTGGCGAGCTGGAAGAGAGATTCTTCATTGTGCTGGTGAGTACATATGATACAGACCGAGAAGGCTTTTTTCCTTTTCCCCCATCTCCCCATCATGATCCAGTGTGGCACAGACAGTCAAATGGAAGTGGAAAATGGGGTGTTCCCATCTGCCATTTTTCAGGCCATTTTTCAGCCAGTTTGGGGCCATTTTTGAGCCCCAAAATGTCCGAAAATGACCAAAGCTGCTGCCTCTTTGCCAGTGCGAGCAGCCTTCAGCCACTGCTCTTTCCCATCCGGAACTGAGCTAGGAGCAGTGGCTGGAGGCTGTGCCAGTGAAGAGCAATACTGGAGGCTTCTCGCACTGAAAAAGAGGCGGCATCTGCAGGCATCTTGCAACAAGGGGGGGCGAGGTGCGGGCTGGAGGGGAGCCGAGTGGTGATGGCTCAGGTCCTTCCCCTCTGCCACCAGCCACAGGAGGAAGATAAGGTCATGGGACAAAGAAAGAGGCGGTCATGGGGGAGGAAGCCGGGAGATTGAATAAGGGCCAGGGCCTCTTAAGGAGGGGAAATGGGATGCCACGTGGCAAAAGGCGAGTGGGGCGGCATGCAGGAGGAGGCCCCTGGAAGGCCAGAACTGGGGACTGGTGTATTCCCCGACCTGAGGCTAAGGGAGAATGGACAGCATGTGGGCAGCATGATGGCAATTGGTGACAACCAGGCCCAAAAGATGACCAAGCCTCACCATGTCCACCCCGAGGTAGCCCTTTGACTGAGTGCCCTACCTTTGTAGGCAGCCACGGTGAGCAGAACGGGTGAGGCGCGGATATCAGCTGGGACATGTGGCTGGTGTGATAGGCTGCGATGAAGGCAGGCAAGCTGGCGGCACCACGTGGGATGTGGGAGGCAGCTAGCTAGGCTACAACTTGCAGGCTTACCAGGCCAATCAGGGCTGCTCAGTTGGGCTGCAGGCACCGTGTGGGAAGGCAGGCAAGCTGACTGGCCCGCAGAGACCATGTGGTCAACATAAGTGAGGAACCAAACAGAAGCAACAGCTATGCCGGGGAGGCGAGATGAGAAGTGACTGGGCTGGGTGAGGCAGGGTGGGGCAGGGAGAGTGGGAGAGTGGGGGAGGGGGTGGGGCCAGCCAGTTGGTGGTGGGATTTGCTGGTTCTCTAAACTGCTCAAAATTTTCAGTACCAGTTTGCCTGAACCTGTGCGAACCGGCTGAATACCAACTCTGATTACCAATATCACTGTATATTTTACAGTTGGTAATCTGTGTATTCCCTCCATGTATTCTGTGTAAAGAAAATGTGCAATGTTATTATGATTTGAAGAAATCTAATGAATGGGATCCTAAATTTTATTTATAACTGCTTTTATTTATTTAATAACTGCTTTTATTCATTTGGCTAGGTTAATTGTACATCCATGATTGGAATGTTTTACTAGGTCTATCAATATTTGTGTTCAAGAAGCTTTCAAACTATGTCTGGAATAAGATTCAAGATATATTTAAAGAGTGACATAGTGAGCAAAATGAAGTCACTGCAGCATGACCTTTCTCTTCACTCAGTTCTATTGAATCAAAGTTATGCTTCTGTGTATCTAATATCAGTTGAACATATCATCTAGCAATGTTCTGTGCTTAAACAAATTCAAAACCAAAACATCTGCAGCTTTATTCTTTTAGGTGCCACATTTCCGTGGTTGTTTTCTTTTACTTATCAAATATGTTACAGCCTGAAGGCTATGATGAGAAAAATGATTTCATTCAATTAGGTAGATTAAGTCCACATGCTTGTATAAAATAAGGTAGTATTGTTAGTCACTTGAATGCAAAATAACCACTTCTCTAAGCGGTTATAAGTTTTATAATAGATTGTATACTATATAGGAATTTGTTACCAAGGAGAAATACATTCAGTAAAGTATGCCTCAATTGCTCAAGCAACCATTCACCATGTGAGAAAAGAAGGCAAAAAATTATAAAGAACTATAAAGAATCATCAGGAACCAATCTCAATGGGCAAAATATAAATTATTGAGTACTGAACAGGAAAATAAAGTTGGCATTTTCTTAGCATGTATATCTTCTAATCTAAAAATTGTCTCCAAATATGTTGTCTTTGAAGTTCCTGAAAATGGGTAAAAGTGAATTGGGAAACCTACATTATATCTTTAATTCCTTTTTTCTTACAATATACTGCTTTTAAAGTAGCATAAATTATAATTTTTCCTTATCTAAGCAATCTATTTGCAGTACAGAATGTGAAATAAAACATTTATTAGTATATAACTTTACAGTCCCTGTGTTAGCTAGAAAAAGTAAGTATATTTAACTACTATCAAATCAAAAAGTCTAAAATATGTGTTAATTATCTGCTGATTAAATTTATCGTATTCAGTTTGGACTACAGTAAGGTGACCAGATTTTAACATTGGTAAAGAGGGACATTGTGGGCGTGGCTTATTGTGTGGGCGTGGCTTGGAGGCCATGTGACTGGGTGGGCGTGGCTAGCTGGTCATGTGACCGGGTGGCCATGGCTATGTGTATAGGGACTACTCAGAGGGCTGGAAAGTCATTTCTGACAGGTCCTCACACTTTTGACTGGTCCTCACACTTATGACCATCCTCACATTTATGCCCGTGCAGCATTCTTAACAACCATGTCACTCATTTCACAACTGCTTCTCTTCACCATGGTGACAAGATAGGGCAAAAACGTAAAATGTGAGGACAGTCGTAAGTTCGAGGACTGGTCAAAAGTGTGAGGACCAGTCAAAAATAACTTTTTCAGCCCTCTGAGTAGTCCATATGCACAAAAGGACTAACTGGAGGGCTGAAAAAAGTCATTTCTGACAGGTCCTCGCACTTTTGACTGGTCCTCACACTTATGACCATCCTCACATTTATGCCCGTGCAGCATTCTTAACAACCATGTCACTCATTTCACAACTCCTTCTCTTCACCATGATGACAAGATAGGGCAAAAACGTAAAATGTGAGGACAGTCGTAAGTTCGAGGACTGGTCAAAAGTGTGAGGACCAGTCAAAAATAACTTTTTCAGCCCTCTGAGTAGTCCATATGCATAAAAGGATACAGTAATAGAGAGGGATGAAGGAAGGGAAGGGAAATTAGAGTAGGAGTGACGGTAAGAGAGGGAGGAAGAGAGGAGGAGAAGGAGAAAGGAAGAGGAAATAGGGAGGAGAAGAAGAGGGTGGGGGGAAGAGAAAGTAAGAAGGAAAGAAAAGAGAGGTGGTAGGTTTGAGGAGAAAGATTGCTGTACAATAAAAAAGATGAAAGGGAAGAAAGCCAACCCCAAACAAATATAAAGATATTAAGATAAAGAATGAATTGTTAAACTTTAAAGAATAAAAGAGAACAAATATGAATAAATAGCAATAATTAGAAACACACATACAAACATACAATGTATTTTCTTTGAACAGAATATTTGGCCGGTTCACAAATTTAAACAGTGTTTAGTCATTTCAATTAAATTTACAATTTCTATATTTCCTTTTTGCCATATTTATTCCTCATCTATTTTTTTAAAAAAACAATATTACCCTTCATCCTCATCTCTAATCTTAATCAAATTCAATTTTTCCCTTCTATTCTATATTATACCCCTTCCCATTGTCATCTATTTTTATATCCATCCTCACATTGGTTAATTATGTAATTATGTAATACAGTTGTTTAATACAAATTCAACATTTTAATATAAATCAATTAGTTATATAACTATCTTTTTTGTATATTAATCAATATGAACATGAATATTCCAATTATTTCCATGCAATCCAATTTCTTACAAATCAATTAATTACATTTACCAATAATAATAAACCAAATAATTTCCCCCATATATTCCTCCAAACCACAACTTAACCATTTCTGCTTTCAACACAGTATACAATTAATAGTATCTCAATTATTACAATTCCCTAGTTAAAAAGAGCTTTTTTTTCTTTTGTGTTTTAAAATCTTGAACTCTCCTCTTTTGCCCTAAATAATTTCCCATTGTTTGCACCTACCTTTTTTGGTGAGGAAAAGGAAAATAAATCTGCTGCCTAATTTTCCAACGTTGCAAGCAAACAGCAAAGCCAACAGCCTGTTTTACTTTCAGTTTCGTTTTGAGCTTGGTTTGCACAAAGAGAAAAAAAAAACTGCTGAGCAATTTAGCAAGAGCAGAGCCCTGCGCAAATCAGCTGAGAGGGGGAAGCCGAGCTAATCAATGTAGGGCGGCCCTTTGAAGCCCCGCGGCAACAGTTTAAACAGGTTTTTTCCCTCTAGCCATCAACTGGGACTCAGGAGGCAGCTGGGACTCAGGAGGCAGAATGAAAAATCGGGACTTTTTTAAAAACGCCGCGGGACGCGGGACAAATTGCTCAAAAGCGGGACTGTCCCGCCAAAAGCGGGACGTCTGGTCACCTTAGACTACGGTACTACACAAATTAACAATATAGAGTCTTTAATAAATATGTAAAGCCAAGGGGAAGGATTCTGTGTTTAAGAATCTTGGCAGAGATTTGGATCATGCCATAAATAACTCATACTGTTTCTATTCAAACAAATTATGGTACTGTGTTTATCTGGGATTATGACTGATGCTAAGGCCTGTGATATTTTCTTCTGAAGAAAGTTCTCTTCCTCCTAAATTAAGATCCATATGATGTAGTTGCTAGAGGTTTCCAGAGGTGCTATTAAGTGCTTAATTGAAATTGTTCTTATGTATAACTTTGAGTTTTAGACTGTAGTTTCAATCCATGAACAGACATCTGTTACAGAAGATCACTAGACCATGATCTCCATCATGGTCCTCTTTCCACATCCTGAGATATTCATGACAGCATTAGCTGTTAAGGCTAGAACAAAACCACCCAGATGTTTCACATTGTATTATATATGATAAGCACATTCTAGTCAGTGAAAGATGCACTATTTTTGTTCAGGTTGGTCATTGGCTCTTTCTGACCATTGTGGCTTTCTGTTCAGGCTGGAATTGTTCTCAAATGCTGGCAACTTTTACCAGGTCTTTTCCAATTCTGTGACTTCCAAAATGTTAGTTCCTGAAATGTGGGCAGCTAACCCAGATTCAGTTTGTCCCAAAGTTATTATTATGCAAAGATTCCTTTTATAAAGAAGAGTGCTGCCATCAGTATCAAAAATGTCACTTCTAACTGCTATCTTGATTTCACTTTGATAAGATGCTGGTTAGCTATTTTAATTTTATTAATATATCTATCAACATTAATATTTTCTAAAATTCTCAATGGACGTCTACAAATATCTCTAGTTGAGAATAACTGCTGCAAGTACCCTGGAAGATCAGGCAGTGAATCTAATCTACTTAGCCTATTGTCTACGCCTGCCTTATCATGGACATCAGCATGAATTTTCTGGAACAGTATTGTGGCATCATGCTACAAGCTCTGTCCCTTTAATACAAGCATGCAATATAATGATTTTAATATAAAAGGAGCAGAGTTTGTATTGCAACACTGCGATAGTCTATTGATGCTGGGTTGACAATAGTTGCACATAGATACATACTATTATTCATTGTTGAGCTGTGCTACTCTTGACTTCCCAGAAGGGATCATAGGAGATGGCTGCAGCTGACTGTCACCAACCCACATAACTGTCAATGAGAGCCATTCGCTGAGGATACAAGAACAACTTCTGACAATTTGTTGTAAGAAGCAGATGGTTGAACCCACCATCTTAATTTCCTATTGGGAAACTAGAGGAGACAAAAAGGCAGACTACATGCCACATGTAAGAAATGTAGAGTTGGCTGATCAGTTACTCCTGAAGCCTATACATCTGCTTCTTCCCATCAATCACAATGAAAGAAACGGGGTATAATAATGGTTAAATGACAGAGTAAAGTCATATCTCTTCCTCCACTGGAAAAATGGAAATAGCTATAGCCAATAAGCATCTTTGGCAAAAGAGGAATGGGATGCTGAGCTAGCTACAATCAGATCTCATGCTCCAAACATTTCTTCCTTGGGTATAGAAAAGGATGAAGACTGAGCTTTTATTCATCCCTAATCAATGATCCCTTATCTCTCTAGCAGCCTATAACAGAAAGCTCAAGCTCATGGCATTACTCAAATGGTTCTGCAGACTTCTACAGACTCTGATTTTGAATTTTATACCAATGCTGCAGAAGCATTGTCAGAAAATAAACAGCATGCATGCTTGTAAACTCAAAACTTTTGAGGGACTTATAAGTAGCATTTAGCCTTAAATCATTAAGATCGGTCTTTAAGATGAGTAGAAGCTGAACTCATGTAAATATAAGGTTTCTTCTTGGAGAAGTTCTCATTTCAGCCCATTTTCATGTGATTCAAACTGATGCTCAAGGGTCTTGATATCCTGACTGTTGTGCAGAATTTGTTTCTTGGACGTTATTACTACTTTACCTTGACCATATTGAATTTACAGTTGGTTATCAAGCCATCACACTAGGGCTGGGGTCCTCCTTTTATCTCAACCTCTCAGCATGCAGTTTCACAGTCTATGTCCATTCTACCACCCTAGAATATCAGTTTGGCATGCAAAATTCCTCAGATTTGATCAGCAATTTTCATAATTAGGACAAGTTCACAGAAGTATTCAGCTATAAATAACATGAGAAAAATTGGCTCCCCAATTTTCTCTTTAATGCCCCTTTCCACAAAGGACCCAATTAGCTTACAATAAATTGAAAACATTACCAAAGGATAGAATTGCTTTGTTAACAGCCAAATGCAAGGCATCACTTTAATGAATGTCTACCTATGAAGGATATCGTTCAAAGGTAGGATACATATTTTGCACAGTGCATCTTTCCTTTCCCTTTCCCTTCCTTCCCTTTTCTTTTTCCTTTCATTAGCAGACAAAGCTGACATGATGACACTTAGAAGGAGAATTCTGCATAATTAAAAATGGTTGTAATAGCACATCAAGTACAAGATGGTGACTGGAGAAAGTTCTCAGCTATAGATACATTGGGAAATCAGTCAATTCTAGCTAGGCTTAATGAAGTTGTTACAGAAAGCAGCTATGAAGGATGGATGGCAATTTACAACTATCACAAAGGAATACCATAGATACTGAAGAAAGTCAGTAAAGATAGAGTGGTATTAATTATTGCAAATGCTATACATGGGGAGGAATCAGTGCAAGATCCATAAATAGCAGTTATGAAGGGGGCAAATTTCAGATCTCTCAGATTTTCAACAGAGCATTTCTGGGCAAAGAGCTCATAATAGAGAATCTGATTGTCTGGACCAGGTTCCTGTAATCAGAGTACTAATTACAGAATGCAATGTAACAATTGAAGTTGGAGAAGTAGCAACCCCTTCATGTAGAAAAAACCATTATGTAAACAAAAGACAGATGGCAAAGACTCAGAAGGCCCCAAACTCTAGAAGTTTACTATGTAAAAACACAAAGAAAGTCTTGGGACTGACATCCATACCAATCATATATATTTCAGGTTTCTTGTGTGCTGTTAGAGACATAACACTGCATGCAAGGCTTCATAATTATCTGCAATAAAAGTACTTATCTAATCTTGTAACTGTTTGGGAATGCAGAGCTGAAAGTTTTACAGCTGCTGTACCTGTTACAAATCCTTGACAAGCAGACCAAGATAGAGACTAACATAATTTTTTAAAGAGGTATGCTGAAAATAGTTAAGGATTGAAATCCTGACTTCTACATACCTGACTGCATTTTGAATTGGCATTACACTGACCTTTTTTTCTTGCTTTTTTACAGAGGAATATCTGAGGAAGTTCTAAAGGGTGAAGGAGACAACGAAAAGGTTTAAATAGTAATTATTCAGTAAAAGGCTAGCCGGTTATTCAATTTTTGTTGTTAAAGTTAATTTTACGGTTATGTCAGTTTGGGGTCTTGATTACTTTCATATATCCCAATGAAATTGGTACCCATTTCATTATCTAGCCAATGTTCTCTGCTTGAGATTCAGGAATTCAGTAGGAATTATCAAGCCAGCCTAATAAAAGCTACTGCTATCAGGTTGCCTGTAATGGGAAAGCATGCTGGGACCTAGCAGATGATAGGTGCTGAAACCAGGCACAGGGTGAAAGGGAAGGACCATTAAGCATAGCCATATAGATGAGGAAGGATCCCAGCAAGGAATAAACTGGGGATAGAAACGAGGAATCTAGGGTCAGGTACAACTTTCATTTCTCAAGGCCATTTTCTTGGTCTTTATGCCCACTCAGATGGAATTGCATAGTTATTGATTTAGCTGCAATAGAGGACAAAGGTAAACCCACATTTGAGGAGAATCATGTAAAGAAAACCAAAAACCTCTGCTGATACCTACAGTTGCAATCTTTATACATAGTTTGGCACACAGTGTAAGTCGTAAGGTGTCCCCTTAGAATTATTTCTATAGGAAAGTACTCAGGGAAGAATCACAGATGTTAATCAGATTGTGTACATATAACTCTTTATGTTAGGTTGGGTGAATGAGGACACAGAAGCCAGGTCATGAGTAACAACAGCTCTTTACTTCATGGTGTGAATCCAGCAACTGTTACAGTGGAACAGCTCCCTTTATATACTTAACAGGCCAGGGAGTCAACCAATCAGCAACGAGCATTAACCATTCAAACTTCCTGCCAAAACTATATACATTACACCCGTCCCTTCCCAGAAAGCACTTAGGCTATACATTTGCATACAAAATGAGGACCCGGTTTGTGGGGGCAATAAGCTGACTTTGTATAAAAAATATACAAAAGTATGAAGGCTATTGCTTAACGCCTTGTAAGCTGCCCCGAGTCTCCGGAGAAGGGCGGCATATAAATAAATAAAAAATAAAATAAAATAAAAAATCATGCAGGTGACCAAGGTGTGTCCATACCCGGGTTGACCTGCGCAGTTCAGTCTGAGGCGTGGTGTCGAGCTGGTCGGAGGGACCTTTTGTCTCTCCCAGCTCTGCCAATGGAACCTCCTGGATTTCGCTGGGGGCGTTGACTTCTTTGGCTGGGTCCGGTTCCTTGAGAGGGCTGGACACTGAAGTTCTCAGATCAGTCTTCCGACCATCTCGGGCTTGAGCTAGCTGTTGTGGGAAGGTTTTGGTAGTTAGCGACTGGAATTTCTGAGTGGTTTTCTGGTTCCGTGGCTAATCTTTTCCATAGCTGATCTATGTGCCTGCACCAAATTTTCCCATCTTCCATGTCACTGTGTATGACTTTGGACCAGTTATTTCAGAAATTGTCCCGGCTAGCCGTAGGGCCCCGTTTGCATAATTCCTCGCAAACACTGTCGTCCCTACCTGAAATTCCCTAAGCTTCCTATTGGCTCCCTTGAACCCATCGGAGGAATAATTTGGGTTTAGTCGGTCCAGGATGCACCTAAGCTTTCTGCCCATTAGAAGTTTGACCAGGCTGTGCCCGGTGGCAGTACATGGTGTGGCATGTTGGGCCGCCAGGAACTTATCTACCCTGGCTTGCCAGTCTCCTGGTCCTAACCATGAGAGTGCTTCCTTAGCCGTTCTCACAAACCTTTCAGCCAGTCTGTTACTGGCCGGATGAAAAGGCGCAGAGAGCGCGTGCCTGATTCCTAACTCTACCAGGTACCCCTCAAATTGGGTGGTGGTAAACTGGGGCCCGTTATCTGACACAAGCGTGTCAGGTAACCCATGGGTGGCGAAAAGTCTCTGCAGTGTTTTGATTATTGCTTCAGCGGTCGTGGATTTCATTAACTTGATTTCGAGCCATTTGGAATAGGCGTCGACAATTCCAGGAATGTTTGGCCATGAAAGGGGCCAACGAAGTCTATGTGGATTCTAGACCAGGGACCTTGGGGTTGTTCCCATTCCCTTACTGGTGCTGTGGGTGGATCTGGCCTGGACTCTTGGCAGGGTTGACACTTCCCCACCCACTTGGTGATGTCGTTGTCCATCTGTGGCCACCAAACATAGCTCCTGGCTAGCCCTTTCATTCTTACAATTCCGGGTTGCCCATCATGTAACATACGCAATACCTTTTTCCTTAAGCATAAGGGTACAATGACATGATCCCCCCACAATAAGCAACCCCCTTGCATTGACAGTTCATTCCGTTTAGGTACAAAAGGTTTAAATTCCCCGCCTTCAGTCCTTCCCGGCCAACCCCTCGTGACCCAGCTCATTACTGTTTTCAAGACATGGTCTTTAGCCAAGGCTCTCGCCACTTCAGCAGAAGTGAGAGGTCCTGAGTCCAAAGCGTCAATTAGTAAGACTGGTACTCCAGGGGTTGGGTCATCTAGGACGTCTGGTAGCGGGCATCTGCTGAGGGCATCTGCATGCCCCAAACTCAGTCCGGGTCAGTGGACAAGGTGATAGGAGTATGCCGCTAGAAAGATTGCCCAACGAGTCATCCATGGAGACAAAGCAGTAGGTGTGGGCTGATCCCCTGCCAGGAGGCCCAAGAGTGATTGATGGTCTGTGACTAGTTCGAAGTTCTGCGCAAGATCAAGTTTGTGAAGATCTTGCCAGGGCCCAGGAAGTGAAGCAAATGGTGCACAATCGGACCGGATAAACGCTCTGCTGAAGAGCCTTATTGATCGTGCATTTGTAATCAGCGCAGATGCGCACAGACCCATCTGGCTTAATGGGGGTCACTATTGGGGTTTCCCATTTGGCATGGTCGACGGAAACTAGCACCCCCTGCTTAATAAGCTTATCCAGTTCAATGTCAATTTTTGGTTTTAGTGCGAAGGGCACTCTCCTAGCTTTTAGCCGGATTGGGGCGACATTGGGGTCTAAGTTAAAAGAGATAGGGGTTCCCACATACTTGCCCAGGCGATCATCAAAAACGTCCTGGAATTCTTGCATCAGGTCGTCCCTCAGGCTGCCACTCACGCTGTGGACTCCGGTGACTCTCATTCCCAGGTCCTTAAACCAGTCCAGTCCCAGGAGGCTCGGGAGGTGTTCGCTGACCACAGTGAGGGGTAGCTTCTTCCGGTGCTCTCCTTACTCGACCTGGAACATACCTACTCCTTCTACAGAAATGTGGTTCTTTTGGTAGTCGCGAAGCCATAGTCGCTGGGGCTGTAGTTGGCATTTCTTTAAGCTGGGTATTGCCTTTTTCAGGGTGGCCCAGGACATGATGGATAGAGATGATCTGGTCTCTATCTCCATTTTGCATGGGCTTCCTTCTATCTCCACCACGGTGTGTAGCTTCTTTTCAGGAGCTGTACTTGCTTGACCTATTGTGGTGCTGCAGGTCTTGTGGTTTTCGAATTTCGCACCCTTCCTGTAGTCGCCATATTTGTTGGCCTTTTTGTGCTGTGCCGGCTCATATTGGCTAGATCCACACTTTGACTTGTGGCTGGATGATTGGCTGGCTCTGCATACCCTTGCCAAATGTCCCTTTCTGTTGCAGCACCTGCAGACGGCGTCCCTGAATTTGCAGGTCTGTCGTTGGTGTGACCATCTGCAGCTTGCACAGTCCTCTCAGTGATTCTTCTGATCACATCTGTACTTTTCCGTTTTGAAGACGTCTTTGTCAGACTCTTCCTCGCTGTCGGTCTGGGTTGCCTCGCGGTGCACCGGGGCTGACTTTGGCGTCGCTTGCGATGGTGCTGGTCGTTGCAGGGTCTCCGCTGCCTTTGTGGAGGATTTGTGCGCTCTTGCTTCATCAAGAGCAATGTGGAGGGTCAGGTTTGACTGGGCTAGCAGTCTTCTCTTTAGACTAATATCTCTAATGCCGCAGATTAGTTGCTCTAGGAGCGTGTCATCGAGATCTCGGTACTCATAGTGCGTTGCAGCCTTACGCAGGGCAGCCATGTAAGCACTGATCGGTTCTCCTTCTCGCTGCAGCCGCTGGCGAAATTCATACCTCTGGACGAATTTGGAGGGTAGTGTGCCTTTAGCGAGGCTTGTAAAACCTGCCATGGTACCGACTGAACTGGGGTTGGCTCAGATAGTGACTCAGCCATGTCAAAGACTTCTGGGTTACAGTGGCTCAGGAAGAGAGCTCTTTTTCTGTTGTCGGAGAGGCTTGTAGGTCGCTAGCCTCACGAAAGCATTCGAATCGAGCCATATACGATCCCCACTTCTCTCTGGCTGGGTCAAAAGGCTTAAGCGGTGCAAAAGTAGACATCGTGGTTGTCTCTCTGGGCACTGAGCTCGTCCGCCTGGCTGGATTCGTGGTTGTCAGCTCTTTTTCCCTAGCTTCTCGTTTGCCTCAAAATCCCACCTTCATTGCCAATGTTAGGTTGGGTGAATGAGGACACAGAAGCCAGGTCGGGAGTAACAACAGCTCTTTACTTCATAGTGTGAATCCAGCAACTGTTACAGTGGAACAGCTCCCTTTATATACTTAACAGGCCAGGGAGTCAACCAATCAGCAACTAGCATTAACCATTCAAACTTCCCGCCAAAACTATATATATTACACTTTATGTCTTCATATGAACAGTGTCTAAAATCACTTATTGAACTGCTAGGGATCCAAGCTTTTTCGAAAATCAAAAAAGATGTGCTACTAGGAGAGTGCCAGACCAATTTCTCTGACTCTGGATTCTATGAGTCATTCCAAGTTATAGAACGTTTCTAGCTGATCATCACTAACCACTCTCCAAAAGGAGTTTAATAAATTATGCCATCCTCTACAAACTTTATTCAGGAGCTACAAGATACACTCCCAGGGTTATGTTTTGTATGAATGCTTTTGCAGCTTCAGAGGGTATGGAAATATCTCAGGAGGGCAAATAAGACCCAGAAATAAATGAGAACAATTATTGTATTCCTCTCTATAGTGATTCATATGAGGCAGACTGTGTAATACCTAGGAATATTAGTCAAGTTTACTGTTGTTTGGACAATCTCTTAGATTTATGGCAGGATTTATGATTATTTATGGTTACTTAATGATATTTATTTTGCTGCCATCAGAATGACTCTTGATGTCTTACAGCCTATATGACCAAAAACTGAAACATCCATAGTTAGTTTAAAACCAACCCAAAATGTAATAGCAATAATGGTAAGGTCTCTGACAGCCCCCACACCAAAATAGAAAGTCCCAAGAAACAGAAAAAACAAAGATGCAGAAACAAAAAGCAGAAAAAGATGGTAACAAGAATTCAAGGGACCATGGTTTACAGCTTGCCAAAACAACAGGGCTGGCAGTGATCTGAACCACTCATATAGTCTGGGGGTGGGTGGGTGGAAGCTCAAGTGTTATGGGGACTCCAAGGCTGGGAAGCATAGCCTGGAATGTTTCAGATAGGGGGAGGCATTGGGAGGGCCAGGCAGGCAGCCAGGATTTGCACCAACCTCCCAGGATCTCCCCACATCCCTGAGGCACCCCATGCTCCGCTTAACAAATCACACATTTGTTTAACGTATGCATTAGAAAGAGCAGGGGTGAGGGTTGATAAGTGAGGTTCCATCACAGGGATAGGTTGAGGACTTCCTATAAATGGCTTTATCATTCTTCTTTGCAACAAAGCAATTAATGTAATATTGTATTTGCAAGATATTGCCACAAATACAGAATAAATTTTACAGACTTAACATTGAACAGAAAGTTGAAATGTATTTCAGTGTTGTCATGAGAACTTGTTAGCATCAAACACAAGGCTTGCAAAGTGGGATATTTGGAATTCAGATCCAATAAAATTTTGTGCTAGTTGTTGCCAATAAAGATATGACCAGAAGTGTTATTAGAAACAAGGTATCAAACATCCTATTTTTATCTCCCTGCCCTTTTCCTTCATTCTCCATTTTAAACTGTGGAACAGTGGCCTTTTATTCTCAAATAACTTTCTGTTCAAAATTGCATGTTTTTCCCTACATAACCAAGGTTTTTTGTAGCTCCAGCTCAGTAGAATCACATCTACTCGGTTCTGGGCTTTTTTCCTTTCTAACAGCTAGCAAGCTCTAACTGCTAGGTGGGAGACCTAAATAGATCCATTTCTAGCTCGTTTGCTTTCATCAGTAGGCCACACCCATATCTTATGTATCCTCCCTGTAAAGGTACAATATCTATTTTCTTACTTTTTGTACGTTTTATGTGTGTTTTTCTTTTAGCCAGGTTTTTCCTACGTAGCCAAGATTTTTCTACAGCCCTAGCTCAGTGAAGTCACATCCACTCGATTCTGGGCTTTTTTTTTCTTCTGGCAGCCAGCAGGCCCTATGCTGCCCTATGCTGCTTAGTGAGAGACTTATATAGATCTATTTCTGGCTTGTTAGCCATCATCAGTAAGCCACACCCACATCTCATGTATCCTCCCTGTAAAGGTACAATATCTATTTTCTTACTTTTCGTAGGTTTTATGTGTGTTTTTCTTTTAGCCAGGTTTTTCCTACGTAGCCAAAAAATAGATCTATATAAGTCTCTCACTAAGCAGCATAGGGCAGCATAGGGCCTGCTGGCTGCCAGAAGAAAAAAAGCCCAGAATCGAGTGGATGTGACTTCACTGAGCTAGAGCTGTAGAAAAATCTTGGCTACGTAGGAAAAACCTGGCTAAAAGAAAAACACATTTATAATATAATATATATAATATAATATATAATATGTATATTATATTAATATGTATTATATATTAATATATATATATAATATTAATAGACATAATATATTAATAGATATAAATTATAAATATATTTATATTATAAATATAAGTGTCAGTAAGTTAAAAGGGACGCGGTGGGTCAGTGACTAAGATGCAGAGCTTGTTGATCAAAAGGTTGGCAGTTCAGTGGTTCGAATCCCTAGTACTGCTTAACGGAGTGAGCTCCTGTTACTTGTCCCAGCTTCTGCCAACCTAGGAGTTTGAAAGCACATAAAAAATGCAAGTAGAAAAATAGGTACCACCTTTGGTGGGAAGGTAACAGCATTCTGTGCGCCTTTGGCGTTTAGTCATGCCGGGCACATGACCACGGAGACATCTTTGGACAGCACTGGCTCTTTGACTTTGAAACAGAGATAAATACCGCCCCCTAGAGTCAGGAACGACGAGCACATATGTGCGAGGGGAACTTTTATCTTTACTTTTTTAAGTTACTGGACTTTTCCTTTGGAAAATGCTTTTACAATGTCAAAATAAAAGTTTCAAACTATTGCAGCATTGACACAGTCACAATTTGGATGTTTGGCAACAGGTTCATATTTATGACAGTTGCAGTGTCCCAGGATCATGTGATCCCCTTCTGCAACCTTCTGACAAACAAAGTCAATGGGGAAGCCAGATTCACTTAACAACCATGTTACTAACTTAACAACTGCTGTGGTTCACTTAACAACTGTGGCAAGAAAGGTCGTAAAATGGGGCAAAACTCATTTAACAAATATCTCACTTAACAGAAATTTTGGGCTCAATTATGCTTGTAATTCTAGGACTGCCTGTATTTCTTTTTAAAAATTTCTATAATTTTATTATGCAATAGGTATATATCATATGTGGTTATAATCCTTTTAGTTAACCTTGGCTCCTGGTAATTATACAAACAGGTTTGTTCACTTTTAGTCTTCTTGGCACTTTTTTTCAAACATCGTTTGACAGTTTCAAGATGTATTTCATCTTTTTATTCTAGGACTGAGAAAAAAAATTCTAGGACTTACTGGCCTAAGATACTCAACTAGTTTCTGTGCCCAAGGGAAGGTTAATTCACAGGTTTACTCATTCCTAGCCCAACATCTTTCAATATTACACTATTCTGGGTCTCTCTATATGCTGTACTGAATAACAACTGTATATATTGTCTCTTTCTATATCACAGTGATGGCGAACCTTTTTGGCATTGTGTGCCAAAAGTCCGCGCACGCTCACACTATCACGCTTGTGCATGCCAGCACCCATAATGCAATGTGTGTCCCATTTGTGCATGCGTACATGATCCTCCCGCCATGTATGCACCCCCCACTGCACATGTGTACCTCCCCGCGCATGCGCTCCCACTTTTTCCAAGGGGGTCGGTGTGTCTCTGACCGGAGAACAACCAGATACCAAACTGTTCCCTGGTGAGACAGCCGTTCCCTAGCCGGTGGCATCGCTCTTGGCCCCGCCACCTCGGCAGTGCCATGCGCTGGCCAGGGAAGCTCCGAACATGCAGACTTGCCTGGGCTCCTCCACACTAGGTGCTGGGTGCTGGGCTTCCTGGCAAGCCCCCCATTGCAACCCGAGAACTGCCACCCCCAGGGGCAAGGGGGTGGCGGCAGTAAGGATGGGTGAGCTGGGCCTTCCCTGTCTCCCCACATGAGCAGTCTTCTGGCATGGCCCCAGGCCTCGGGGGGGGGGAGGATTGAAGCCCCAGCATGTCCATCCGTTTTGCTGCCAGCCCATCGCCCCTGCCGTCAGCGTTTGTCACGCTACCCCTTCCCTCTCAGTGGCAGGAGCAGCCAGTGGCAGGCTTCAATCCCTCCCCCGGAGACCTGAAATGCAATGCACTTTTTTGGCCTCCGCATGCCCCATTTTTGGATGGGGAATGCGGAGAGGAAAAGGTTTTTGGGCAGCAGCGCTGCGATCCGCTCCCTGAATCAAAAAAATGCATTGCATTTCAGGTAGCGGATCTGGCCAGGAGGAAAGAAAAGGTGAGTCTGCAGAGAAGGAGGAGGAAGGCACGCAGTTCTGCAATGTGTACCGGAGAACCACGGAGGAAAGCCTTTTCGGGCAGCAATGCTGGATCCCCTCCCCAAATCCACCCGAAAAGGCTTATCTCTTTGGTATTCCAGTGCACATTGCAGAGCTGTGCACCTTCCTCCTCCCTCTACACAGACTCACCTTCTCTTTTCTCCTGGGCCAGGAGCAGAAACCGACCGCCCTCCACCTGGGTTGTCTGAAGAAGGGGCAGGCAGAGCGGCTAGCCTCCTTGCCTTAAGCCCCCTGTGCAGCACCTGAAACTGTGGTGCTCTTGTTTTGCTTGCATATGCCCGGTTTTTGGATTTGGAGAGGAAAGGATTTTTGGGCGACAGTGCTGAGATCCCCTCCCCGAATCAAAAAAGTGCACTGTGTTTCAGGCAGCGAATCTGGCCAGGATCTCGCCTTCTGCAGAGAAGGAGGAGGAAGGTGCGCGGTTCTGCAATGTGCACCGGAGAACCATGGGCCTTTTTGGGTGGATTTGGGGAGGGGATTGCAGTGCTGCTGGGATCTAGCCAGGAGAAAAGAGAAAGTGAGTCTGCGGAGAACGAGGAGAAGGGCACGCGGCTAGCCGCATGCCCCGTTTTTGGATTTGCCCCAAAACACTTTCCTCTGTGGTTCTCCGGTGCACATTGCAAAACCACGCGCCTTCCTCCTCCTTCTCCACAGAAGGCCAGATCCTGCCCAGACATGTGTAGGTCAGCTGATCACCGCACGCCCATGTGTGCCAGTAACCAGCAGACTAGCTGGCCGGTGCACATGCGTGCCCCGGAAATCTGGAAGAGGAATGGGCAACACTGTGTGTGCCAGGCAACATGGCTCTGCATGCCACTTCCGGCATGCGTGCCATAGGTTCGCCATCACGGCTATATCATATCTTTTGCAGAAGAAGAAAAGGATTCTATCTGTTTCTATGCTAATTTTAGTAATTGTGCTATTGTTTAGGTGATGATTGACTGTTAATAATTGTAGGGATTATAGAAGATTTTTAGTGGAATGCCAAAACTTGCAACCTTCTTACATTTTTCAATTGCACTTATCTAGTACAACAATATGCAACATCACAAGTATCCATGTTGACACATAAAGTTCAGTTGTTTTTATTTATTTATTTATTTTTTAACATGTTGTAGCTCCTTCAGACATGATAAAATTCAATATGTTGTATCCTGTGTTTTTGAAAAAATCCAACAGCAATAATTCACTTTAATTAAATTCCTTTATGAACCAACAATGCAATGTGTTAATTCATCAAAAGGATGAAATTCTTAACTGAATAATCTTGCATTCTTGGACTTATAAAATGCATAATTTAAGAAGTTAATAGCAGATTAACATTGTTTTTCTACTTCTTCCAAGTAATGCATCAGACATAAATGGTATTTTTTTGCCTAACTCATGTTTCCACTTTGGCTAATAGTACAAACCTTGATTAGGAGATGATTTTATTAAATATTTTCTGCATTGGTTCGGTTACTGCATAAAGTATCAGTACAATGTTAAAGTGTCTAATATATTCTGAATTCAAACTTGAAAATGGGGAATCTGTGTGGCATAGTCCTTGCATGGAATTGTTTTACAGTCCTTGAACAAGGGTGTTAAGAATGCTAATTTGAAAGCAAACAAAGTAATAATCTACATATGTATAGAAAGATGATATGACATAAAGGAAAGTAGAAAAAAACAGTTATCTACTTTACAACAGAAAAAAAACATCCCAGGGTGGCATGACCTTATAAAATGGCAGTAATAAATGCATTTTCTTATTGTCATCAGTTTTTGTTTGTTTACAGATTATGCAAGAGTGTGTCTATTATAATATCATTCTAGTTTTTCAGTTCAGTCTCCACAGAGAAGGCTAATATTCCTAGGAAAAATTAAGAACACAATCTATACAAAATGTACTTTCCACATAGGCCTTATAATCATTCCTTGCAGCAAGCTGGACCTGCCTAATTAATACTCACTTCAAAAAGGAGCCAGAAGGATCACCGAACAGACAAACTATGCCAAATTAGCAGCCACACAAACGTGAATTCTTGGATTTTTTTTGCTGATAATTAGAGAAGGCCAGGAATTCTAGATAGGGGAGGAAAGTATACCATCTCTACCTTTCCATCCAAAGAGCATGTAGCATAAAGATTGGTTTCAACAGCCCTACATTCTCACACATTTAACTAATGCACTTTCTTCTAATACAAGAGAGGAAAATTATTATTAACTCAGTCACAGATGAGCAGCTATTTCTTTGAGCTATTGCTAGTGGTCATCAAATTCAGTATACCATGAAAGCAGAATACTAAGTGATGGGAATAGGAGAGAGCTGCTGTGAGTGTCTTTCATGTACCTTTTTTATTCTGGTTGAGATAGAAGTACATTACTAAAGATCAGTCAGAATCTCAGGAGTATTATAACTGTTGCCAGTTCAACACAATTACATTGTGGAGTATCAGAGGGACTCCAAAAAATTGTGAAAGACAAGGTCAAACCTATGGAGCTTCCAGATATGTACTACAGAAACCCATTAATTTTTGAGGACTACATTTGCTGCTTTCCCCCTTTGTCTCTAGCTCTTCTCTCCAGTTAGTTAGAGGAGACCTAAAGACTATATCTGTTATTAAGATTAAAATAATTTAAATATTTCAGTTTTCCAGGTGTCTTACTCTAATTACCATTTGATACGGTACAATAAGTGCTATTCCTTAACAACTCTTTGCCTTTGGTCTTAAGGTCAAGAGCCAAATTCTCAATGGTGCTAAAACAGCAACATCCATCAAGCTCACATTAGAAAATATTTTTATTGCCTATTTGAGCTTGTAAACCATCACTTCTGATCACAACTGTTGGGATTCACATTCTCGGCTTTTGTCCTACCTTGCTGTATTTTAGTAAATTTGGTTAATTTAACCAGATTTATGCTTCGTTCATTGATATACTATTATTCAAATTACATTTAGCCTAGTTTTCGGAGTATAAGACACCTTTTTACCCCCCCAAAGGGGGTGAAAATTTAGGTGCGTCTTATATATCGAATGTAGCCCTGCTCACCCACTGGCCCCCACACTTTGGCCTGTGCCTCGCAGCAGTTACCTTCTTGCAAGCAAACAGCAAGAAAAAACAGCCCCTTTCAGTTTCAGCATAGGTTAATTAGCACAAGTTGATTAGATCAGCCTCCCAACTCTCAGCTGATTTGCTCTCAGCTGTTTTGCACAGGGCTTTCCTGCTTGCTGCAAAGAGTGCTGGAGCAGATTTTTTTCCGCTAGCTATGCTGAAAAAACGAAACTGAAAGTAAAGCAGGCTCTGCTGCAACGTGACAAAATGAGGCAGAGAGAGATTTCTTTTTCTTTTTCCTCACCAAAAAAGGTAGGTGCAAACAATGGGAAATTTAGGGCAAAAGAGGAGAGTTCAAGATTTTAAAACACAAAAGAAAAAAAGCTCTATTTAACTAGGGAATTGTAATAATTGAGATACTATTAATTGTATATTGTGTTGAAAGCAAAAATGGTTAAGTTATGGTTTGGAGGAATATATGGGGGAAATTATTTGGTTTATTATTATTGGTAAATATAATTAATTGATTTGTAAGAAATTGGATTGCATGGAAATAATTGGAATATTCATGTTCATATTGATTAATATACAAAAAAGATAGTTATAACTAATTGATTTATATAAAAATGTTGAATTTGTATTAAACAATTGTAATATTAAATAATTAACCAATGTGAGGATAGATATATGTCGGCTGGCGATACCCAGGGGGAGGGCCTTCTCTGTGGGAGCCCCAGCCCTGTGGAATGAACTGCCCCCGGAAATACGTAAGATCTCCGACCTCCGGGTGTTTCGCTGCGCACTGAAGACCCTGTTGTTCCGCCAGGCAGGGCTATCAACATAATCATTTTAAATTGGGGTATTTTAAATTTTTGGGGTTTTAAATCGGCCAAATCTATTTAATTATTTTAATTTTTAATCATTGTTGTGTCCTGTGTTTTTAAATTGGCTGTACACCGCCCTGAGTCCTTCGGGCGAAGGGCGGTATAGAAATAAAATTATTATTATTATAATTATTATTATATATAAAAATAGATGACAATGGGAAGGGGTATAATATAGAATAGAAGGGAAAAAATGAATTTGATTAAGATTAGAGATGAGAATGAAGGGTAATATTGGTTTTTTAAAAAAAATAGATGAGGAATAAATATGGCAAAAAGGAAGTATAGAAATTGTAAATTTAATTGAAATGACTAAACACTTTAAATTTGTGAACCAGCCAAATACTCTGTTCAAAGAAAATACATTGTATGTTTGTATGTGTGTTTGTCTAAAATTTTTAAAAAAACATTTAAAAAAAACAACAACAACCAAAAAAGGTAGGTGCGTTTTATATTCCAGTGCATCTTATACTCTGAAAAATACGTTAGGTATTGCTTAATTGGGAAATGGAATGTGAGAGGTGGTTTTGCAATATTACATTTAATGAATATTTAAATTGGCCTGAAATGCATCTTGTGGTTCTTATATACTGATTAAAAATGTAAAATTTTAATCATCTTCCTCTTTGGATAGTGGGTAGATTAAGGTATAGTCCCTTCCACAAAAGATGACAAAGAATGTTATAAATTATGAATGTCCTTGAGGGACAAAACAAATAGCTATTACCAAGATAATGGTTAATGTTATCTTGGTAATAGTCTCAGTAGTCTTAAGTCTGCAGTAGGAATGTAAATCTCTAAGACAGGGGTGTCCAACTTATGTCATCACGGCATCGTCATGTGAGGTATTGGACTTTCCGCCCCTTCGCTAAACTGGGCATGGGTGTGCCCAGTGCATGACACATCTGGCCTGTGGGCTGGGAGTTTGACAGCCCTGTTCTAAGACAAGATCCTTTCTGTTTTGGGGGAAAAGCATATTCAGGATTCTGTTGCTATAGCTTTAAAACAAAACTGACTCACATGACATTGAATTCCTAAGCTGATTTACCCTTAAGGACTGACAACCTACTATCTCTAAAAAGGCCAATTGGAATTATTCCTCTGAATAGTTAATAGTTTGCTTGTTTTTTACTAAAATACTTCTATGGGATGTATAAGCCATTTCACCCCAGATACTAACACCATCCAAACCTGCTTTCATAACATAAGCATCAGTAGTGGGTTTCAAATTTTTTTACTACCGGTTCTGTGGGTGTGGCTTGGTGGGCTTGGCATGGTTTTGTGGACGTGGCTTTGTGGGCATGGCAGGGGAAGATTACTGCAAAATCCCCATTTCCTCCCGATCATCTGAGACTTGGGAGGCAGAGAATAGATGGGGGTGGAACCAGTCAGAATTTTTACTATCGGTTTTCTGAACTACTCAAAATTTCTATTACCAGTTCTCCAGAACTTGTCAGAATCTGCTGAAACCCACCTCTGATAAGCATATGGGAAAAGTGCAATTGTGACTGAAATAAAAGAGTCATATTTTAATATTGCATATATCTTATCTAAATCAAAGGTTTTTCTAATTCCAAAAAGAGATAAAAAGACACTTTGATGTTGTGCAATTGTTGCAATATCAAGAGTTTACTAAATTATTTGAACAAGATTCACATGAAGGAACATGTTATATGAAGTGGTAGATTGTTTCTCACTATCTTGATTTTAATGAAGTTGCACTTCTCCATTTGTATGTGGCAAACCTCTTTAATTTATGAATTAACACTTGAGAAGCAGATCTGGTGCCAAAAATCTTCAACCACGTTTGGAGTATTCTATTCAGAATTTTATTGTAAATGAAGAATGAATGTATAACCAACTGTGCAATTTCCCAATGTGTGCTTTGTGTTTTTATTAAGCATTTAGCATTCTCCATATCTTGGCAGAAAATAAATTATTTTAATCAAGTTTCTAGTCACTAGAAAAAAATACTTAAAATTATATATATGCACATTTCTGAAATACCATCTTTAAATTATTTTAAATTTAGAAACATTACATTCCCTGTCAAATTATTCTATCTAATCACTATTAATTGTAGAAATGGATTGCTTTAAAAAGATATTATTGAAATGAATGTGCAGTGATGTAACTCATCTAACACATGCAAGGAAGAATATCTGTACTCAAACTATCATCACAACTATTCCTTGGAAAATTTGACAGTTTTTTTCTCCCAGCATTTCTAATGTTTTTAAAGGCTAGAAATGAATTACAATGTTGTAGATTATCTCTACAGGGTAATCTTTAGTTAGTGATTGCCTCATTCAGCTATTGTTTGAATTTATGGCAGTCATGTGATTTTCCACTTAGTGACTATATTGCTTAATAATGGATTTGTCTGTGCCAATTGTGTTCATTAAGTGAGGACTATTTCAGTGGTGGGATTCAATTTTTTAAACAACTGGTTCTGTGGGCGTGGCTTATTTGGGTGGGCGTGGCTTGGAGGTCATGTGACCGGGTGGCCGTGGCTAGCTGATCATGTGACTGGGTGTTTGTGGCTATGTGTATAGGGACTACTCAGAGGGCTGAAAAAAGTCATTTCTGACCGGTCCTCACACTTTTGATTGGTCCTCACACTTATGACCATCCTCACATTTATGCCCGTTGCAGCATTCTTAATAACCATGTCACTCATTTCACAACTGCTTCTCTTCACCATGGTGACAAGATAGGGCAAAAAACGTAAAATGTAAGGACAGTCATAAGTGCGAGGACTGGTCAAAAGTGCGAGGACCAGTCAAAAATAACTTTTTCAGCCCTCTGAGTAGTCCATATGCACAAAAGGACTACCCAGAGGGTTGAAAAAAGTAATTTCTGACAGGTCCTTGCACTTTTCACTGGTCCTCGCACTTATGACTGGTCATCATTTATGCCCGTTGCAGCATTCTTAACAACCATGTCACTCATTTCACAACTACGATGCTTCATGTGATTGGGTGGGCATGGCCAGGTGGTCATGTGGCATCGCTTCTTTGCCCTAATGACAGTTTGCTGCAATGGTCATAAATGTGAAAAATGATCATAAGCCACTTTTTCCAGTGCCATTGTAACTGTTGTAAGTCAAGGATTACCTGTACAAAAATACAAAAAGCTTCTTTGCTTGCAAAAAGCTGCCCTAAATACCAATCATTAGATTAGAAATACCTGCAAACTGGAGTTACAAATCAGGGAGGGTGCCAGAGCACCTTGAGGAATTACAATAGTTAAAATGCAATGATAACTATCAGCAGCCAACTCTTGCTCATAAAGTGAAACCCTTTAGCAGAGAGGTCATTTAAGCTCTCCAGAATGAAGCAAAGGAGCAAACACAGTATCTGTTGCTTGTTAAACCAATTATCAGAACAAATAGACACAGAACTAATCAGATTTCCAAAGCTGCTTCTTTTCAGGAACAGAGATTAACATTTTTCCTTCCAAACAAAGTTGAATAGGGAAAATTATCCCATCACTAAACACAGGATTAAACATCACCAAGCACAGAATTAAACTTCACCAAAAACCAGTTTTAGACCAAAAGTCAGAAAGGGTATGTAAACTCACGTTTGAATGTCAATCTTTCTAGCTAGCCAAGAAGTCTTGCTGAATGTCACTCATCTTGGTTCCTTGTCATTAAAATCTTCTGCTTCGTTATTCAATTATTTCTTCAAAGTGCTGATCATTGCACCCTGGCTGGAAGAACTCCAAAAGGGGAGTATTTCCTCCCAACAGTGGTGTAAAAAGCTTAAAACAACCCTTCTCCTTTAAGAAAGTCAACCAAAAAAAACACCTCCAAGAACCTCCGGAACCGGAAGTGACAAGTCTAGGCATACTGCCTCTCGACAGTTTCTGTAAGCCTAGGGCAATAAAGATTAGGCTAGGAAACAACACCAAATGTTGTAATTCCTTACAGGATTAATCCTGTAAAGTGGAAAAAAACAAAAGATTTCTTTTAATAACCGGTTCTCCGAACTGCTTAACTATTTAACTACTTAACAACCGGTTCTACCAAACCGGTGCGAACCAGTAGAATCCCACCACTGGACTATTTATAATCTAAATATACTAATAGGAGGAACAGCCCTACTACTAGACAGAATAAAAGGATTGTCTCAGTGACTTCCTAATTTGCTCTGTTCGTTAAAAGACAGAACTATCTATGCCACATGATTTATCTGGAGCACAAGGGCATCTATGAAAGGTGGAATGTGCCCAAGATGGCAATTAATAATAGTGTAGTGCAATCCAAGGCCTGCCCCTTCTTAATTACACAGCCAATGCTGCCAACTTGACTTTTGTTGTTGTTGCCTATTATCCCTGATCAAGATCTCTAAATTAGGGTACTGTCTCACATGTGACGGGGAATGCCATTCATACTTTCAATTGTAGACCAGTCAGCTTTTGAGCATTGTTTTTGTGTCAGATACCAAAGTGCTTCTGCTAGATAGATCAGCACCAAAAGAAGAGCAAATTCCACGGAAAACCAAAGTTCTGACTTAAAACCAAGGTTAAGGTTTCAGGTTTTACAGCTATCTTTGCAAGTACAGAGAAACTGCTGCTTACGACTGCTCAAATGATTCAAATGAATATTCAAATGCTTCTAGAGAATGAACGTCCATAAATATTGTTGCTAATATTCCCAGATTGTAACAAGGCTAAAAAGAACATTTCCTTATGAGAAGAAAAAAGCATAGGAGCAACTCATAGGAAGGGAAGAAAGGAAAGGAAAAGAAAGAAAAAAGAAAAGAAAAGAAAAGAAAAAGAAAAGAAAAGAAAGGAACCTAACACTTATTAAGTAGTAAGAGAATCAGTTTCTAGACAGTTCTCTGACCTGGGTGATTATACTCCAAAAATATTTCTATTAAGACTTAAAAAAACATTGGAGGAAACATCTTGAGTACTACAAGACTATGTTGAATTAAATAGAAAAATCAAGTAAGACAACCATTGAGATGTATATGTGGGTTGGATTGCAATTTTGCTGTAATTTTTCAGAAATGTTGGCTCATAGCCTGATAAATTCACTATCAGGCTATGAGCCAGTGGTGAAATCCAAATTTTTTTCCTACCGGTTCTGTGAACATGGCTTGGTGGGCATGGCTTGGTGGGTGTGGCAGGGGAAGGATACTACAAAATCCCCATTACCTCCCCACTCTGGGGCCAGCCAGAGGTGGTATTTGCTGATTCTCCAAACTACTCAAAATTTCCGCTACTGGTTCTCCAAACTGCTCAAAATTTCTGCTACTGGTTCTCCAGAACCTGTCAAAACTTGCTGGATTTTACTCCTGCTATGAGCCAACATTTCTGAAAAGGGAGTTGAAAAGATATTCACAAAATGTCTCTGAATTGATTCTAGCATTGGTGTAAAAATCTAAATTAATGGGGGGTTGGGGCAGCCCTGGGCAAAGTAAAGGCTTAAAGAGATAATCAATTAATAGCAGCATCAGTTATCATTTAATCTCACTCTCACCATTGTTCAAAAGCTGAGGGATTGCCTTGCTACAGGGAAATAATTATACTTATGCCTTTCCCCCTTTCCTTTCCTTATTATTTTTTAAACAATTGAAATACCTCTACTACAAAAAGAATTAACAGATACATTAGGTACTGAAGTAGATTAATATAGAAGCACATACATTGTTTGAGGCTGGGAGATGGGGATGGGGGAATTGTATTAGTTCCTTACGTATATATTCCCATTTAACATGTTGTAAGAAAGAAATTGTGAAATGGACTTTGTTCATTTGTTTTACTTCAGTGTTCTTTAAACTTGGTAACTTGAAGATGCATAGATTTTAACTCCAAGAATTCTCCAGCCAGTATACATCTTCAATTTCTCAAGGCTGAGAAACATAAGGTTTACCTGTAGATCATCTGGATAATCACTGAGGACAGAACATAATAAAACCACATTTGGTATTGGGTCAAAGCCATCAAAAGGAAGATTAATTTAGAAAAGAATGGATCCACATAGGGGCCAGAGAAAAACCTGACACAGAAAAAAGCTTCCATGCTTTTGCAGTACTGCAGCTACTTCAGCTGGCTGCTAGTTCAGCAGATCAGCAGATCAAATCTCACCGGCTCAAGGTTGACTCAGCCTTCCATCCTTCCGAGGTGGGTAAAATGAGGACCCAGATTGTTGGGGGCAATATACTGTTTATTATACTGTCTTTGTTGTAAGCCGCCCAGAGTCCTCGGAGAGTGGGCAGCATAGAAATATGAATAATAAATAAATAAAATAAAATAAATAAATGAAGGGAAGGGCAGTGCACAGCATGTGGACAACCACTCCATTGTATGCCCCCCTACTTCTTCCTCATGGACATGTGATTCAGTGCATCTATACAGACATAAGAGGGTTTGCCTGCTCCTAAAAAAAAAAAAAATCTTTACTAGATCCAACCTTCCTTGGCAATTTTTGTGCAGTTTCCCCATATCTTCTTTTTAGGGAAGGTAGTAGGAAAGGTATTTGCTTGGCAGCTTCAAAAGATCCTGGATGAAATAGATTTCCTAAACCCCCTATCAGTGCGGTTTCAGACCTAGTTATTAAACAGAAATATCACTGGTCGCACTTACAGATGGTCTTTGATGAGAGCAGGATGGGGATAGCGCAACCATTAGGGATTTCCTTGACCTCTTAGCAGCTTCCAATATCATTGACAATGGTATTCTTTTGGACCAGCTATGGAGCTTAGGACTAGGCAGCACAGTTCTGTGTTGGTTTAGTTCCTGTTTCCAGTCAGTGTTGATAGGGTGTGAGAGATCCAGCCCCTGGCCACTCTCTTATGGTGTACCGCAGGGCTTGGTACTCTCTCCACTCCCATTTAACATCTACATGAACATCCATCACCATAAATTGAAATATCATCAATATGCTAGTGATATTAAACTTTACATCTCCATATTTGATGACCCGAGTGATACTGTTGCTATCCTTTGACAGTGCCTGGAGGCTGTAGGGGCCTGTAGGGGAACAAGGGGTTATGACTGAACCCTGACAAGACCAGGGCACTTTGGATACATGGAGCTTCAAGATCTAAGTCTTTGACTGCTTTAGTTCTGGACAGAGTTGCACTAGCCTGTTCACAACTTTGGGGTTCTCCTGGACTTGCAACTTTTGCTTAAAAATCAGGTAGTGGTTGTATCTAGGAGAGTCTTTGCAGAGCTTCAGTTAGTGTACCAGCTGCCGTTTTTCCTGGATTAGGACTCCCTATTGCTCAGTCATCCTAGTCAGCTCCCATCTACATTACTGCAATGTGCTTTACATGGTGCTAGCTTTGAAATGCATTTGGAAGCTTCAACTGGTACAAGGCGTGGCAGCACAAGCAGTCTTTGGGGCCCATAGAATGACTCATGACTGCTTTGTGAGCTGCACTGCCTGCTGGTTTGCTTCCAGGTGCAATTCAAAGTATTGTTTATGACTTTTAAAGTCTTCTGTGGTGTAGATCCAGAGTACCTGATGAACCATTTCATCCCATTAAGACAAACCCATCCTACTCATCCCAGCAGAGGGGGCCTACTTCAAATCACATCAGTCAAGGAACTTTGACTGACAGGATCTAGTAAAAGAGTCTTTTCTATTGTAGTGCCCATGCTCTGGAATATCCTGTACCCCCCTTCCCAGGTGAGATTTGCCCTCACCCTGCTATCTTTCTGCAAGGACTTGAAGAGCTGGCTTTGCTGGTGGGCCTGGGGACCAAAAGAAGAATACATCACTGGAGGTGCCTACTAGATTAATCACCTCCACCTCCACCTCCCTGCTGTACTTCTTGCTCTCCCTCCGCTCATTTTTAACATTTCATATTATTATACTTGCACTGTTTATTTTTTATTGTTTTATTTCTTTACTATTATTTTGTTTATATTATCATTTTTTTCCTGTTTTATTGTTGTAAGCTGCCCAGAGTAGCCCCATGGCAAAATGGGTTACAAATAAATTTAACAAAGAAATACAATAGTTTTTGTAGGCCAAAATTGTGGAAACCTTTTGGGAAAAGTGTATTTTTGAGGTTTGATAGCTAATAATACCAGGTTTTTTTTGGAGTTTCAAGATAATCATATTCCACTGCTGGAATGGCCTGGGATTAGCCCAGTTGAAAATCTATGGAACCGACTAAAGAAACTTGTTAGTCAGAAGCGACCCAGCAATAAAACCCAGTTAATAGAAGCAATTATTCAATCTTGGTTCCACATTATAACAGCTGCAGAACTAAAAGACTTGATTCACTCCATGGGAAGATGTTGTAAGGCCATAATTCATACTAAAGGTTACCCAACTAAGTATTAACTGACATGGTGATAATTTTTGTATATCTCATTTTTCCTACGTTTCACTTTTCTTCTTTATATTTAACTGCTATTCTAATAGCAAATCCTTCATAAAAGTTATTGCATTACATTCTTGATTAAATTATCTTTCCATTGATATATAATTTTATGGTAATAATCCAAAAAGAAGTGGTGCTATTAGCTAGTTTTAGAAAATATACTTTTCTCAAAAGCTTTCCACTTTAAATAAATAATAGAGTAGAACAGAAATACATCCAGAAGTAACAGGCTGCCTTGGGTTGCCTTGTAGGAAAGCAAAGCATTTCCTCTTGATTAGCTATATGAACAGACACAGACACCCAGACATGGGCAACATATATAGAAACATCCTGATTAGCATTGGAGAGAAAGTACAGAGGTACACATATATACTACATGTTACTTTGTTACATAGTAGAAAATACAGATATGTCCTATGGCTATTGCTAGTAAGGAGGTCAGAAACAATTCCAGAAACTATACACTGAATGCTTTGCCTACTTCTTTCTCTCTCCAGGGGCTGTAGGAGATATTGTTGTAATATGATGACATCATTAGAGGGAGAAGAGCTAAAATCTTTGGTCCTTTTATTAACTGGGCGGGTGGGGGATTTGATAGACTCCTTTGAGTAAAATAGGTATGCTACAGTATTAGAGATTTAATGCATCCGTTTTTCTCATTATTAAAAAGCAAAAACCAGAAACTGTACTCTGTCTATTGTTTTTGAATTTTAGTAATGTAAATTTAGTGCTTGCAGGAGCTCCAATATTAGATAGGAGCTATGGGTCGCATATCTCTAAACAAAGAAAATAGAACATAAAGGTTTTTGAATTGAGATGGTATAGTGGGGGTAATCGTCTTAATTTTCCTGTTATGTTTTGTTTACATTTTTAATATAGTTCTTCCAATAGTTTTCCTTGAAGAAGTTGCTCAGTGAAGAGATTAATAACAACAGTTAAATCTCTGTGAAAATAGCTTCCCTTTCCAAATATTGCTTGATATTGGTTGAATTTTTAGGGTACCCTCTTAGTGCACAAGAATAATACTGAAGTACCAAAAAGCTAAAAACACAAAAGCAATGGGTTATCTTTCACGGAAGTATAGCGTTCCCTTTGGTGCAAGTGCTGAGACATTTGGAAAACTCTGAAACAAAATTACAAAATTGATAGAAAATGTTTGGGTAGTAAACAATAAACAAATCACATATGTTTTTAATGTCTATCAGTACAGGTGCTTGTTATGAAAAGAGCAATTCATAACAGAATGACATATGAATGAGAATTCATAACAACCAGTACATAGCAGAACATGCTGAATTCCCTACTGGAAAGCAGGGGATCTGAGTTATTATCTTCTATTGGTTTCAGTAGAACAATTATGACTAACTTTAGTTGGACTGAACCTGAAGCTTGAAAGGACCAAACACTGTAATAAAATATTATTTCAGTACTTTGAGAATTAGCAATTGTGGATTTCTTTTCTCTGGGGACTCATAAATGAAAATTGCCACAACAAAGGATTTGGACAAATCAAGTTTAATGGGAAGTCTTCTGGCTGTTGGGAAAGCAGTCCAATATTCAGTCCATTTAACATGAAAGCAATCAAGATATACATGGTTTAATTTTTCACAGCATGCCCACCACCCTAACACTGGAGAGGCATTTATTTTCAAGATTATCAGCTTTTAACATATTTAGCATCTCTCTAGGGAGTTTAGAAACATCAAGAAACCATACTCTGTGAATTAGCAAAAATGAAGCTTGATTTCAAGAATCAAGAAACCAGAAAATAAAGATACTTGTAATGATCTTCCTTCTTCAAGCAGTGTAAAATTTGAAACAGCTACTGTAAAGTGAGTCTCCTTTGGAGAAACACCATAAAGGTAAAATGAGAAGAGGACCGGGGATATTTAAAAAAACAACAACAACCCTGCAACAAACTTTATTTGCTTGACAGTTCAGTTCTGCTCAGGTTTACTTATGAAGAAATCCTAGAATACTGGAAGAGAGAAAGAATTATCCTGCATTCAGACTTACATTATATACTGCTGCTGTACTAATAGAAAAGTGGCAGTATATCTGATGCATGCTTAGCTCAAGAGAAAGGAAAAAGGATGGGAAAAGGCAGATAGTCACATGACATTGTTGAAAAAAAACCCACAGCAGCACCCACATATCAAGGGTACTCTGGATAGAGCCTCGAATGAACATAAATTGATCCATCTTTATTATTATTTATTTATTTATTTTGTCAGATTTATATGCCACCCTTCTCCCGTAGGACTCGGGGCGGCTCACAACAATAGAAAAACCCGACAATAAGTAAAAATTAAATAGTAATAAAACCAAATTAAAAATCCCCAAATACCCAAATTAAAATCCACGGCAGATCAGGGAAGTTGGTGGAAGAGCCATGTCTTTAGGTTGGCGTGGAAGGTGCGGAGGTCAGGGTCTGTCCAGAGGTCAGTGGGCAACCTATTCCAGAGGGTCGGTGCAGCCACAGAGAACGCCCTCATCCTGGGGACCACCAGCTGACATTGTCTAGCTGAGGGGACCCGGAGGAGGGCAGCCCTATGTGAGCGCACTGGGCGGTGGGAGGCCGGTAGGAGGTGATCCTGCAAATACCCCAGGCCCGTGCCATGAAGGGCTTTATAGGTGAGTACCAGCACCTTGAAGCGAATCCGGAGGACCACTGGCAGTCAGTGCAGCTCGCGCAATAGTGGTGTTATATGGGAGTAGCGGGACGCACCCGTAACTACTCGCACGGCCGCATTCTGGACCAGTTGGAGCCTCCGGGTACACCCCAAGGGCAGCCCCATGTAGAGGGCATTGCAGTAATCCAACCGAGAGATAATGAGAGCCTGAGTGACTGTACGGTGGGCGTCCCTGTCTAGAAAAGGGCGTAACTGGCGCACCAAGCGAACCTGTGCAAATGCCCCCCTTGTCACGGCTGTTAGATGGTCCATTAAACACAGCCATGAATCAAGGAGGATGCCAAGATTACGGACCCTATCTGAGGGAGCAAGGCACTCCCCTCCCATCAACAGTGATGGGGCAGCTAGATCATGGGACGCCGGAATCCACAGCCACTCTGTCTTGGAGGGGTTGAGTCTGAGCCTGTTCCTACCCATCCAAACCCGTACCGCCTCCAGGCCATTAGACATCACGGAAAGGGCATCCCTAGGTTGGTCCGGGGTGGAGATGTACATCTGAGTTAAATGTGGGTTAACTAAAGTAAAGACTAATAAAAGGAAAAAACTTCATTCAGTACATAATTGAACTAAGAATTTGCTACAACCTGATGTGGAAATGTACAACAATTCAGAAAAGTTAGGACAAATTCATGGAGAAATTGATTATTAGTGGCTACTAAGCTTTAGAACTATTTGTTACCTCCAAAATTTTGGAGGTAGCATATGATAAATACTGTGTGCTAGGAAGTAATAGTGGAAGAAGTATTGTCATCCTTTTCTTGATAGGCCAATTTTTGTCTGTGACTGACTAGTCATGTTCTTAAATAAGATGATACTATGAACAGATTTATGAAAATGGAATAATGGATGCCCATTATAATGCTACCACCTTCCCTCTATGGAACACTGGCAGCTCCTAAAGCCAAGAATGCTCAGGCATATATTGGTAAAATATAATACACATATTCATAGAATATGTAGATCAGATTTTCACTTAGCTTCCCCTGCCTCAGTAAATAAATCTATAAAAAAAAGCAAGGGAATTTTAAGATCTGGAAATGAACAGTAAAACTGAAAAATGAACAAACGAATGCCTACATTACGCCTCACATACCTAACCAAGAATTAGCATTTATTTCTTCCTTTTAGCTATTGTCATGAGAGTTTCAGCACAATGGCAAAAGTTGTGGAACAGAAATCAAGAAAATGTCTAACTGAAAGCAGGCACAAGGAGAAATCTTAAATGCTGCGTTTTGCAATCTCTTTTTTGCATCCCCTAGAATCTCATATATAATTGCTAAAAACTAATAGCATATTTAAACCATTTTATGGCAAGGAGCACATAAAAATCATGTAGAATTGTTGTAGAAACACAATAATAGGCATAACATTTAAAAAGGAAAACAGTGACCCAGTCCACCACAACCAGCCTCACTTTCTGTTATATCATTACTTCAATCATTATGGAAAAAAGAAGTCAACATGAAAGGCATATGGCATTAAATGATTATCCATTCCTGTCTCTGTACAAGGTAGATCCATTTTTGATATACTACAGTATGACATTGAACAGGCACAAACAGGAACACTTTGCAGCATCTGCTACCAATTTTCTTTACTACCAAGAAGCCCATCCCTTGCTCTTCTTTGCCGTTCTTTATGTTACCATTCTGGCAGCTTGGGGATATAGAAAATCAAGTGCAGATCCATTGTGCAGATTCAGAAGAACTATTTTTCTCCTTGAACTCAATCAAATCCAAGACTTAGGGGAAATTATCCTTTGGGGAAAACAGAGATTGGAGTACCCTCTCCCTCCATTCTTTCCTTAGTGTTCTGTAGTGAACTTAAAAACCAGTTTTATTAGTGAAGTGGATTGTAAGCCTTTCTTGTCAGTTTCATAATGCCTAAAGAAAACATGAGGTTTTTTTTCCTTTTAATATACATCTTTTCTGGGGATTTTTCCACAGGACAAGCTGATAGCCTTGAAGCACATAATATAGTCAATAAGATAATGTGTCATGTGTTCCAAGAATGAAGTAGCCAAGATACTGATAGAATATAGGACTTATGTAGATCTGACCACTATTAAGACTGAGAAGACTAGAAATAAATTGCAACTCATAAATAAACAGAAGCCTAGTCTATAGTGGATAGTAAATCATAATTAAGAAGAATCAACATTAGAAGGCTCCAAATTGTTAATCAGTTTTGATCCACTGAAAACAGCAAACCAATCCGCCCTCATCAGGTGTAAATTAGTACCTGTTTAATGACACATCAACACTCACATTAAAAAAAAAACCTGGAAAATGAAATGATAATTAAAACTTGATAAAGTGTGGGCTGTGGAAATAATTTGTGATACTTCCAGATATGAATAATATAGAAATTATCGGGAATGTTATTCTTTAATATGGGTAATGGGTATCCTAAAAAATGCTCCATAAATGAATTTGCCTGATAGTTAGAAAAACTCATTGAACTGTGATAATTTAAAATTTAAAGAGTTAAAGGGTGAAATCCAACCAAATCAAAATCAATCAGACTTACATTCTATTTATTTTAGTAGTGCTAGCAAAATATGCTTTGCCTTGTACATTCCCGATGGCACTGTTAAACCAAGTACAAACTCAGACCACGACCAAAGATATTCAAGGAAGAATACTTTATGGCTTCTCAAAGATCTACAGCACTGTGATTTGTTTGAGCAAAATGATGTATTTGTTCTAAATAGCTAGAGGATTTCTATCTAGTAAATAAGCTAATGTTTTCTAGCACCACCTGCATTTCAAGTTTTGAGTGGTGAGTGGGAAATGCTTTCTTGATTTAGAACACCTGTTGACTGAACACCAGGGTGGATTTGATTTAAATCAAACTGATTTAAATCATGATTTAAATCACGATTTAAATCACTAGTCAGTAAGGCTTGATTTAAATCATAGTTTTCTACATAAAGACTAATTCTTGCTGGTATAACTTAATATGCAAGTAGATGAAGATTTTTAGAATAACAACTTCATATTAATTTTTTTTATCCCCAGTTTAATAGCTGTCGAGTCCTACCGGAGCTCGCCATCAATGGGGGGTGTGGGAGGAAAAGGAGTGGAGATAAGCAGCCGCAGCGAACACACAAACAGTTCCTGGATAGCAGCATTCAGGGCGATGATTGATGACGTTGCCGGGCCTCTCCGATTCTGCTGTCCTCGCTGCTCTGGTGCTCGCAGCTGTTACTGTTAAGGGAGTGGGGGGTGCTTGATTGATAATCACCAGATGTATGTTTAAGGGGCTGAGTTTTTGTTAAATAGCACTGTGGTGTGATTACACCCAGTGCTGACTTTGAACCAAAACACCGACTTGTACTTTACTTTTGACTGCAAGCTTATCATTGCCAAAGTAAACCCTGATTCTCTGTGCGTTACTGGTGATTATTTTCTATCGCAGTTCTGAACGAACGACAAGCCGAGAGAAAGTCAGCACTTGGTTCCTTTTCGCAAGAGGTGAGGAGTCCCTGTGGCTTTGCAGCAAAGGGGGATATGGCAGAAGGGACAGCCTTGGAAGAGCAGGAGTGTGGTGGAGATGTGGAGGGCTGGAGGGAAAGACGATGGACTGAGGAGGATGAAGGGGATTGGGGGTATCCTGCCTCATCCGGTCCCAGCACCATGGATATGCTACGTGAGCGTTTTGGGGAATCTGGATTTCGTGACGCCCCATCCTGGCAGCCCTGGGTTGCAGGGCTGGAGCCTCCAGGTTCTTCTTGGCAGGATACAGGGGTGACTGCTTCGGAGACCCAATTCCGGCTCACAAGTCCTAAATTGAGGATGGAGCGGACCTCTAGACGATCCATGGACCAACCCCCTCCAGAACAAGACCAAGGTGCCTCGTCGGGAGACCTTGGAGCCGGTCCTGAGCCCCAACCAACGCAATTGGCAGGGGGCTTACCTGTTGGGGGTCGCGGGGCGACGAGGGACCGACCTAGGCAGGAAAGGAGAGCGACTGGAGCAGCGAGGACCCCAGGCCCCATGCCTTGGCCTCCGGGGGCCCCGCCGGGGCTGTGGGTCCCGCAGGCCGTTTGGGGACCGCCTGCCCTGCAGACTTCCTTTGACGGAAGCCCTGAACGAGTGGCTCTTTTCTTAAGCCAGGTGATAAGCCATATGGACCAATATGGACAGTGGTATCCCTCCCAGTGGGCTATGGTGGTTGCTGTTATGGGGGTCCTGACGGGAGAAGCGGCTGAGTGGGTGGCAGGCCTCCATGCTAAACATGCAAGGGAACTCGTGGACATGGGACGATTTCTGGAGGCTCTTCGTGCCAGATTTGAAGACGAAACAAGCGCCCAGGTTGCAGAGGGGGATTTGTTTGCGCTTAAGCAACGGGGCGTACCAGCAAAGGAGTATGTACAGGAGTTCCGAAAGATTGCGGCTCGGTTGGTGGGGTGGCCAGAACGTCTTCTGGTGCACCAATTCCATAAAGGACTAGACCGTGATTTACGGCAAGCCTGCGTGTACCGGGGCTTGCCCCCCAAGTTGAGTGTGTGGTACAAGGCAGCCATCGAATTGGACGTCGGTCTCCGAGAATTCCGTATACGGGGTGAAGGGGTTGCAAGTCAAGGAAAACGACCAGCAGAATGCACACGAACACCCAAGGAGACTAAACCGAATGCTGGCTCCGGCTTGGGGGAAAGGATCCAGCGGCCTGTGTTTCGTTGCTTCAGATGTAATCGCCTTGGTCATCGAGCAGCTGACTGTCCTCATCCCATGCCCCGCAACTTGGACCAAAACCCCCCTCCTAGAGCTGTGTTGAGAGGCAGAGGCCGACCAACATCCGAACGGTCCCAAATGACTCGAACATCCTGTATGGAGAGGGATCCCCTGGCTACAGATACTAAGAAAGTGGTGGCGGAAAAATTCCCGATTGTGGCTGGGGATAGTGATGATGACGATGAGGACCAACACGACCCGATGGTGAGCGACCCCATCTGACCTTTTGTGGTACCAGTCGTACTCCGAAACCCACGGGCAACCACTGGACGCCGATATGAAGCATTGATTGACTCAGGGTGTACTCGTTGTTTAATTCGTAGGGCAATAGTTGACGAACTTGGGCTGCGGGTTGTGCGGTTGAGAACCCCTATTACATTTGAACAAATGGATGGTTCATTGCTGGGAGGGGCACCAGTGACTCATATAACAGAAAAGGTGCACCTCGATATTGGGGAGCACACCGAAACTATTCGGTTTATTATAGTGGAGAAAATGTTAGAACCAGTAATTTTAGGATTAGCATGGTTGGACAAGTGGGCTCCTACGATATGGTGGGAAGGGGTTTTTCGCAAACTTCGATTACCGTTGGGACCTCCCCCTACCAAGGAGGAAAAGGAGCCAGCAGGGGGAATAGAAGTAGAGAGCCCACCAGCAGACACGACGTATCCTAATGTGTATAGGGATCTCGCCAGAGTCTTTAGTGAGGAGGAATGTGAGACCCTGCCTCCTCACCGGCCTACGGATTGCAGTATTGAGTTAATACCCGGGGCAAAGCTACCCAAGCCCCGGATGTATTCAATGACACAACCCGAACTAAAAGAATTACGAAAATATATAGACAAGAACTTGGCCCGGGGTTTTATCACACCTAGTCGATCAAAGATGGCTGCCCCTGTCCTGTTTCGTGGGAAGAAAGATGGGGGTTTACGCTTATGCATTGACTTCAGAGGTATCAATGCAGCGTGTGTGGAGCCCCTCTATCCACTTCCTTTAATGAAGGACCTGTTAGCTGCCCTAGCCACCGGTCGTATCTTTACGAAACTCGACCTACGCGAAGCGTATTATAGGATACGAATCAAACCAGGGGATGAGTGGAAAACAACATTCAATTGTCCCTTGGGAAGCTATCAGTTCCAGGTCATGCCGTTCGGACTACAGGGCGCCCCTGCGGTGTTCATGCAGTTCATCAATGAAGTGCTGCATGAACATCTGTACAGGGGTGTCCTTGTATATTTGGATGACATCTTAATTTACACGCAAACTGAAGAGGAACATATATCTCTGGTCCGACAGGTCTTAGACAAATTATTAGCTGCTAGGCTGTACGTGAAACTATCCAAATGTGAGTTTCACAAAAAGAGGATAGATTATCTAGGCTATAGAATATCAGAGAGCGGGGTAGAGATGGATCCCAGAAAAGTCCAGGCAGTGCTTGAATGGCAGGCCCCTAGAACCAGAAAGCAATTGCAGAGCTTTCTAGGCTTTGCAAACTTCTATCGGCAGTTCATTCCCAGATTTGCTGAAATAGCCCTACCACTAACGGATCTGTTACGGACCAAACCGGCCATGGCTAAACCAAAGCCGGGACAAGCGTTGACGTGGTCGTCAGCGTGTCAAATGGCTTTCGAGCAGTTAAAAACACTCTTTGCTCAAGAACCAGTACTCAAGCATCCAGACCCAACGCAGGCATTTGTAGTCCAGGCAGATGCTAGCGACGTGGCTGTAGGAGCAGTACTCCTACAAAGAACACAGCAGGGAGGGTTACAACCTTGTGCCTATACGTCTAAAAAGTTAACCATGACAGAGCGGGCATGGGCGATCTGGGAAAAAGAGGCATTCGCGGTCCGTTGGGCATTGATGACATGGCGACATCTCTTGGAGGGGGCGTCTCATCCTTTTGAGGTATGGACGGACCATAAAAACTTAGAAGCCTTACAAACGCCCAGGCGACTATCTCCCAAACAGATAAGGTGGGCACAATATTTTCAGTGTTTCTCTTTCCGGTTGCGGTATGTTCCTGCTGGGAAAAACTTCCTGGCTGATGCACTGTCCCGGATGCCACAGTATAATAGCAAGCGAGAGGAAGTGATAGAACCTCTAATTGCACCTTCCCAAATCCTATTAAGACTTACAGAAGTAGATGGTCACTTACGTACCGAGTTTAAAACAGCTTTACAACAGGATCAATGGGTAATCCAAAACCCCTCTATGGTTAGCTATAATGATGGAATAGCGTGGGGGGAGAATAGAATATATGTTCCAGAACATTTACGGAACGTAGTGTTATGCAGGTGCCATGATGCCAAGTCAGCAGGCCATTTTGGGTATTTAAAAACTCTACACCTTGTGAGGAGGCAATTCTGGTGGCCACGAATGCGTAAGGACATAGAAACATACGTAAAAGGTTGCACAACCTGTGCAACCGCCAAACCCTGGTCTGGACGACCGTTAGGACTATTACAGACAGTCGTGAATCCTAGCAGGCCTTGGGAAGAGATCGCTATGGATTTCATAGTCGATCTCCCCCCTAGCCATGGCCACATTGTAATTTGGACGGTGGTAGATCTGTTTTCGAAACAGGCCCACTTTGTGCCATGTAAAAGCATACAATCCGCGCGACAATTAACCGAACTCTTTTTACAACATATCTATCGTCTCCATGGAGCACCTAAGAGGATTATATCCAACCGCGGTGTTCAATTCACCTCTAAGTTTTGGAGACGATTTGTCCGTTTAATTGGGTCCTCTCAAGGGTTAAGTTCAGCATTCCACCCGAGCACTAATGGGGCAGCTGAACGGGCCAATGCCATGGTCGAAAGATATATCAGATGCTACGTTTCTTACCAGCAGACGAATTGGTCAGGACTCCTGCCTTTCGCCGAAGTGGCATATAACAACATACCTCACCGCAGTACTGGGTTCTCCCCTTTCCAAGTAATATATGGCCGAGAGTTTTCAGCCATTCCAGAGTTAGATCCCCCTATGACAGACGGTGACACGCCACGCAGTTGGGCCGATAAAATTAGTCATGTATGGCCAAGTGTAAAAACAGCATTACAAAAGGCAGCAGACGAGTAGAAAAAATATGCAGACAAGAAAAGAGCTGATCCAAAACCATTCCGGATAGGAGACAAAGTATACTTATCTACGAAATACCTTAAACTCCGACTGCCCAGTAAAAAATTAGGACCTAAATATATAGGACCATTTCCCGTAACACAAGTCATCAATCCCGTAACCGTAGCTCTTAAACTTCCCCCTCTGTTTAGTAGGATACATCCCGTATTCCATAGCAGTTTGGTGAAACCGGTGACGATAGAAAGGCCAGGTACCTCGACTACTCCACCGGGTCCCGTGCATACCAACCAATATGAGATAGATCAGATATTGGACTCCAGGGTTCGTAGGGGGATGTTACAATATCTTGTGCGGTGGAAAGGATACCCTGTAACACAGGCCTCGTGGGTGGCAGCACCCGATGTTCACGCTGCCCGATTGATACAACGGTTCCATCGGAAATACCCAGACAAACCTAATGCAGGATCGTAACAGTGACTAACATTTGTATGCTTTCTATTTATAGGTGAGCTCCTGGTAGGGGAGGCCGCCTGTCGAGTCCTACCGGAGCTCGCCATCAATGGGGGGTGTGGGAGGAAAAGGAGTGGAGATAAGCAGCCGCAGCGAACATACAAACAGTTCCTGGATAGCAGCATTCAGGGTGATGATTGATGACGTTGCCGGGCCTCTCCGATTCTGCTGTCCTCGCTGCTCTGGTGCTCGCAGCTGTTACTGTTAAGGGAGTGGGGGGTGCTTGATTGATAATCACCGGATGTATGTTTAAGGGGCTGAGTTAAATAGCACTGTGGTGTGATTACACCCAGCACTGACTTTGAACCAAAACACCGACTTGTACTTTACTTTTGACTGCAAGCTTATCATTGCCAAAGTAAACCCTGATTCTCTGTGCGTTACTGGTGATTATTTCCTATCGCAGTTCTGAACGAACGACAAGCCGAGAATAGGTTAATCATTCATATTTGGACAACTTTTCTGTTGTACTTAGGAAGGAGAAAAATAATCATTACTTTAATAATAACAATTTAAATAGATTTATTCAACTGAAACAATAACATTACAGCATATGTTATTTGCTTAAACAAACATCCATGTTTGTTAACTAATTTGGCTAAACAAAATATATATATTTTAAGAAACTTAGACTGTCAGCCCAGCCTACACATGAAAAACTTAAATACTGTCCTCTGTAGCTCACTCGTCATCTTCATCTTCTTCTTTGTTCATAATCTGGAAAAGAAAAACAAGCTTTCCTGCTTTATTGGGTCCCAAACGATTTCTCAATTTAGAATGAATGAGTCCAAAGGAAGAGAATATTCTTTCAACGCCTGCAGAAGAAGCTACTGCTGTTAAAAGTGAAATCATTACTTGAACAGTCTCTAAATCCAAGTGCTTAAGTGACTTCCACCAGTTCACTGGTGTGACTTTCTTTAAAATATCTTCAGCAAACATATATTTCTTGAATGGTTCCCCCTTAGCTTTGAAGTTTATTATAGTTGGCATTACAGATGGATGATTGCTGGATACCCATGTCATAGCTAACTCCTCTTCCTCAGCACTTAAGTTTTGACCCTGATACTGGATATTGACAATATTTGCCAAAAAATGAGCTGGAGACAGCACTTGTCCCATTCGTTTTTTTAATGCTTGTAATTTAATTCTGTCGATGTGTAGTTCTGTTTTTAAGTGTTCACTCAGTTCCTTCCAAATTTCAACAGCATCAGCAATAAAACAGCTATTTTTCTGTATTTTGTTTAAAGCTTCAGAGATGGGTTTCAGGATGCTCAGCATATGTTCAACATTTCTCTTAAGCCCAATGTTGAGGATTTTGGCTGTGACAGTGCCATCTATTTTATCTTGATTTTCTTCACAAACTGTCATCAGAATAGGCCAGTTCTTGATATACTGCTCAAAACAGTCCACCACAGTGTTCCATCTAACATCTTGTGGGAGCGTTAGCTTGGTTCCACCCATCCTTTTCAGAGCTGCTGCAGCAAAATGATTGTTATGGAAGTATTTAGCAATTTCAACAACATTAGTCTTTATTTCTGGAACACTTAAGTCTTTGGCTAAGAGGTGCAGCAAATGAGCACTGCAACCATATGTTATTAGTTTTGTATTCCCTTCCTGCTCTTCTAAATTTCTTCTCATCTTGGATACATTTGCAGCATTGTCTGTGACCAAACTGCGTACTAGACATTTGAATTTTTGTTCACATGTTATTATAGCTTTTACTGCCACTTCTTGTAAGTATTCTGCTGTGTGTGCATTTCCTGATGTATCAATTGTTTGTGCAAGGAAGACTTTCCTTTCTTCTGTTGTTATACAAGCACATACAATAGGATAATTGTGGACATGGACTGGCCTCTTTTCCACCTTGGACTCGGACGTACAATGATGTACAAGAAAGCCAACCTGCTAGCATTGCGAGACTCCCCCCTCTTGCAAGTTTGGTCCTCCACTTTATCGAGGGCCCACCTCGATGATGGGCTTTGGAACCCCAAGAGGTGGCATGCGAAAACTAGAGGGTTGAGGGGTTTTATATCAAAAGTTTTTGTAAATTTTTTAAGGGGTTCTAGGGAGGGGGAGGGTTTGATTGGAATGCGGGTTGTGGGTATGGGGGATAGCCCACAAAGGGGAGGGGTGGGCCTGGCAAGGAAACACGGCGTGGGAGGTGGGGATCTCGGGGTCGAGGGGGGAGTCATAGTTTGTCCAGATAGTGCTCTGAATATCATTACCGTGAGTGGGAGGGGTAGGTATGGCGGGAGCAGGGGGCCATATCGAGTCAAGGGAGCACGTACCCGCTGTTTACAAGCGGTGACATGCTCCGGTTCCCAAGGCTCCACCCGTTCCCCAGGTTGCACAGACCCTCAGGACCCGACCTTCGGCTGATGCTGTGCAATGCCAAGTCCGTAGTAAATAAAGCCCCCCTCATTTGTGATCTTATTTGTGAGGGGGGAGCGGACCTGGCGGGTATTACGGAGACCTGGTTGGGCCAGGAGGGGGGGTCCCCCTCGTTGAAATGTGCCCACCAGGTTTCCTCGCATTCCATCGGCCGAGGTTACAGGGCAGGGGCAGGGGAGTAGTGGTTATTATTAAAGAAGGTCTGAGACCGAGGGAGGCCACTGTTCCTCAGACGGCCGGCTGTGAGTCCCTCCTCGTGAAGTGGGGTCATGGGGTTCAGATGGGTTTGCTGATCACGTACCTGGCTCCCTGCCACGTGGCAACAGCCCTGCCTGAGCTACTCAACGTCATCGCCGCGGTGGCGGTTGATACCCCCAGGCTTATGGTCATGGGGGATTTCAACCTGCCATCCATGGGTGAGGTGTCTGAGGTGGCTCGGGAGTTCATGGCTTCCATGACAGCCATGGACCTGACCCAGTTAATTCATGGCCCTACCCACATGGGGGGAAACACGCTGGATCTGGTTTTTGTCTCTGGACAGTGGCTGAGTGATCTTGAGATAGGGGATCTAGTTACCGAGCCCTTGTCATGGTCAGATCACTCGTTCCTTCGTCTCAACCTTCAAACCGCTGCAGCCCACCACAGGGAGGCGGAGCCGGTAAGATGGTACCGCTCCAGGCGCCTGATGGAACCTGATAGGTTCCAGATGGAGCTTGGACCATTTCCCGAGGCTCTGGCACACGCCTTGACTGGAGACCTAGTGGCCACCTGGGATAGGGCGGCCGCTGGAGCTCTGGATCGGGTCATGCCTTTGCGGCCTCTGACCCGCGCCGATCTCATTTGGCTCCTTGGTTCACTGAGGAGCTGAGGGAGTTGAAGCACCGGAAAAGACGCCTAGAGAGTAGTTGGAGGGCCAGTCTTTCTGAATCGGACCGGACACTGGTAAGATCCCATATTAGGAATTACCTAGTGGCGATAAAAGCAGCGAAATATAGTTATTTTGCTGCTCTTATTGCATCATCAGATAACCGCCCAGCCTCAGTCAGACAGAAAGAAGAGTTCATTGCATAAACAAACTGGGCATTTTTTTCATCAATTAACTCTTTTTCTAATCTGCTAGTTTTTATCACAAACTTATCTATGGTGGTTCCAGGAGGGAAGGGTTTTTTCTTTCTTTTAGGTGATAGTGATATGTGGCTGTGGGTGTCTGATGATGATGATGCGAATGAAGCACTATCCTGAATGGATAACTCTGAAACTGTAGAACAGGAGGATGGTGATCTTGAAGGTGGATAGTTTCCAGAATCCATGAATTCCCCTAAACAAAAAAGTCAATGCTGTTATTTTATTGTTTATACAATTTCTGCTTATTGTACACAGCACTGCCCCAAAAGGAATATTTGCTTTTCTTCATAACTGTACCAAATGACAGTAACATGTAGTATTAATAAGAAATATAATTTTGCTCAAACATGACTATTCAGGGCAGTCTTAAGAAATATGATTCAATAAAAATGTTTACCAACCTGAAGATCCTGCCTGTTCAAATGTGCTTCTTTGGTCATCTTCATCACAGCACTTCTCATGATGTTGCCTCATTTGGGCCACCAGGCCTTGAATTTCTTTGTTGCAGTGTTTGCAATTTGCACGCATGCCTGCCTTACCGATAGGTAAAGGAACTTCATTAAAATATTGCCAAACTGGGTCTCTTTTACGGCCTTCTGCCATTATAGGTTTTTTCCTCCAAGGAAAGAATGTGATAAACCTCAGGTCATACACACAAAAAGATCCAAAGATTTGTCTGTCTGTGGCTGTGCAGTATTGTGCTCAGAAAGTTTCATTTTCATTTTGTACTGCTTGTCTGCTTGCCCCTTCCTCCTCACACTTAGTTTCACTTTCTTCTTGTGCAGATCTATTCCACTCCAAACAATCAGAAAAATATTGTTTCTATTCTATTCACTGAACTTCTTGAAACTTAGCACTGAAGGGGTTGATTCTGTATTCATAGGTTTGTAGAACAATAGGATTAAGGTCTTTTTCTCAACTCTGTTCATGTTATAACATTATTGCTGTGAAGAAGAGGCATGTGATCTCTGCTGAGTCAAATTCAGTTTTGAGAACTGCAAAAGTAAACCAAGCATCTGTGTTAATATCTTGTAGCAGAGAAACTGCCCAATAATCTTACAAAAACCTCTGGAAGAGCATGACATTGTGAATGGATTAATGGAATTTATTTACCAAAAAAATTAAACATATACAGTTTATTCTACATAATTAAAAAACTAATCTTTATTTCATGATGGAATAACCTTTGGATGGTAATATATTTTCCTCAAAAAGCATTTTATTAAAAAAAATCTGATTTAAATCAAAAAAATCCAATTGAAATAAAAAAATCAAATTTAAATAAAAAAAATCTGATTTTTTTTATTTTTTTTAAAAAAATCATTGATTTTTATCCACCCTGCTGAACACTTTACAATTAATTTAAAAGTCAAGGCTAAACCACCCCATCTTCAGATAAGGATTGCTGTACTTTTTAAAAATCTTCTCCTGTAATTTAATTGTGCATTCCAACAATTTTCATAATGGACTGCATAAGCTTGATGAGATAAAAATAGGACTTATTTGGGAAATCAATTTGATCCATTTTATCAAGGTGACTAGGTGGAGTTTCTTTCTTAGGAATAATAATAATCTATTTCAAAACTTTAGCAATGATTAATAAAAAATACTGCTGTTTTAATTTATTAACAGACAAAACTCAGATCAAGGAATAAAGTAAGCTTTTGCATGATTTCATTATATTTGTTATTTTTTTGCTTGTTTAACAACTACCCAACTTAACTGTTGTTGAAGAATTTTTGAGTCATGTCTCTTATATAATGTTTCTCTACTTTGGCAGATTTAAGATGCCTTGCTGGCTTGGGAATGCTGGGAGTTGAAGCCCAAACATTTTAAAGTGCTGAAGCTGAGAAAAACTGCCATAGGGATAGCATTTTGTTTTCACATGTGGCAGATAAAATACCCACAGAAATGCTAGTTGTCACAAATTCAACCATTGCTAACTAAAGGTTATCCTTTACCAGTTCTCATGCAGCCAAACAGCACCATCTGGTTCAAGAGGACGCTATCAGTAGACATCTCTCTCTCTGTGTTTGCATATGTGTGTAAACATGCCCTTCATCTCAGGCAGAGGTGCATAGAAACTAAGGGAACCTGAAAAAAGAGAAAAAACGCATAGACCAACTGATTAAGGGCTGAATATCTTCATGAACATGGAAGGAGGGAGGAACATTTGGGGAGGGAACAGAATAGAATAGAATGGAGTATCCTATTGAGAACATTGCTGCTTGGTTGGAAATATGAATAGGGGCCTTCTGCATCGTAACTTTTTGCTGCAAATTGTGGTGGTAATACTTATGTCATCCAAAGTTGGATCACAGTTCTCAGATGAGTTCTATCCCTTCCAGATGATGTTTCTAATACAGAAGATAAGAACTAGCAAACAAGAAATTGAATGTTGTGTTGTAGGTCAGTAGGATTCTAATTTAGAGACTAGTCAAGATAACCAGATTCAAGAATAATAGAACAGATAATATCTCTTCCACCAGAGTTCACAACTCTATTCTGAAAGATCTATTCTAGTTTTGCTGTCCATCTATCAGTCTTCATACATTAAGCAGGCAAATTCTAGAGTAGACTGAAATCTAGTCCTATTACTAATCAAAATAAAGCAGTTTTACTGGAGGACAGATGTCTGTGTATTAGTCAATCTGCCCTTTGTTCCTTAAGAGTTCTTCAGGTTGTTCTCTCAATGCTACGTTGTTATAGAAACATTGAATAGTGCCTCTAATCATAAGTCCTCCTTATCATTTTCTTCATTTCACCTTGACTTTATAAATTGGTGGTGGGTAGGTTAAGAGTAGGTCACAGAGGAAGCAAATGCATTAAGTTCTGTTTTCTTGTTTTGTTTCACAAAAGCATCTATACTTTTATATAGAAGATATTATTTATTATTATTATTATTTGTGGTAAATAATACCACAACTTAACAAAAATGATAAAAACAATTATCATAAGGTTGGCAGGAATTTTGATCAACTTTTGATCAAGCACTTGTGATACGGATTGCACCCCTGAATTCATTATTTGCTCCAACATTGCCTCCCCCTCTCTTATCCCTTGCATTTCTTAGGAAAATAGAGATTGTGAGATAAACAAGAGGATTAAGCTGGAATGATAGAACAGAATAACAGAGTTGGAAGGGACTGCTCAGACGGGAAACCCAATACCATTTCAGGTAAATGGTTGTCCAATCTCTTCTTAAAAGTTTCCAGTGTTGGAACATCCACAACTTCTGGAAGCAAGTCATTCCAATGATTAATTGTTCTAACTGTCAGTTTTCTCCTCAGTTCTAGGTTGCTTCTCTCCTTGCTTAGTTTCCATCCATTGCTGCCTTCAGATGCTTTGGAGAATAGGTTGACCTCCCTCGTTTTATGGCAACCCCTTAGTTATTGGAACACTGCTATTCATGTAACCTCTAGTCCTTCTTTTCATTAAACTAGACATATCCAATTGTAGCTATCATTCTTTATATGTTTTAGCCTCCAGTCCCCTAAATATATATTTTGTCTTTCTAGATAAATATTTCCAAAAGAAGATTGATTATTCCCTATTTAGTATGGACAGCAGATATACTATTTGGCTAATGTATTGCATTTGCATTTGCCCAAATGGTTGGACAAAACAAAATTATTTAAATTTTGACCACATGAAATCAGTAAATCCGTAAAGATGTGGGATAAAGCTTTGGGGAAGTTATTTGGAAAAGAAGCTTGGAAAAATATAATACAAATTTATCAAGAACCTGACTATGACAAAAGTGAAATGCAAAGGAAAATATATATCTACAAACATCCATTAACAAGAAAAGCAAAATACATAATTAAGGCATATTAGGAAGAGTTGTCTGGGGAAAAATGCCTAATATTTTTTTATTGTTCCTTCCTGCAATTTTTTTGTTCTGTCATTTCTTTTCTCCACAATTTAACACTGTCCAGAATTAATTTTTTTTAGTAAAGATAATAATTGAATAGTAATAAAAAAAGTATAATAAATGCAAAGGAAAAGAAAAAAATGTAGAGAAAGGAAAAAGGTTTGAGAACTAGGAATTACACCCAGTTATCTTACCCGTGACAGGGCAGCATATTAATTTAAATTTAATAAATACATAAATTAAAGAAAGGAAAAATAAATATATAAGGAAGGGATTTCCAAACAGTTTTAAAAACTTTTAAAATTTTAACTCTTAATTTATAATCAATTATTTCTTCATTTTATATCCAATCTCTTTATTTACAGCCATGGTGACCCAATGGTTAGAATTCAGTATTGCAGATTAATTTTCCTGACTGCCGAATGCCAGTACTTTGGAAGTTCAAGTCTCACTAGCTGAAGGTTGATTCAACCTTCCATCCTTCCGAGGTTGGTAAAATGAGGACCCAGATTGTTGTGGCAATATTCTGACTCTGTAAACTGCTTAGAGAAGTTATAAAGCTTTGGGAAGCGGTATATAAGTTTAAGTGCTATTGCCATCTATAAACAAATTCATAAAGCATTATCATATTGTCTTGATATTAGCAAAGGTTCATTAAGGGTTATCAGAAATAGCAACATATTTATTTTAATCTTGATAAAATAAACCAATTTTATATTCCTTTTCCTTCTGACAATTGTAACATTTAGTCTATTCAAATAATGCCATAGATCTTGATTTCTTTTCAATTTTTTTTGCCCCTTTTCATAAAATTCATCCAAGTTTTAAAATAATATAAAATAATTATTTAAATCACTCTTTATTATTTGTATTTCATCAATTTCTTTTGTACATTTAATGAGATATCTTTCAGTGTATGTGTATGTATTTGTTTATTGAATAGCCCGAAGGCCTTTTCAAACAAAACAGAAAAGAAAAAGGGAAAAAGGCAAAACAGTCACAGAAATAACAATCTAAAAGTATATTATATATGACATTAAAATTTTACAATATCAGATTTCAATAGCTAAATTGCCAAGACTAGATAGCCCAAATAAGATAGCTCCTCTCTAACTCAGCTCATCTTTCTTACAATCAATGAAATTCTTTTCAATATAACTGGCTCGTATTGCTGTCATCCTTTTAAGATAGCGAGTGATAGCCCTTACCATGGGAGGAGAGTCAGCCTTCAACAAAAATGCTAATTTATGCCTTATATTCCAGTGGGGAAATTTATTTATAATTGGGGACAGATATTGTTTTCTTACTTCCTCATACAGCCTACATTCGAATATTATATGCGCCGTGTCCTCCACGACGTTTACCCCACATATACATGTTCTTTTGTCACATGGGATTTTCTGGTAACGGCCGAATTTAACATTGGTATCTAAAAGTTCGAATCTAAACTTAACAAATAACTGTCTCTCCACTGATGGCATTTCTAAATGTAAATACTTTTCCAGGGTGAAAGTTGTTTTAACTGCTGTCAGCAGTTTAAGGGAATGATTAGTTGAAAGAGTTGCCATGTCCATTTGCCCATGTACATCTTTAATCCGTTGTTTAACTTGCTTCAGTGTGTCACACAACGGGAACCCTACGCCGTATCAGTTCAATATTTCTGACAGCCGGGTTAGCCAGGAATATCTTTGAGGATTTGAAATCTGCTGTTCCTCTAGGCAGATTTTTGGGAGTCTGCTGGCTTCCATCCGAGTCATTTTTAGCCAGTAGGCTACCGCCCTAGTGATTGTATAGGTGTACAGTGAGAAATGTCCCAATTCAGTTCTGACGGCTGCAGCTGAAGTGGAATTGTTTACCCCGAGCATCTTCCTTAACAAATTATTTTGAGTTCTCTCCAATATGGGGGCCTCTGTAAGACCCCAAATTTCAGTACCATAGAGCATGATCGGAACAAGTTTAGCCTGAAAGACTTTACGAAGAGGTAAAATGGAGGTTGGTTGGATACGTTTACTTAATTTGGATACAAGGCTTGCTCCTGCTCTGACCTTTTGAGAAAGGTATTGATGGTGCGGAGTCCAACCTCCTGCACTGGAAAAAACAATTCCAAGATAAGTATATTGGATATACTTTGCTCTAATCTGCCAATTGTGCTTTTTATTCTTATTGCCAAAGACTAAAACTTTTGATTTATCTACATTTATAGTCAAGTGGTTTGTAGTACAATAACGTGTGAGCTTGGCAAGAAGTCTCCTCATTCCTATTTGGGTTCTAGAAAACAGCACTAAGTCATCGGCGTACATTAATACGTTAATAAATCTAGAGCCTATTTGGGGGCTATGCGTCAGAAGATCTTCCAGCTGCGCTGGGATATCATTTATATAAAGGTTAAAAAGAGTAGGGCCCAGCAGGCAGCCCTGCCTCACTCCTCTAGTTGTCGGTATGCTGTTTGTTGAGGCCCCATTTGCTGCATATCTGACTCTAATTGCCGTATTAGTATAGAGAGTCCTGATCAACAAAATAAGTCTGGGGTCCATCCCCATGACTTGTAGTTTCCTCCACAAATGGCTCCTATCTATAGAATCAAAAGCAGCGGTAAGGTCAATAAAGGTGGTATACAGCTTTTTCCCCTGGGTCTAGTATTTATTAATTAAGTGGGAAAGGACAAAACAATTGTCAATGGTAGACCTACCTGATCTAAAACCTGCCTGCTCATTTGCCAGAATTTCCTTATCCAAGCACCAGTCCTCTATTTTATTTAGCAGATGTTTCGTATACATTTTTGAAATTATATTAAGAAGACTGATGGGTCGGTAGTTGGATGGGGCGGCTCTGTCACCTTTCTTGAAAATTGGAAAAACTATAGCTAACCTCCACCCTTCAGGGATTATCCCTACTTTATCGATATAAGTAAACAGTGCTACCAGCACCAGTACCCAAAAGTCAATGTTGGACCTAAAGAGTTCAGGAGGCAGCAAGTCCTCTCCAGGGGCCTTCCCGGCCTTTAAGGATTGAATTATATGTTTAACTTCGGTAGAGGTAACTGGTGTCCATTCCGGACATTTCCTTAATTCCTGCTGGAGAATATCCAGTTGCAAGACATTTGTTGTATTATTACCATCAAATAAAGCAAGATAGTGCTTCTCCCATTTTACTGCTGATATATCAGTGTCCAAAAATGGGGAACGTTGTTTTAATATACCGGCTATCTTATGCCAAAAGATCGTAGGGAATTGGGATTTCGCTGCCATTTCTACCTCTTTCCACATCCTGGTATTATAGCTACTTTTCTTGTTTTTCAGGAGGGATTTGTATGCTCTCCTGAGTTGAACCATATTTGAATAATCACCATCCTGTCTGGACCGGTTAACTTTCCTAACTGCGGCTCTTAGATTTGACCTCAAGCTATGGCAATCGTCATCAAACCACTTTCTAGAGATCCCATCTACTTTTCTATCATTCTGGATCATTAAGTTCTTAAGAGTAGAAGTTAGCTCTATATAAGCTGGCATTGGGGTGCTGTCTCTGGGTTTAGATTGGGAGATTTCCCTTGCTAGCTGCCTGGCTTTGTCTGAGCCCAAATAAGTGGTCACAGATTTGACATCAAGTCTGTGCCAATATAACCTTTTGTAGTTATAAACCCGGGCGTTTACTAAGGTGTCAATTTCCTCTCTTGAATGAGGCCTAACTTCTGAAGAGAGTGAAACCAGAGCCGTGATGGGAAAGTGGTCACTTTCCTCTCTAAATATAGCTCTTACATCTGAAAAATGGTGTACTAAACTAGAGGAAGTGCAGATATAATCGATACAGGTTGATGTTTTGTTGGACGAGAAAGTATAGGGATATATATACCCATCACTCAAGCCACTAAGTACTTGCATATCATTCATAAACAGCAGGGAAATTAACCTCTGGGCATATTTATTGGTCCTCTTGTCCATTGAGGACCAGGTGAACTCATTATAAAAGTATCCAGTTGGTACCAGGCCTCGGTTAGCATAGCTCTTCATTGAGGGGCCTAGTCTTGCATTAGTATCTCCAGCTAATATAATTTTTGCTTGGGGAAAGCATCCCTTTAAGGTAGCTAATACTGAATCTAATTCATCCCACAAATCCCTTCCTAGAAGGTGGAATGAAAAAGGAGCGATATATACATTAATTAAGATTAAGTCCATCCCCCTGAACGAAAATCTAATAGGCAGAATATATTGGAATTGAGGGTCTAAAGAAATTTCTTCACCCTTCCATCCCGTATCCCTTTTGACCATCGTGGTTAAGCCCCCAATTGCCCTCCCTGTTAAATTGACTTTGCCTGCCGGTTTATGCCATGAGGCAAAGCCCGGTAAGCTGATCTGTGGATCATTAGTAGTCAGCCAGGTTTCTTGACGGAGGATGAGATGATGTGTTGAAATCAGTTTTATAAAATCCATCCGGTTTGCAATGCCTTTCCAGCCCGCTATATTCCAGGACAGGAGGGAAAAGCTAGGGATATAAGATAGTTATTGGCCATTTGTTGTCTAGTCAATCACCCCGAGGCACTACTCCTTGTGTCTCTTCCTTCACCCTTCTGGTGGAGGGGTCCGGAATTACTACCACCGCCTTCTCTGGAGTGCCAAAGGAGTCAAAAGTGGCCTCTGATTGTTGCGGAAGTGCCTCCCCCATTCTTAAGGAAGATGAGACAGGTGAGGGCAGTTGCACAGTTGGGGGAGGGTGAACTTCTGCCGCTACATTCATGGTCTTTGTTTCTTTGAAAAGTCTTTTGCCTTCCCTTCTATCCCACTGGATGGACTTAACAACTTTAGGCCTTGTCTGAACATGCTTTCCCCGTTCTTCCAACTTGGATAGCCTTCTCGTTGAACTGCAGGCTTCTGCTAGCGAAGATCTTAATAAGTCAAATTCAATTAACATCGACCTTTGCTCCTTTGGAGACAAGGAGACAAATTCGCTGATTATAACATCCTCTGGCTTGTCAGTGCTTGCCTTCATATGTGGGACCTCCCTGGTCTGGCCTGCCTCCATAGCTTCTCCGGATTCTAGAGGAAAGACCCTGGAGGTAGCAGAGTGGTTCCTAGGTACCATTTTTGATGTTTGGTTAAGTCCTTGTAAAAGCGGTTTAATAGGCCCACTCGAGAAGACTCTTGTAGGAATGACTTCAAATCTGAGCAGGGATCCTTTTCTTTTCATTACAGCATTCAGAATAGTATTGCTGTCAAAATGCAGTATTAGTCGAACACAATTGCTATGCTGGGGAAGTTTTTCGTAACTGAGTAGATCTATTAATAAAGGATCAGATTTCAATAGCTGTGCAAGTGAGAGGATTATCCTTTCCTTTGAAGTCCATCGTCCTCTATTGCATGGGATTTTCCTTATCCTTAAAGCAATTGTCAGGGATAAATGCCTTGCCTCAGACCCAGGGCTGGAGGCACGGGGGCTGGACAGGCCAACCCCCAAGATCCACCCTAACCCAATGACCCCCTCCTTACCTTAGCCACGCCCCGGTGGTACTTAAGGTCCAGCCATGCGGTCCTGGCTCAGTTCCAGATCTGTACCTGTAATGATAAGATGCCTTGTAAATAAAGATTACTGATTTAAAGAACATTTGCATGATGGAGTTATTGGGCACGATCCTTGGACATTCTTAACAAAATGGTAGCAGAGGATGGTTAAATAGCCCAACCCTAATACTCCAGGACATGCCAGGGGACTCCATGCAAAGGACCACGACGGACAGGGTGAATACCAGGGCATTAACCAAGAAAATGGCAGAACGGCCTGCCCAACCCGAAGCCACACAAGGAGAGGCACCCGAGATGAGCGGCCTACTCCACCATCCATGCACCCTGACCAGATGCAACGAGGGGTGGAAGGAAACCGAGAGCCCAACGAGCGAGAAGCACGACCTAAAAGAAAGACTCCTGAAGCTAATAGACTCGGCACAAAGCAACACCGACCTCATCGCGGAACTCCGAAGCCTGGTCAAAGGCTGCGAAGCAGCGAGTGAGGAAGATGAAGACGAGTCGGACTACAGTGACGAAGACGCGGTAAGAAAAAACTGCCCCCACCAGAAGTCCAATGAAAAGGCCAAAAAAGAATTTGCGCCCTTTTCCCGGCGGCCATCTTGGGAGGTGACGTCACCAAAGATGGCCGACCAACCACCAATAGATTCCCGAGATTTAAATCTCATGGCGGGAATCGGGGCCTACTCGAGAGTAACCACCCAAAACTACCGCGGCGAGCAGGAAAACCCCAAGCCAAAACCTACGAGCTCGCCTACCGAGCCCAAGGTCAACAAAGCAATAGAGTTGATCACTGCAGCCCTAGGGGACAAAATGAGGCTGCCGGACACACACCCCGGTGCCAGGCCAAAGCACAGAGGGGACACCGACACGAGGGGAACCAGCGCCGATACCCACCCAGGGGAGCAGACCGCTACCGCGCAGACCCAACACTACCCACGACTCCCAGGAAGCCCACCCATGGGGACGGAACACCGAGGGTGATGGAGCTACTCACCCGACCGGTGACCGGGACCAGACCCAGGATCCGTGGGACTGTCTGCAGGCAGGGGATGACCATCGGCAGGCAGGGGACTCGGCCCAACACCCGGAGGCAGCATCCACGCGAGGCCGGGCCATCCGGGACCATTCGCGGCCCCAGCGGGACTTCCGACCTTCACCGGCGATCCTCACTGCTTTCCGAAGCTCCAGGCAGCGATCCGAAGCGACTTCGACCAGGTGAGGCCGGCCAAAGAGGAACCGAAGGCCCATCCAGAAGATTGGGGCCTTCACCCGGGAGCTGCAGAGACGAGCTCCTCACTCCACGGCGGCTGGGCTGGAATGAACTTCGGGCATGTGCAATGCCTCCCTGCAAGAGAAATGGAGCAGAACATAGAGCTAGACCGACGCAAGCACATAGAAGTCAGTTCAGACTTGCCACAGTCATCCCTCTGCCTTATTGCGAGTATCCTTATGTGAGAAACCATGGACAGCGACACAATGTAAGTAATTTAACTTACAATTCAGGGACTTTACCAAGTGACTTTCCCAAACTGAGACTAGATGGGGAGAATTTTCTGGACTGGAACCAACAGCTCCAAGTCACCCTGCTGAAGGAAGACCTACTATCCCTAGTCACTGATCCCCCAGAAAAACCTTGGACTTTTGAATTAGATTGCACCCATCATAAGGCTTATTATATTGTTATTGCTAGCATTACCCCCAGCATTTATCCTAGCATTAGCCACCACTTAACTGCTCTAGAGGTAATACAGAGGATGCACAAACTATTTTACTGTCAAAGCGTAGCAAGCACCACCAGACTCTCCAGGGAGTTCTATGCCACCAAACTCAAAACAGGGACCCCAATGAGCGAGCATTTGCTGTCATTAATTGCCACCAGGGCCCAATTGACAAAAAGGGGCGAGGTCATAAGTGAGAGAACCATGATCAGCATCATCGTGAACTCTCTGGACTCCAGCTGGGACACATTTATCACGCAGATAGATAACCTCGGCTCAGGGAAACTTACACTAGAATTACTAACCAGCAAACTCATAGCTGAAGATAGTATTAGAAAAGATCGCTCACTAGGCCGTAGAGAGCAGAGACCCAGCAGGAAGATCGAACCACAGGGCAGGAGTCACAGCAACACAGAGTGCTACATATGTGGATCAAAGAACCACTACAAAAGGGACTGCCCTAGGAACGTCAGGGACAGGGACAGGCCACACCGGAGAGATAGGCCAGAACAAAGGGCGAGATACAGTGACAGACACTCACCAGATGACAGGCACAGGTGCAGAGACTCCTCCAGCCCTAGAGACAGGAGAAATTACAGGGACAGCTCCAGAGAGAGCCAGACTGGGTCACTGTATGGATTGGGGGATCAAGAACAACACACTGATCAGGACAGGAAAGTAGGCACATGGCTACTGGACTCAGGAGCCACCAACCACACCACATATGACCAGAACTCACTGACCTCATTCACAAAAGAAAATTTTATAATTAAGGTGGCTAACCAAAACAATGTGCAAGTGACAGGGAAAGGCAACACATACGTGCCAGGGATAGGAACAATACATGGAGTGCTACTAGTGCCAAACATACCCTATAACATCCTTGCCACACTAAAACTGAGCAAGGACAACAACGTTGAGGTGACATTCAAGGAAGGGAAGGCACACGTAACTAGAGGGGGCAAGAGCATAGGGAAAACAGTGATCAGTGGGGATTTGCCATTCTTCCACCCAGTCAGAGAAACACAACCCAAGGTAAATAACCACCGAGAGATGAAACCCGACAACTCAAGTAACACAAATGAGGAGAACAACAATGAGGAAATAGAGGGGGTCAGCCATGCACACACCACCAGTGACCCAAGAGAGCAAGGGCCTCCCAGAGAAAGGAAGCCAGCGATAGGGAAGCTAATGCATGACAACTGTGCATACCTGCTACATAGGAGACTAGGGCATATCAGTTTTCCCGTGGTACAGAAAATGATGGAATGCTCCGAAGGTGTAAAAATAAAAAATTGTGAGAACTATCTCGAGTGTTCTATTTGCAAAAGCTCCAAATTAAAAACCAAACCCAGGCCCAAAAAGTCAGTACGCACAACCAACTCAATTTTCCAACTCATACACATGGACCTAGTGGGACCACTAAGGCCCTCCGTTAAATACAGGAAGAGGTTCTTCTTGACCATAGTGGATGATTTCAGCCGCTATGGCCTTGTATACACCCTGAAGCACAAAAATGAGGTATTCCAAAAATTTAAAGAATTTTATGCAAGGGTGGAAACACAACATAACACTAAGATCAGACAAATAATGACAGACCGGGGGTCTGAATTTTTGTCAAGCGATTTCTCGCGATGGCTGAAGACACGCGGGGTAGTCCATTACACATCTTCTCCGTTCTCTGCCTTCCAAAATGGCGTCATAGAACGAAAAAATGGAACCCTACAGACCATGATGAGGTGCGCACTAGAGGATGCCGGTTTAGGGCAGCATTTCTGGTCAGAGGCACTCATCTATTCAAACTATACATTAAACAGGCTGTGGTCCAGTGTACTGAATAAAACTCCATATGAGTTGATGTACCAGAAGAAACCACAGGTGTCTCACTTACACATATTCAGGGTCACAGCCGATGTGCACATCCCCAGGCAATCGAGACATAAGGGAGACAAAGTATCCAGAAGGTTGAGGTTCATGGGTTACGAACCAGGGATGAAGGGATACAGATTCATAGACAGCAATAACAGATTTGCAGTATCACGAACAGCTGTCTTCCACGAGAATGCCAACTGGTCCAAGATACACCTCAACAAGGTGTCCCTTAGCAAGGACGGACCAGGAGGTGACCAAAAAGTGACAGGGCATAATATAGGAGAGGCCACAGAACAGGAGAAGGGCAGATCCAAGAGGCAGGAAGTACAAGTGAAGGAATGGAAGGAGAACCACCCCTGCATTAAAGTGGACTCACTCACTGAGAAAGAAGCTAAGTATCTACATGACACTGAGACACCCCCAGCCAGGCCAGTCAGGGCAAACAGGGGTAAGGCACCAAAAAGATTAGAGGACTACGTGTTATCCCTACACACTAACCAACTAACCCCCAACACATATGAGGATGTGCTGAAGTTACCAGAGGGAGAAAGGACAAAGTGGGAACAAGCTATGGAGAGGGAAATGAGCAGCCTAAGGGAACTAAATGTAGACACCCCCTCCGAAGTCCCAGCAGATAAAACACCCATAGGCACCAGATGGGTCTACAAGATTAAAACATTAGAAGGAAATAAAGTCCTCTACAAAGCTAGACTAGTGGCACAAGGGTTCGCCCAAAAATACCCCGATGATTACACAGAGACATATTCCCCCACAGTCAGGGCTGAAAGCGTGAAATATGCACTGGTAATAGCATCACTACTTGGCCTAGAAGTACATCAGTTCGATGTACAAACCGCTTACCTGCATGCTGAGCTCGACAAGGAGATATATGTAAGAGCGCCACCCAGCCAAAGCACCAGGAAGGGGGAAACCTGGGTCCTGAACAGGAGCCTGTATGGACTCAAACAATCAGGGAAACGCTGGTACGAGTGCCTGTCCAAGACTCTGAAATCCATGGGGTTCTCAGCCACCTCTGCTGACAACTGCTTCTTCACTAAGAAGGTAGGCAACTCTGTCGAATATGTCTTAATATACGTGGACGACATACTGTACATCAGCGATCAGGCTAGCAAATGCAATGACTTCGCCAACGAGCTAGGGAGACACTTCTCGCTGAAGATATTGGGTAAAGTGGATAAGTACCTAGGGGTACAAATCACAAAGACTGACAAAGGCTTCCAACTATCGCAAAAGGACAAAATATTAGAATTATTACATAAATGCAACATGACAAACGCCAAAACGTGTGAGACACCAATGCAGCCAGATTTCATAAAGGACATGTACAATGAGGCTGAGGCGTTCAAGGACAATACGTTATACAGATCCACCATAGGTTCTTTATTATACGTTGCCAACTGGGCAAGGCCCGACATTGCCCTGCCAGTTAACTTGCTATCTCGGCATGTAGGTAACCCCACTGTATACTACTGGGAAGCCATCAAAAGGGTATTGAGATACCTAAAGCATAGTGCTGACGCCTGCCTATCACTAGAACCCGAGAACGCCACAAGACCCACACTCACATGCTACGCTGATGCTGACTGGGCTGGGGATGTGAAAAGTAGGAAGAGCACCTCAGGTTACATATTCTTCCTCAACAACAGCCCAGTACATTGGTACACAGGCAAACAGGACCTGGTAGCCACATCCACAACAGAGGCCGAATACATATGTTTGTCCAAAGCCGCCAACAACCTGGTCTGGTTTGATGACCTACTCACAAACATATGGGCGGAACCCAACTACCCAATAACCATACACGAGGACAATAAGGCCGCTGTGGAAATATCGAAGGCCGAAGCAGTTGGTCAGAGGTCGAGGCATATTGACATAAAATATAAGCATGTTTAGACAGTTCTCAAGCATAGGATTCATAAGGGTCATGCACTGCGACCAGAAGAACAGACAGCAGACATTTTAACGAAACCATTGCAAAACAAACAGCATACGTATCTGACATCCAAATTGGGTGTCCTCTCAAAAACAACATCTCAAGTACACACAATCCAAGTGCACCTCGGCCAGGCATTTAGAGGGGGTTTTGTCAGGGATAAATGCCTTGCCTCAGACCCAGGGCTGGAGGCACGGGGGCTGGACGGGCCAACCCTCAAGATCCACCCTAACCCAATGACCCCTCCTTACCTTAGCCACGCCCCAGGGGTACTTAAGGTCCAGCCATGTGGTCCTGGCTCAGTTCCAGATCTGTACCTGTAATGATAAAATGCCTTGTAAATAAAAATTACTGATTTAAAGAACATTTGCGTGATGGAGTTATTGGGCACGATCCTTGGACATTCTTAACAGCAATTTGTTTCTTTAACAACCTTCTTCCTTGATGAGGGTTAGCATCAGTACTTGCAATGCTTTGTTGTTTGGGTTGAGGTCTTAAACCCTTCCACTCTCTCCGCGCATCAGGATGGTGTGCGGTCTCACCCTCCTTAGCTGCAGGGTGAGGGCCATTTAAGAATTGGAAGATCCTCTCGATGTCTCTTTTGATCGATGTCAGTAAGTCATATATTGAATCTACTGTGTGCGCAGTTAACATACTCTGAGTACAGACCATCTCTCTGAGGTCTGAATATGTCAGAACTTCTTTTAAACAGCTAGAAGTAGGAGAGGGGATAAAGCTTGAAAAGTCACCCATTCTAGCAGGCGAGTTTAAATCTGAAATCCGGGAAGAAAGCTCCCTTTCTCTATCTCCCTCTCCCAATGATACAGTCGACAGAGACAAAGTTCGAAGTTCAGATTGGGGTTCTGGATTACACCTCTCCATAAAGTCATCCAATTTAAGCTGTTTAAGAGGCTTGGAGTAATTAAGTTCTGTCATAGATTTTGGGGAGAGAGAGTAAGCTCTCTGCCTCTTACTCTTCTTCACCATTCTGGTAGATAGTTGATCCAGTATCTCCCAGCGAAATTAAATATCGCAACAATTTATCCTCCCTCGGCAATCATAGTTAAGGTAGGCCTTAATGATGGTCTCAGCCGAGGCACCACAGAGGTAAAAACCAATCTCCTTTCCAAACAACGGCTTGTCTTTTACTCCCAGTTCTTTGCTATCATCTATTTTCAGAATTGTTTAAATTGTTTAAATTATTTCACAGGGGAAATATGTGGGAGAAAGAGACTAAAAAGCTGATAGAGTTTCATTAAAAGCAGGCCTACCGGGAGCGTCTGCAGCCAGCCAGTTCCTTACTGTACTCGTTCCAAAAACAAACAGCTCAAAATCCCCTCCGAGGTTAGGGGCCTCCACTGAGGTTTGTCAACAAGTCCGGTAATCCGAATTTCAGGCCTTGCAAGGAGAAGTCACAGGAGTAGCCTAAGCCAGGAATGCAAGTTGTAGTATTGTTAAAATATGTCTAAAACAAACAGTAGCCACACTATATGTGCTTTGTAAAAGTACAGTATAAATTAAAAATAGATTAAAAATGAATTAAAAATATAAAAATACTTTAAAAACATTAAAAAAGAAAAACCTAATTTGCTTTTGGGAGAGCTCCTTACAGCCGTTGCTCACCTCCAACCAGCTCCTCCCTCTTTCTCATAAAAAATGATCCAAAAACCAAAGGTGAAACCTGCAACGTGAAATACATTTTCATCATATTCTCTTTCAGTGTCAACTCTGCTTTGTGTAGCAGATGAAAAAACACTTGTTTCTCTTCTACTGTTTCTTCCATAATATCTTTTAGACACAATCTATTCATGGAAGCAAAGTACTATTGACATTGTTGATATTAATTTCTGATTCTATTTTTTAAAATTGTCCTTTGGTATTTCCAATGTTATAATGTTTTGTGTAGTATTTAATTAATTAATTAATTTTTATAGTTGTCCATCTCAACTCAATTGACTGGGTGGCAGTTAATCAGGTTTATTTATTCTTCTCCTTTAATTAAAATTTTCATTAAGGATTGAAGGCAGACTCACTCAGTGTTTGCAGACTTGCTGAATCAAAGGTCTTTAATAGTTGAAAAATAGTTAGCAAGCTATTTCCAAATGTGATTAGAAAAGGAAATATGAAAACTTAGTGTCTTTTTTAAGGTAAAAATACAGTCTGAGCAAGTTGTAGCAACCTCTGTTTCCCAGGGCTAAGAACCTACCAGACACCACTGATTTGCAATCTGTCAACTGTCTGAAGCACTTATGGTTGATTTCCCATCCTTTCCTTGTCCTGAGAGGATCAAAAATCCAGTCTACTTATTCTTTACTGAAGTTATAACCTCTACTTTCCATGGGATAGTCTGCCATTTATTCTCTAGAACCTGTGGAAACTGCTCAGAATTCTTACAAATACAGTATATGAGATTTTTTTTAAAAAAATGCTTTGAATGGCAAATCTGAAGAAGGGCAATAAGATAAACTAATAAAATTAGTTTATTTGAACCAAATATCCAACCACCATAAAGTCAATATTTGTTTCTTTTTAAAATATTTTCCGACTAACATGCCAGAGGGAAGTTTTGGTCATCGTCAAATTAGGTAGATGATCCCAACTTGGATAGGCAAGCTAGAAAACCAAGGAGTCTATGAAATACCTGGCAAAATCTGCCCAGCCACATACATTGGACAAACCAATAGGAGAATAAATGCACGCATCGCAGAACACAAGAACACAGTCAGAAAAGAAGAAAAAACTTCCTCCCTTTTTCAGCACCTTAAAACAACAGGACATGAAATTGATTTTGAAGGAAACAAATTAATCTTCAAAACTGAACACTTCAACAAGAGAATAAATATGGAAGCCATCGAAATAGAGAAACACCCCGATAACATGAATAAACGTGACAATACCTCTTGCCTACCAGACATTTGGAAACTAGCCCTCGTCAAAAAACGAGCCCCAGCCATAAACATTGACACCAGACCCAGGATAACACATGATGCCACCACCAATCATCCTCACTGGATTCAAACCCAATCCCATCCCATAGATGAAATGCAACCACCATCCAGGGGCTGGACCACAGCGGCATCACCAGCTGCTTCCCCCCCCTCCGATCCTCACACAAAGCAAACTAACACACACCATCAGTACATAACAAGATCTCAGACTCAGAGCCAAACCAAAGCCTGGGATGTTGCATCACAACCATCTGCTCAAGACAATACATCACAGAACTCAGGATGTCACAACACTAGAGCTCAGGATGCTACCACACAACCCATCATCCAAGTTGTTAAAACACAAAAGACTAATGGGCACACAGCTAGGACCTTGCCCACACAGGATGTTACGAAACAGCCGACTAATCTGCAGACATCAACTCCATCAACTAATCAAGATGTAACAACACAGCCAACCAACCCGCTTACAACAACAAAGCCAGCACTCCCCACATCCCCACCAGTATTTATAGAGAGACGGCATCTCCGATCACACTTTGCTCGCACAAGCACGAAGCCGAAGACACCAGCCTGAAGATGACGAATGGGACCTCGTCGAAACGTCGCCAAGATACTCTCAATCTTACACGGGAAAAGATCTGAATACGCCAAGACTTGCATACCTGTATCCATGAAAATCTACGAAAACACACACACAGACACACAGACACACAGACACACACACACACACACAGACACACATTTAATTTCAATTTTGAGATTTTGATGATGTAAGATAAGACAAACTGGACAGTTCTAAACTTATGGACAATATTTTTGCAATAAAAGAGTAAATATATTTTCTGAAAAAACTAAGTAATGCAATATATCAATACTAACAAGAATTAGAATCAAACTGATCTATGTTGGACACGACTGTAACATAATTTCATTCAGAAACTTCAACAGATTCTCATTAGTAATGTAATAAAAATATCAATAACTATTTATGCTACTGTCTATGTGCAGGTCTTTCTAGACCTATATGTATTCTAAAGTATTACAGTATGATAGTATTCAAATCTTTCAGGAGAAATATAGTAAATGAACTCTGCATCTTAGTACCCCTTTACTGTCTATATAAACTCAAGTGATTAAAACAATATGAACATAATCAAGAGTATTGCTCATTGTATATTCCAGAAGATATGATATTGTTAATAATTGCAACTCCAAAGGGTCTACCTGTCCAAATAATCCCATAAAGCAGTATTTCTCAACCTTAGCAATTTTCTTAATATACAAAAAGAAGATTAAAGAGTAAGGAAATCCTTTGCATGATTTCATTATATTTTGTCATTTTCTGGCTCAGTTAGCTGGCATAAGTGTTGTTGAAGGACCATTGAGTAGAGCCTCTAGAGCAGTGTTTCTCAAATTTAGCAGCTTAAAGATACCCAGGAATCCAGGCAGTTGCAGCTCACACATCTTGAAATCCTGAGGTTGAGAATCTGCCATAAAGAGTATTTTGTTTTCATAAACTTCAGATAAAATGCTCACAGAAAGGCTTATTGTCACAAATTGCTGACCTATAAATCTACTAATGGTTAACTGTGTACCACTTCTCATGCAGCCAAAAGGCACCATCTGGTTCAAGAAGGAGGAATCATTTACAAATTCCCCCTCCCTTTTCCCCCCTCCTCCCTAACCCCCCTCACCCTCCCCTTCCCCTTTGACTTCTTCATAATAAAACCCAAATTCATAACAGATTATATCATACTTTACCATCCACTTACTCCATCTCCATATGCTGACCCTTTCTTTCTAATAAAATTATCATGTCCCCCTTATACTATACTATAATATACATTTCAAAGTGACATTCTATTATAATTATATAATACTTTACCATCCCCTTACTCCATCCCCATATGCGCCTTTCTTTCTAATAATATTATCATATCCCCCTTATACTATACATTTCAAAATGACATTCTACAATAACATTATCTAATAACTCCTAATTTAACATAATAATATTATTATATCTCCCAATTTAACGATTTCCGTTCATGATCTACCCTTTTACTACCCCCCATACGATATAACATTTCAAAACATACTTCCACTATAAGACATACAATAAATCCTAATTTAACATTTATTCAGTTTAGCTACCCATTTCCTTCCCCCCATCATTATGTCTCTTAACTCAAATCTTTTACATATATTCACATCTAAACATAATATCCCTTTTCTTTAAACTAAACAATCAATAACCTAATCTATCTCCACCCACTTTCCTACAAAACTACCATAATTGTTCTTAATATCTTTATTCTTCTACCCACTCCACTAGAAAAATATTCCCTTATGTAAATAAAATCCTAAAAGAAAAAAACTTTAGGCTTGTAATCCATATAATATCTTCTGTAATGTCTTTCAACTGGATGATAAACTCCATCACCCATGTTAGGGTAACATCGCATCCTAATTCCAACAATATTTTCAGTATCTTCAATTACCATCTGCCCCCATCAGTAACAAATATCTTCATATTGCAAAAAGGAAAAAAAAAAAAAACACAACAACCACCCGAGTGACTTTATATTTATATTCCATATAATGTCTATAGAGGTGTCTTTTATCCAGATTATTAATTCCAACCACCATAATAGGGTAACAACCAGATCTTCTGCGTGCCCCAATCCAGTAGATCTCTTGCCATGTAACTCAGCATACACGTAATATATTTATCAAGAAATCCAAAAAACAAACAAGATATTTCCAACCATTCGATTTAAGGCCTTTTTCACATCCCAAAAAATTCAGCACTGCAGAGATCTGTCACTCTCCTCAGGATAAAATAAACCAATACTTTGCCCATTATCTTTTCATATATTCAGTCCTCTCATAAGTAACTGGCATTACACTGTTGCTTAGTTTAAAAAATTTTGTTTTTGTGAGACCTACTTCTTCTTTTCTTGACTTTTTGTGGGTTGGATCGCCATCCTAAATTACTTTCTGTAGATTGTGTATCGACTATTTGGTTTTCATACTGATCTATAACTTGATCTTGTTGGTTTTGCTTTTGTGGCTGAAATCTTTCTGGTTCTGTAAATTGTATATCGACTGATTGGCTTCCATGCTGGTTTGTGGCTTGATAAATCATTGCATTAGGGTCCAGAACCGCCTGTCTTATATTAAATAATCCAGCTGAGTCCTCTGAAAGAGAATCCAAAAGCGGCTCATCTGTGGAGACCTCTATAACTTGTTGTTTCTTCATTACTTCCATCTCCTTCTGCTTTTCTTGAATTTCTGTCTCTTGTTGATTTTGCTTTTTAAGGACCTTGTAGTAAAATTCTTCCGCTTTTTCAACAGTATTTAACTGATACCTTACTCCTTGATATCTCACTATTATCCCCACTGGGACATCCCACCTGAATAAAATATTTTGTTTTCTTAGCTCAGTCACCAAAAGTCCAAATTTCTTTCTATCTCTTAACATCTTAGGTGGCAATTCTTTATATATCCAAATTTTTCTCCCATACAGTTGTAGAATAGAATTAAAGGATTTTTGCACAATATCATTTCTTATTTCTTTATCTGTAAAGTAGATCACCACATCTCTAGGCAGTTGCCTTTGCTTTGCAATCCAAGAATTTACTCTATAGGCCTTATCAATTTTACAGAATACCTCCTCAGGATGAACCTTTAAGATCCGAGCCAGAACTTGAGCAGATGTTTTTCTTAGGTCATCACTGTTATTTTCCTGTAAGCCTCTGATTCTGATCGCAAATTCTGTAAGCCTGTATTGCATCATTACAACTTCTCTTTCAATTCCTTGCTTTATATCTTCTGCATTATAAGTCTCGTGACCAGCTTCCTCTTTAGACTTTACTTCTAAACTATTGTCTTGAATATTTATTAAATCCTTTTCAATTCTTAATATTTTATTGTCCAATTTATAAATCTTATCATCAATTTTCTCCATTTTAGACTCTAGCAATTTAATATTTGTATCCAACTTTATAACAACTTCTGAAAAACCATTAGTCACTGTTACAATCTTTTGTTGCAAGTTATCATACTTTAGTTGTACCATTTCTTTAATTTCCTGCCTTAATTTTTCAAATTTCTGGTTCACAGTCTCATGATATTTTGCCATTTCCTCCTGAATAAATTCTTTTAAATTAAAACCATTCTGCAGAGTCTGTAGGCTCAGAGCTTGTTCAAACAATTGTGAGTGGGGGAGCACCCCGCCTTCTTGTCTATCAGGCTTTATTAGTAACGCCATCCTGCCAGCAAACTCTTTTTTTTCCCCCAAACAAGATCAAGTACAAATCTCCAAGAAGAGAGGAACTTAAAATAACTAATTTTCTTCCAAATTGTAGCCAGCACTATATATTCCGCTACTTTGTATCTGTTATGGAAGGACTCTCACTTTCGGCTTTCTTCTACTTCCCAAGCCTCAGCGGTCGCCATTTTAAAGTTTTTTTTCTCTTTCACTCTAAAATGCTTATAAATTCATTAAGGATACTTGCAATTTAGGGTCCCAAGTCCAAGTCTCATCTTTTTTAATAAATCCATCTGTTAGGTTCGTTGATTAATCCGGTTCCAGCGCCTAGCTCTGCAAAAAGGCAGAGTGCTCCCGATGCCCGGAGCGGCGGCGAGGGGAAATAGGGAGCCTCAACCTGCTCGTCCCCAAGAGTTAAAAAAAAAACTCTGGGGACTTTGCAGAGGGCTCTACCTGCCCTCGCCCGCTCAGACTCACATTTCCATCAGGAAATGGAGTTTTTCGAGCCGCCTTTCAGATGTAAAGGCGGCTCTTTACAGACAACGGGGCGGCATTTGTATTTGAAAAACTTTTTCAATAAAGAAATCAAGGTTGGTGCAGAAAAAAAAAAGAAGGAGGAATCATTAAACATCTTACTGTGTGTGCGCATGTGCATGTAAACTTGCTGTTTACCTCAGACAGAAGTGCATATAAAATAAACTGGAAAAAAGAGGAAACTGGAAAAAAAGAGGAAAAACTGATTAAGGGCTGAATATTTCCATAAGAACGGGGTGCTAATTGTTACTGAAAAATTGGGGAGGGGGCAGAATAGATAGAATGCAGAATCCTGAATAAGAGTATTTTTACTTGATTGGAAACTTGATTAGGGGCCTTCTGCACTGACATTTTTGGCTGCAAGTTGCATAGCAGTGCTTTGATACTAAACTTTATAAACTTTGTAAAAGTTCTCAGATGAGTCCTTTTCCTTCTAGATGATGTTCCTAATATAGAAGATAAGAACTAAAAAACAAGAAATAGAGTGTTGTACTATAGGCTAGAGGGATTCTAACATGAGGTAAAGAGAAAAGAATAAGGATAGTTGAAATCAAGAATAATGCACAGATAGTAACTCTTCCACTAGGATCCAGATCTTTGAATGATCTATTCCAGTTCTGCAGTTCTGGCTAGCTGTCCTCATACATAAAGTGGGAAAATTTTCAGACTAGATTCAAGTCTAGTCCTATTAGAAAGGGAATAAAGCGAATTTACTGGGGGTGGGGGGGTGGGGGGGGACATATGTGTGGGTATTAGTTAATCTGCCCCAAAGTCTGTTTGTCCTTTACCTCAGTTTGCAATATCTTCAATTAACCCTGTACAAATTCCTAGGAATAAGCTTGGAAGTTTTGATTGAGTGCAAGTGAATAGAAGAACTAAAAAGAAATCTTGAAGAAAAGAAATGTCAGCAAGCACCTTCTTCAGAGCTGTGATGTTCATTAGGCTGACTGAAAGCACCTTTTCACTAAATTTAGCACTGCAGCAATTCTCAACATAGTGAATTTAATGAATGCTGTGGGCAGTGAAGCCAAAACTATTTTGAAGTAATTTTCTTCAGCATGAGATCCAGCCCTCCTGTAAGGCTTAAAAATAAAGAACTTTCTCATTCACATTTGTATATGCTGTTTTTCTTTTATGAATGGTTGGTATTGCCAATTCAAACACAGTTGCCTCATGATGTCATGGCCTCAGAATTTCCCTTTGCTTTGCTGTAAGAAAGAGCAATCAATCCTTAAGCAGATTATAAATCTACCAGAAACCTGGTTAAAGCTCATAAAAATCGTATTTGGATTAATGTCTATAATTGTAAAAAAAAATGTTCAGTTTTAAAATAGGATGAAGTAGAATTAGCAATACAAAAGCAAAGAATTAGCAATACAAAAGCGAGGAGAACTGAAGTGCTAGCAGCAAAGAAGAAGCTCTTCTGTTTTAAAATAGAGAAGTTAATAATAACAACAAAAACAACAGAAAATAGGCTTCTCATGAAATATTTGCAGTATTGTGGTATTGTTCAGTTTCTCAAGGACATAGTTTAGCTTTTAACTTTCAAGGTCTTTGTGTGCAGATTTTTCTGGATTCTAAATGCTATTCTTTTTTTTATCTATTGTTAGATTTAATCGGTTAAGGAAAACTTTGGTGATCAGAGTATCTGATGTCAATAATTATTTTACCATATATACTTGAGTATAACTCCATCTGTGCACTGACCTTCAAAATGTTTGTAAGTTTTGGGGGCTTCTGGTTGGCGCCGCGGGGACACAGATGGGGAAATGGCAAACTCCGTGGACTCTGCCAAACCCCCGCCTGCTAAATTGCCGCCGACAGGTCTTCAGACCTCCCCTATCTTGAAGGGACAGGGGGACAAGAAGGGACCCCTTGGGGGGCCGAGAGGAACGGGCAGATTCCTCAGGGCTGGAGGCTTTCCCTTCACGCCGGAGGCAGTGGAACAACAGCCATGGTGGCTGTCCCAAAACCGCGGCAACCAGGAACAAAGATTGTGCTGGAGGAGAGGAGGAGAAGCAGAGAAGAACAGAGAGCAAGTATCTCGAAACCAGGTGAGTGACACCAACCCAGGCAAAACAACATATTTATTTGGCGTTAAAAAAAAAAATAAGACCCCAAATTTTAATCAGCGGCTACAGAACCGTGGGGCTTGAAGACTGAAAGGAAAAAAAATGGAAATGAAGACCCAAAACAGAAACAAATTATTAAATTTGGCTTGGAAGAATTGGTTTTTAATAATTCAGAAAATTGACTTTGTTTTTATTTGGAGCGGATTGGAGAAATGTCTCTTTGGGAGTTTACACCTTTGAAAGTTAACGAGGCTAATGAAGAAAGACAGATGGATGGCTACAAAATTGCCATGGAGTCTGCAGTGACTAAGCAGGAGAGTGGATTGAAGAGATTTCTCTTTCCGTTTGGAAAAGAAACATTTTAAATGGCTTTTTACCCTGGATTATTTTGAAATTAACATTAGATCTATGGACTGTGGAGATTTCTATTCTGTCCCAGATGATTTTAAGAGGAAAGAAGGAATATTTTGGATATTTGACAATGGAAATTAACAAGCTTAGCAAAAAAAATTAGGTGTGGCATAGGAACAAAAGATAGGAAGTTGATGTATCACAAATGGAACAGACATTATAAAAGCATTAAAGGAACATACAGAATTTTTCAATTTGAACAGATGAACTTTGAAATGGAACATTCATAGACAGATAGGAAAAAGAAGAAAAGGAGGAATAAAGTAGATAAATTTAAATGTAATTAACTGAAATGTAAAGTTTAAAAGCCTAAAGGTATATATGATTTTTGGATAAAAACAGGAAGATTTCTGGAGTAATAAAAATAGAAAATAAGAGATGGCAATTAAAATAGAGGATGATATATAGGTGGTTAAAAACAATAAAGAGTATATATTAATGTGAGACAATTTCTAGAAAATTTACTGTTTGATGTAATATGTCTTAATTTTAATTTGCAAGCAAATGCTTGATTGATGATTATGCTGGATTAAGGTTTTATTGAACAAACTATAAGACACACAGATATTAGCGATAAATTGTGATTTAATTTAATATATGCTGGAAATGATGATTATTATGAAATATAATGAGAATTAACTTGAAAGAATATGCTGGAAAACTGACATAAAATAGGTAATTATATGCTAAGGGAAAGTTAAAATAAGAGGGAGGGATACCAACTAGATAAGAGTTTGAGACTCAGAGGAAATACGTTGGAAACTAGTTAAAATGCTGGAAATCAGCCAAACAATTATAGGAGAGTTGGAGGAGACTATGCTGGAAATCAGCAAAACAAGAGTGGAAGCCCTGGAGGAGATTATGCTGAAAATCAGCCAAACATAATATGCTGGAAATCAGCCAATAAAATGCTGGAAATCAGCCAAACAAATAGGAGGAGAGTTGGAGGAGATTATGCTGGAAATCAGCCAAACAAAGGAGGGAGTTTAGGGGGTGACTATTCCGGAAATCAGCCAAACATAATATGCTGGAAATCAGCCAATAATGGTGGTAGGCTTGGAGGAGACTATACTGAAATTAGCCAAAAATAGTTGGTGTTCTGGAGGAGACTATGTTGGGAATCAGTCAAACAGAATATGTTGGATAATAGCTAAACAATAGAGGGAGGTATGGAAGAAAATATGGTGGAAATTAGACTAAATAAAACAGGTTTTTGTGATAAATCTGTGTAACATGAAAAGTGTAATAGATGATAAGTGGGATAAAATCAAAGATAAATTGATAAAGTTTAAGATATTAAGACTCGAAGAAAAGGGTCAAGAGATTAAGAATTAGATAGAACTTTGTTTTATAAAGTGTAATAAAAATGGAGTTGTATTGAATTTGAAATTAAGATTTGTGGTGATAAAATTGTAAGGTAAATAATTAGAATAAGATCTTAGAATATTGTCAAAAATTATGTTGATATTGATGGTAAAAAATACAAGGTGAAGAAAAACAAGATATAATTAGGATTGATATATTATATCTATATATCAATCCTAATTATATCTTGTTTTTCTTCACCTTGTATTTTTTAGTGAGTGAAAGTTAATTTGAAATTAAAATTAATTGAAATTGAAATTGAAATTAAAATTGTATTGATATAATGGATTTGTTTAGATGAAGATGTTAGAATCTATGTTAAAACTTGTTTTTTTATGTTTTGAATTTTTATTTGTAAAAGATGTAATGGTAATTTGAGAATGGAGCCTGTTAAAGGAATATAAGCGTGGTAGCCATCTATGACCAGATCGAGACTCTGTTCTTGAAAGTTATATTTTATGTTTTAAGTTTGAAAAAAAAAATTGCCAAAAAAAAATGTTTGTAAGTTTTAGTTTTCACAATTGGCTTACCCATGGAAAATCCATGGAATTTTGGTTAAAAAATCAAGAGTCAGTTTATAGGTGGATGGGCTTATGTGAGGAAATATATATGGAATTTATGGGTACTTTTAAAAAAAATGATCATACTCATGAATAAGCTTAACCTATTTTTTTTGGGGGGGGGTATTTTGGCACCTAAAATCTTATTTGTAAAATGCTTATTTGTAAGCATATATGATAAATGCATTCCAAGAAAAATTCCCTCAAGGATAAAACTGCAAGTTTTGCCTTTTATATTAACAGAAGAACTTCTTCATCTTGTACCTAATCATAGCAATTTGCCTCAGTAACAAGACCAGTGAGTAGTAATGTCCCAGAATTTTGATGTGAGACAATTTAAGAAAAGCAGTAGGTAAATTTCCTACTCTTGCTTTTCCTTGTGATTTGGAAGAAAAATTATCTCTTTAAGGGATGTGCACGGTTGGATGAAAGTAGGACAGTATCTGGTATGAAGGTTTTGCCACTTGCCCATGGGATGAGTCACAGTATAGAATTGCTCTTTGCTAGGGACCTATCAATCAAGCTATTTCTTAAGAAGTATAGTAATAAACCTACTTCCAAATTTAGCCCAACTGAAAAGTTGCAGATGTGCTAAAGGGAGGGGCCTCAAAGAGGATGGAGTTGACCAGGTGCACAAGGAGAGTTGTCTCTGTTCACCCTATCCCCCACTTCTTCTCTCTCTGTATACAATGTGCAATCTTTTAATTAGTATGAGCTGATATGGGTGGGAGCAATAAGTAAATGCTGCAAGCGAATAGCACTGTTGGCAATGACTGGCAGCATGGGAAGTAACCCATGCAGTCTACAAAATTGCACAGAGTAGGCACATTAATTCTTTGCAAAGTAATAGAAACAAACATGCAGACACATGAAACCCCTTGTCAGCAGAAGAAACAGAAAATTTTTATGCAGTCACTAATCTGATGCCAGTTTTGATGCAATAGATTAGAGGTTCAGTCTTATTTTTTACAGAACATTCTAATGCTCTTTCAAAATATTATAAAAATTTTAAAACACACTGCTTGTCTAGTGCTAGATCTATGAGGGTAAGTCCTCTAAAAAGGGTTAACAAAGCATCTTGGTGCTACAGTTAATAGGATGTAACCATAATCCTGGAAACAACACTGAATGTCATTTAACTCAGATGAAAATTTAATGAATTTTAAGTATTTTGTGTTTAAGACTGAAATATTTAATCATTAAGCCATTTTGTTCAGAATAACAAATTTACATATAATTTTAAAAATTCTTTCCAACTGGATTCTGATTTGCATTTTTAAAAAATTACATTTTGTCTCATTTTAGTTCTTGCCTGGATAAGGATGACAACTAGAAGGAAAAGTCCAGCAATCATTTAGCATCTTTTGGGGATATTAAGTTAATGTGTATTTGCAGTTTTATGGGAAAATATGGAAAAAAAAATAGTTTTATGGAATATCCCTGATCTCCGTGCTTTCCGCCGTGCCCTCAAGACCCTGATGTTCCAACAGGCGGGACTAAACATACGAACATGTGAATGATTTTTTAAATGTTATCTAATTCTGGGTTTTATTTAATTGACCAAACTAAGTAATAATTTTAATTAGCAATTTTATGATGTTTGTGTGTCTATATTTTTCTTGACTGTACACCACCTTGAGTCCTACGGGAGAAAGGCGGTATAGAAATATAATAAATAAATAAATAAATAAATAAAATCTTTAAATGGTGAAGATGTTAACGTAATTTTGAATTACATACCAAAGCCTTGGAATTTCCCAGGGATTAGGGTTGCATCAAGCATGGGGGATTGCCAAAAGAACTACCATATATTTCGCTCCATAAGACGCACTTCCCCAAAAGTGGGTGGAAATGTCTGTGCATCTTATGAAGCAAATATCACAGCTGGGCTGCAGCGGTGGGATCTTTTTACAGTGCTGAATCCCACCAGAGTGCAGGAGTCAATAGGCAGAGCTGGCACATAAGAGAACATCTATCTATGGTCCTCTCAGGCTCCGCCTCCTGCCCTCACTACACTGCTGCTCCATATTCAGTGCTCCATATTCACAATGAGATAGCCCTCCATACTCATATTTTTTTTTCTTGTTTTCCTTCTCTAAACCTAGGTGTGTCTAATGGTCCGGTGTGTCTTATGGAGTGAAAAATACAGTATACTATGAAATTGGAATAGTGATATTATTCTAGATGTCAGTGAATGGTTTGTTTATCTGTTTTGAAAGGCAGTATTTGCTACTAATCAAAAGATGCAGCAGTATGTATTACTATGGTAAAGATTCTATGATATCTTGCAATAATACCTTGCATTGTTCATATTATAGCAGTGAATTGATTAGTAAACTAGTGACTATTGCTTAATATAATATGATAGATTGTTTTCCTTTTTTCTCTTGGTAGTTTGCATTTTTAGTTTGTAATTTTATTTTATTTTTAAAATATTTTATTTGTTAGGGTTGCATTTAGAATAGTTGTTGATTTATTACTGTATTTTGACACTAAAAAGAACCAATAGTGCAAGTAAAAATCTTTAATCTTTAAGAAATGTTAGGTTGTTTTTTTGTAGGTGATCTTTCTTGCATTTAGCAACTGCTTGGGTTGCAGATTAATACAATTTCTCCTTTTAAGCAGAAGCACTTACATTATTATTCTCCACACTGCAGTATGTCGATTACTCTCCACGGGAATGCTATAATGTTGTGGCGATACCATTCTACAGTTCTCTTTTAGCAGGTGCTTCATGTCTAAAGTATTACAAGGATGATGAAACTTAATATAGAATTACTAGATAAATTAAACAGGAAGATCTGCAAAAAGAAAATGCTTTCATGCTCCTCTGTAGGTTGTCATTTAAGAAGCATAGGAGTTTTAGGGAAACAAGTTACAGAAGAGACCATGCTTTTCCATGCCTTACTATAAAAGAGAGTTGATAATCTGGGTTGTAATTGCTATTGCTTTTTACAGTACCTAGAAAATAAATTTTGCATACAGAATGCTTCTAGACCAGGGATGTCAAACTCACATTGTCACGGCGGCGTCATATGACATATTGGGACCCTTTTCCCTTCGCTAAACCGGGCGTGGGTGGGCCAACATGTGATGCATCCGGCCCATGGGTTGGGAGTTTGATAGCCCTGTTCTAGATGTAACCTTTAAGCGCAATTACATTTCCTCATTCAAAGAATTTTACAAAGGTACAGGTGATGCTATCAGTATGTCTTTTTCTTTGTAGAGTATTAAGAAGGAAAAGATAGCACAATGCTTTTGGATCAGCAATATATACTTAGACATTCCATTTTCTCCCTCATAGTAGTTATACAGATTGTTAAGCCAAGATATGATAACTTTAATACTGTACAAGTGTTTATAATTCCAAAAACTGCAGTGTTCTTTGACGTTTCATGACCCTAGAATTGATCTAAGATCCTAAGGCTTTAACAGCAGTCCTTATTGTAGTTACTCTATTGATCCATTTTATAGATGCAGATAAGACATTACTGCATTAATAAGGATATTCCCACAATACCAGAAATTGCCTTTTTTTTCTTTGGGCTTTGGCACTGCTTTCTTCCTCATCAGTCAACAATTATTGTCTCCTCAGAAATACATAAGATTTGGGATGAATGGTGGACTTGGACTTTGAATATTTGAACCTGATGACAGTATATTTGCTGAAATTATAATCATATTCTTTAATAGCAAATTGTTGAATTTTCAGATAAAGTTCTTATCTAAAATAATGATATAGGAACACAAAGCACAATAATTAAGGGAGAATTGCAGTACTAAATATAAGATAAGATGCTAGAATAATTGACATGTTTTATCCTTCAATATTATGCACATTGTTTTCATTACTAAGGCAAGGATTTTTTAACAGATTAACAGAGTTGGAAGGGACCTTGTAGGTCATCTAGTCCAACTCACTGCCCAAGCAGGAGACCCTACACCATTTCTGATAGATGGCAGTCCGGTCTCTTCTTGAAAGCTTCCAGTCATGAAGCTCCCACAACTTCTAAAGGCAAACTGTTCCATTGGTTAATTGTTCTCACTGTCAGGAAATTTCTCCTTATTTCCAGGTTGAATCTCTCCTTGTTCAGGTTCCATCCATTATTTCTTGTCTGGCCTTCAGGTGCCTTGGAAAATAGCTTGATTGCATCCTCTCTGTGGCAGCCCCTCAAATATTGGAACACTGCTATCATGTCTCCCCTGGTCCTTCTCTTCACTAGACTAGCCATGTCCAGTACCTGCAACCGTTCTCTGCACTCTTTCTAGTCTCAACATCTTTTTTTAATGTGGTGACCAAAACTGGATGCAGTATTCTAGGTGTGGTCTTACTAAAGCTTTATAGAATGGTATTAGTACCTCACTTACTTTAGATTGTATTCCTCTGTTAATGCAATTTAGGATTGCATTGGCTTTTTTGGGTCTCACCATACAGTCTTGGCTCATATTTAATTGGTTGCTCACTAAGACTCCATGATCCCGCTCACAGTTACTGCTATTAAGCCTGGTTTCACCCAGTCTGTATATGTACTTTTGGTTTTTCTTGCCTAAGTGTAAGACTTTACTTTTCTATATATATAAATTTCCGGCAAGATGGCAGCTAAGGCAGATGTCTAGCCACATCGCTAGAAACCAGTAGTAGAGAAAAGACATAAAATCTAAAATAGAGATAGGAGTAGAAGTAGCAAAACAAAGAAAATAAACATGGATCAGAACTCATAAAATAACAGCCAAAGGTCTAGGACCAGTGAAACTGGACTCCCAGCTGAATCTCTAACTGCCCACATGGATCCAGAGACCCAAAGACCAAAAATCAGCAAGATACTGGCGATCCCGAGCAACCCCTTGATCAAATCACTACCAGAGGCAAGTACCTAGGTAGCAAACAACAAACAATTCCCACCGGAGGCATAGACCCAGGAAAGCTGACCTGGGCGAATGGTGCAAAGGCAATCCCCATCAGAGAGAAAGGTACAAAAAGACCCAGGCGACCCGAGAGAAAGGCGCAGGAAAGAGCTGGCCAACAATCCCCACTGGAGGTATATACCTACTGAAGCTGAGCCAGCTGGAGAGACCCGAACAAAAAGGTCTATTTGTGAAGCTAACAGACAGATTACTGATCCCTACAGGAAACATTTAATAAGGGAAGCCAGAGCGAGCCGGAGAATCCCTACAACTTAAAAACAAAACAAAACAATAAATAAATAAATAAAATAAAATAAAATAAAATAAAATAAAAAGTGGCTAGATTATCCAACAACCACTGTAAAGCAGCAAAGCTAAGGAGAGCAGGGAGCAAGCTGAGCTAGCCTCAATGAAGAGAGGTCAATCTCCCAAAGACCAATAAGACATGCTAGTGGAAGGTGAAGCTCCCACAGGCTGTATGCACACACGAGCACGTGGGACGATCTGGGAAGAAGGGAACTTGACCATCCGACCACCCAGTGAAATCCAACAAACAAGAGGTGCACGCTGCAAAGTTAAACCGGCAAGAAACACCGTGCAAACCTACCATGCCTGGCAAACACCCTACTGCCAAACCCCCACCCAAAAAGAAGGATAACCCATATGACCCCTGCATGTGCTTCATCTGTACAGAAGCTTTTGAGAAGGATGAAAGTACCATGAAATGCTCCCTATGCGACACTTATGCTCACCACAAGTGCTTGGGATTAACCAAAGGCGTAGCCCAGTTCCTACAATCAGCTTCACTTAAAACCTCCCAGTTTGTGTTTCCACTATTCTGCCCATCATGCAAGCCCAGACTGGACAAATTTATTGTTCTACTTGAATATGTTGACACCATAGAAGTGCGATTAGCATCCCTCGGAAAAAAAAGAAAAAATACAGAAAAGCGAAGCTACAACATCCCAAAATCCTATCCCAACCCAACTACCCCAGCCACAGGAAACCACTAACCCTATGAGTAACATCTCCATCCTTATCAAAGATGCAATTGAACGTGAACAGAAGTGTCCCAACACTACCTTATTTGGACTAGTGGACACCAATGAATCTGATTACATCACAAAGGTTCACAACACCATCAACAACTTCCAGGCATCAACCATCTCTCCCGATGAAATCATTGACATTTCCTGCCATGGCCCTGAGTTCAAGAACAGAGATGGCTCAATGGTCTCACGCTTCGCTGAGGTGGCGCAGTGGTTAGGGTGCAGTACTGCAGCTACTTCAGCTGACTGCTAGTTCAGCAGATCAGCAGATCAAATCTCACCTGCTCAAGGTTGACTCAGTCTTCCATCCTTCTGAGGTGGGTAAAATGAGGACCCAGATTGTTGGGGGCAATATGCTATTTAGTATACTGTCTTTGGTGTAAGCTGCCCAGAGTCCTCAGAGAGTGGGCGGCATAGAAATATGAATAATAATAAGAACAACAACAACAACAACAACAACAACAACAACAATAATAATAATAATAATAATAATAATAATAATAATAATAATAATAAGCAGCTCAAGAACAAGCCCTAGCCACAAACTGCATGAAGGCAAAAATTCAACATGTTACCACCAACAGCAAATGCTGCCTCTGCAATGAGAAAGATGAGACAGTCGACCACCTGATCAGTGGGTGCAGCAAAATTTCACAAACTGACTACCTACAACGCCATGACCGTATTGCTAAGATCATTCACTGGAAATTGTGCCAGAAGTTTGGATTTGAGTACAGCAGAAACCACTGGGAACATCAGGTTGAGAAAGTTTTAGAGAATGAGAAACTCAAGATCTTGTGGGACTTTAGGATTCAGACTGATAGGCACTTGGTCCACAACACACCTGACATAACAATAGTTGAAAAGAAAAAAGTATGGTTCATTGACATTGCAATACCTGTGATGCACGGATTGAAGATAAGCAGCAAGAAAAAATCACAAAGTACCGGGACTTGCAAATTGAAGTTGAGCAACTGTGAAGAAATCGTGTGTTGTCCCAATTGTAATTGGAGCAATACCCAAAGGGCTACCCTGCTATTTAGAAATTCTAAATTTGCCGGACTTGAACATTTTGACTCTACAAAAAACCACCTTAGTCGGAACAGCTTACATCCTCCAACGATACCTTAACAGTTCCTAGGTCTTTGGTTAGGACTCGAGCTGCTGAGCTATTAACCAGCCTCAAAGGCTGTGAATCTCACTAAAGATTAACCAATAATAATAATGCTACAAGTACTTGGGGATTTTAGAAGCCTCTGACTTAATGCATAATAAAGTCAAGGAATTAACTTCAGCCAAGTACATTTGGTGAATTCATAAGATATTAATGTCCAAATTGAGTGGAGGAAACATCATAAAAGCCATAAATACCTGAGCTATACCTGTGATTAGATACTCTGCAGGAATAATTGACTGGACCTAGATGGAGTTAGACAATTTGGACAGAAAAACAAGGAAGCTTATAACAATGAATCATGTCTTGCATCCTAAAAGTGATGTTGACCGATTATATTTACCAAGAGCAGAGGTCGAGGATTCCTACAAGTAAAGCAGACTGTGGAAGAAGAAAAACGCAGCTTGAATGATTACATCCAGAAAAGTGAAGAACCAATGATTAAGGAAGTAAATAAAGGAGGCCTTTTAAAGACAACTAAAACAAAAGCAGAATATAAGAAAGAAGTAATGGAGCAGCGAGCTGAAAATTGGAAAAGCAAAGCTCTGCATGGCCAATACTTGAAAAGTATTGAAGGCAAAGCTGACCAGAAACTAACTTGGAACTGGTTAAGATCAGGAGTACTGAAAAAAGAAACAGAAAGCTTTATTTTGGCAGCTCAAGAACAAGCCCTAGCCAACCTTATTTTTGTCTGTGATATGGTTGAATGTATCCTTTCTAGACTCCATTACCACAGTAAGTGACTATCACGTTTTCCAGTCTGACTGTGAAAACCGTAGAGGGGGTAGTGTTCTATCTTCTATAAAAAGTCCCTAGATCTGAAAAAGATTAAGGTTACACAGGAGCTTGCTCTCCCTGAGACCATTGTCTGCAAACTGTCCCTAAATACCACAGTTCATTGTTTGCTATGTTACAGAACCCCTGATTATGACCTTGGTCATATGAACAAGCTAACTGCACTACTAATGTGGACAGCTTCCTTCCTGCACCCCCTTATCTTTCTTGGTGACCTCAATTTGCCTCTTATTAATTGGACCCTAAATGAATGTAGTACTGAACCTATACATGCAACCCTGTACAATGCTGTTACAACTCTGGGGCTGGATCAGTCGGTAACAAACAACGCTAGGCTCAACAACTGCTTAGACCTCATCTTCTGCAAGTCTAAACTCAATTTATGGCCTACAAGTTAAAGAACCTTTTTCCAACACTTTCCAGTATGATTTATTTTTGTCTCAATTTGTGTCCTTGCAAAGAGGGTCAAAATGATGGGACTCCAAATTATAACTTTAAAAAAGCAAACTATGATCTCATCGCTGCCAACCTTGCATCTCTTGATTGGCACCTTCTGTTCACAGATTGTAATACTGCAGATGACCATTATAACACTTTTTTGCTCGAAATTAATAGAGTCATTAACCTATACGTACCAATAATAACCCCTAAAGCAAAACACACACACACACACAAATTACCCATAACAATAAGAAAACTACAATTGAAGAAAAAATATCTTTGGCGAGAAAACAAAAATTTAAAAACAGCTATAAAGCCCTATGCCGCCAGATAAAGGCAGAATGTACCAATCACCATTGCAAAAAGGAGGAAGAGCTTTTACACTCGAAATTCACCTGAGCCTTCTATAATTTCGTAAATGCCAAACCTAAAGACTCGAAAACTATCCCACCCTTAAAAGGGCCTAATGGGGAGGACTATAACAATGAAGCTGTTAAGGCCAACCTCTTCAATATGTTCTTCAGTTCAGTCTTTGTCAACAGCAATGGCTGCTGCCCCACATTTCCGAGTCGTACCATAACTAATTGTAACAATTTACTACATATTGATTTTACAGTAGATAACGTTGAAATTACACTTTGTAACCTAAAGCCATATCTATCTATTGGCCCTGACGGATTATGTGCCTACTTCTTTAAAAAGCTTGCCACTGCCATAGCTGAATCTCTATGCACAATCTATGAGGTATCTTTCAGAACCAACTCCTTGCCCGACCTATGCTCATTAGCCAAGGTCATACCTCTCTTTAAAAAGGGAGACCCTAGTCTAGTAGGAAATTACAGACCAATCTCATTGTGTTGCATCACCTGTAAAGTCATGGAATCAATTATAAATCAATCCATCACCCTCCACTTAGAGACAAACAACCTGCTTTCTAACAGGCAGTTTGGTTTCAGGAAAAATTTGTCCTGTAATCTGCAACTCCTACACTGCAGAAACATTTGGACCACACAGCTTGACCAGGGTAAAGCAATAGACGCAATTTACATAGACTTCTGCAGTGGTGCATGACAAACTACTGTTTAAACTAAGTTCTTACGGCATTTCTGGATCCCTGCACAAATGGATAGCCATGTTCCTGTCAAACAGGCAACAAAATAGGGAGGGCCCTATCAAATCCAGCACCAGTTAACAGCAGTGTTCCCCAAGGCAGCATTCTAGGACCCACACTCTTTCTGCTTTACATCAATGATCTATGCAATTATATTAAAAGCAGCTGCGTCCTCTTTGCTGATGATGTAAAATTATTTAACACCACTGACAATGCTGCTGTCCTACAAAGCAACCTTGACCATATGTCAGAATGGTCGCGCTTTTGGCAACTCCAAATCTCAACTAATAAATGTTCTGTCCTACACATTGGCAGTAAAAATCAGAGCACCAAATACAAGTTGGGTAGACAACCCTCACTCTGTCAAGGACCTAGGAGTACTCATCTCAAACATTGCCAAAAAGGCACTAAGAATTGTTAACCTAATCTTGTGAAGCTTCTTCTCCGGTAACCTTGTACTGCTAACTAGGGCATGCAAAACCTTTGCCAGACCAGTTCTCAAATACAGCTTGTCTGCCTGGAATCCACACTGTATATAGGACATTAATACGATTGAGCGGGTCCAGAGGTATTTCATGAGAAGAGTACTCCACTCCTCTACTCACAATAGAATCCCTTATGCCACCAGGCTTGAAATTTTGGGCTTGGACAATCTGGAACTGTGCTGCCTGCGGTCTGATCTAAGCATAGTACACAAAACTGTTTGCTACAATGTCTCTTACTTGTAAATGACTTCTTCAGCTTCAACCACAATAATACATGTGCAAACAATTGATTCAAACTCAAGGTAAACAGCTCCAAACTCGATTGCAGAAAATACGACTTCAGCAACAGACTGGTCAACACCTGGAATGCTCTACCCAACTCCGTTGTTACATCCTCCAGTGGTGAAATTCAAATTTTTTTACTACTGGTTCTGTGGGCATGGCTTGGTGGGTGTGGCATGGCCTTGTGGACATGGCTAGATGGGCATGGTAGGGGAAGGATACTGCAAAATCCCCATTCCCTCCCCACTCCTGGGGAAAGGATATTGCAAAATCTCAATTCCCACCCCACTCTGGGGTCAGCCAGAGGTGGTATTTGCTGGTTCTCCGAACTATTCAAAATTTCCGCTACCGGTTCTCCAGAACCTGTCAGAACCTGCTGAATTTCACCCCTGCCTCAAACCCTCACAGCTTCAACCTTAAACTGTCTACCATGGACCTCACCCCATTCCTAAGAGGTCTGTAAAGGGGGCATGAATAAGCGCACCAGCATGGCTACCATCTCTGTTCTACTGTCCCCATTTATCTGTATTCATTTCCTTAGTTCATGTCATATTTATACCTGCTATCTTGTACATGTTTGACAAACTAATAAATAAATAAATATTGGATTTCATTTTGTTAGATAGGGCCCAAGTCTGTCAAGATCCATCTGGATCTTGAGCCTATCATCTAGGGTGTTGGCTATTCCTGCCAATTTAGTATCATCCACAAATTTGATAAATTCTCCTTCTATTCCCTCATCTAAGTCATTTCTGAAGATATTTAAGAATTCTGGGCCAAGACAGAAACTTGTGGTAGTCCACTACTTACTTCCCTCCATGTAGATGTAGTACCATTAATGACTACTTATTGAGTACGGTTTGTCAGCCAGTTACAAATCCATTTGATGGTTTGGTAATCCAAAACCCCCTCTTAATCTTGCATCCTGTAACATTTTCATGCTAATCCTTACTTTTTCCCCTGCCATATAAATTTCAATATCATTTTATTCAAATTTTCAAAGTTTTTCTTTTCCATTTTCATTGGTATTGTCTGAAATAAGAACAGCAGCCTAGGTAATATATTCATCTTAATTACTGCTAATCGCTCCTGAGAAAACATTGATATCTAGATTGTTTGGGGGTCTTTATTGACCAGAAACTGTCTTGGAGGGACAGTGAGCAAGAAAGGCACGGACTGGCTAACGCAGGGAAAATGCAATTCCCTGGCTAGTCAGAAGTAGCCTTTCAACCGGACGATCAAGAAAGCAGCCATCCCTGGTTTGGATAAAAGATTGGGTGATCCTCTCAAGAAAGCACATTTTGGCAATTGAAGGATATGATTTGCAGCGGGGATGGCATTCCTTCTTGTGGTCTCAGAAAGACAAACAATCCAAACATTTCATTAATCATTACATTAGAGGAATTTTATTAAGGGTTTGGGAAACGGTGAAGAAGCAAGTTTACACACAGATTCCTAAGTGGGTGTCTCCGTTAGAGGCAGTGACTCTTCCGACTGTGCACAATATAAAGAGGAACTGGGTTTATGGTGACTTGTTGGATGAAGTCGGGAGACTTAGATCTAGAGCTGATCTCCAAACTAGAGGATTAGACATAGATTGGTGGTCCTATGTGAAAATTCAAACTAGATTCGCTAGGGATAAACAGGAATATGGTATTTCCCTTCATTTACAAGCATTTGACAGGCTTCTCCTAGGTGGCTGAAGGAAATTTATTTCCAACGTTTACAATCTTCTGTTCAATTTTATGGCGGATGAGATTGTAAAGGACACAATGATTGCCTGGGGGAGAAATATTGGAACAACAATTCAGCTTGATGCATGGCAAAATGTATGGAACAAAACTATGAAACTGACCCTTTCTTCCCCATTCAAAGAAAATTTTTACAAAATGATCTATCGTTGGTACCTCCCCCCCCGCCAGAATTGCTAAGATGTCCCCAGGATCCTCTGACAGATGTTGGAAATGTGAGTCGGCCAAGGGTACTTTCTTCCATCAGTGGTGGATCTGTCCATCAGCTAGACGCTATTGGGAGAAAATACAGCAGTGGCTATTGGAAATAACAGGTGTGAGTTTCCCTCTTCACCCAGACCTCTACTTACTTGGAATAAGACTGGACAACATCAATAAGAAGGATTGGTATATATTTGTCCATGTCTCAACATTGGTGAGAATGGCATTTGCTCAACTGTGGAAAGATGCAGATATGCCCCTGACCATCTGATAATAAACAAGATTCTTTGATGTGCTGAGATGGACAGGCTAACGTATATCTTAAAAGACAAGAAAGATTCAGTATATAATAGAAGTTGGGACAGATGTTTTGTTTGGCTCAAAAAAGGTTAAACTTAGGAGAAGGATGATAAGATCGTCTAATTAGATTAACTAAATATTTACTAGGCTTTATAACTCTTTATAATTTTGATAAAAACAGACCAATTGTTTTGTAGTTAGTAAAAAGAACCTAAATGCATTGAAATGTTTGGCTAGGATGATATTAGTTAATATTAATTGGAAAGTGAGCTTAACTCTTGGTTAGTCTTGTTTGTTGTTTGGTTTTAGTCCTGTGTTTAGGTGTTTCTATGTTTCGCTTCCTATATTGCTTTTCAACCATTATTGTGTGTTAATTTTATTGTAAATATTTAATAAAGACTAAAAGAAAGAAAGAAAGAAAGAAAGAAAGAAAGAAAGAAAGAAAGAAAGAAAGAAAGAAAGAAAGAAAGCAGCCATTGAAGCTGCAGCAAAGTCGGGACGGCCACAACGGAAGTGGAGAAGAAATGGATTCATCTGGGTGAGAAGTTAGTATGTTTTTCTTTTTTTGGTGATTTGAAGTCTTAGTTTTATAAACCCCAAAAAGCACTTTGAAGGAAGTGAAGGGTGAAAAGATAAGAGTGGAGAGTGGGGCGTGGGGCGTGTGTCAGCTCTCCATCTTCAGTTGATTAGCGGCGAAGAAAGTGTATTGGCCCAAGCGGAAGAAATGAATTAAAAGAAGTAATAAAATTGCTGGGGAAAACAAGAAAATAAGAATAAGAAGCCACACTGAGTGTTTGTAAATTTTGGATTTATGGATTTATATTAAAAAACAAGACTGAGTGGAAATTATTGAAGGAACTTTAAAAGTGTCTCTATTTTTTTTTTCTTCTCTCCCTTTTATCCGAGTGAAAATGAAAAAGACATTGTTTCAAATAAACTGATTGAGAAGACTGGCCTTGAGACTGTAGGTTAGGCTGATAAGAAACAGCTGTGTTTGGCAAAGAATTGTGTATTGAGACTGTTCGTTCTATCAGAAACATAAAAGAATGAATTATTTGAAACTTTTGAAATAAAAACAAGAACAAGACAATTGAAGTAAAATAATGGGTTTTTTTGGGGGGGGAACCTCTTTTTTCTATTGGGGCAGTCTTGGCCTTTACTTTTTCTTTAATTTTAGTGAATATAGTTCTTTTTTCTTTACTGCTTTTTGTTGATTGGTTTTTTGATTCCCCCCCCTCTTCTGGGGTCCAGGACTTTATTACTATTGGAATATTGTTGGTGATCCATTTCTTTTTCTCTCCCCCCCCCTTTCTTTTTCCTTTTGATCTATTGACATTGAGTGGGTTAATTTTTTGTACTCTTTTTTCTCTTTACCATTTCTATTTCATTGCTTTTTTTTGGTGGCTGGCTGGTTTTTTGAGTGTTGGAATTTTGTGGACACATAAAAAAATTGGATTAAGGTGAAGAACCTGAAGAATCAGAAGCTTTTGGGTTTGATTTTTGGGGATTGTTTTTTCTTTTTACCTTTCTTTTTGGTCTTTCCTTTTCCTTTTTCTTTTTTTTCTCTTGGGCTTTTTCTTTTTTAACTTCTTCCTTTTGGTTGAAGGTGAGAGGTTTTCTTGGGGTGTGATGGAGTTTCTTGATTTTTCTTGATTTTTATTTTTAACCAATTTACCCAACAGGGTGGAGTAGGTACTTTGGATTACAAATTAAACTACCATCTGGATTACAAAATTGGTTGTCTATAGTGTATAAGACAGGTTAAGATGAAGAAGACAACGACACAGCTACCCTCCACAACACCAATTGCAAGTCCTGCAGGACAGAGGACATTGGATACCATGGCTATGCAACTGGAACTAAAAAATATGATACATATGATGATTTCAAAGAAAGGATGGAAAAGGTAGAAGGAGAACTTAAAGAAGCAAAGGTGATGATGGGAAAGAATGAAGAAAGGTTACAGAAAATGGAGGAAAAAGCAGATTCAACAGAAAAAAAAATGGAGGAAATGGATGATAGACTTACAATTGCTGATAAAAATCTGAAAAAAAAATTGTGTCTCTTGAAATGGACAGGGCAGAGTATTACTTAAGATTCCAAAATATAGAAGAAGAGAAGGGAGAAAACCTGGCAGAAGTGGTGGCCGAGATACTGGTGGAAGTGATGGAGGAGACCAAGGAAAAGATATTAAATGGGATCGACGAGATATATAGAGTTCATACTCGATATGCAATGAGAAATAAATTGCCAAGAGAAGTGCATGAAAGATTCACCAGAAAAGCAATAAAATCAGAAATATTATAGGTAGCAAGAAACACACCAATCTATATAAATAAAAATGTAAATGTCTGTTTGTACATAACTGCACATCTCTGAAAGTTCTTCACCGATTGCTTTCAAATTTTGACACAATGTTGCATTCAACTACGGGCATGTTTTTATATACCTATACTATATACATGTCACACCTATGACAGGTAAAAACATGAAAAACATTGAAAGACATTGACAAACATTGAAAAATATTGAAAAACAGAGCCATCTGCTGGATGTAAAACCAACATGGCAGCTGCCCAGCCCTGATTATGCTCAACAGATTTCTGCTCCTTATATTTAGACTCTCCATATTGCTTCCAAGAAACTGCGCATTTGGAAGACACGCCCGAGGGCCATATCCTGCCACCAGGCTCGGCAGGTAGGCAGCGGGCTCCCCGCTGGGAAGCCCTTGCAGCCAGTGCTTCTAGGGCTGGGCAGGGCCCGCCCAAGCCTGGCTCTGACCTCCCCCTCCCCCGGCCACTCCGCAAACTAGCCTCGCCCGCCGCTGCTGCCCATCCCCCTCGCCAGCCGCTCTCGGGGCTCCCTCCAAAGAACACCTGGCAACGAGGCTGCCTGGGTCCGCCGAATGGGAACCCTCCGTCTCTCGCCTGGCCCAAATTGCACCTGGCCCAGTGCTACCACGGGCCCTGAGGTCAGAAAGACCAGCCGCTAACTGGCGCTATGCGAATCTGGTCAGTGAGCGGGAGATGGAGGCAACTGGAGCCTCAGGGCACCTTTGACCAGCGCTGCCTTTGATTCCCAGGTGGGTGCTCTGGCAGTTCACGGAGCCTACACAAAAATTTCGGTCTCTGGCACAAAAGGGTCTCCGGGGAGGCTTCAGGGGTCGGAAACGGGCAGGAGGGAGGATGGCCGGTCCTCCTTCGTTTCGCCTGGAAGAGCGGGGGATTTAATCATTGCCCTGCCCTTGGCAGGCAGGGGAGGAGAACTGTGCAGCAGGGGTCCATGGCTCCTGGCTTTGCCGCTTTCTTCCTTTGGGTGAGAAGTCCCAAACCAGCCTCAAACCCCCACCACACTCCCTCTCTCCCTCCCTTCCCTTCCCTGCTATGCATCTCCCCATTGAGCCCCCAGAGAACATCTGTGTAGGGAGGACGGAGGGGGTCCCCGAGTTTCTGCTGTGGTGCGGAGAGCTGCGAAGGCCTGGCCTGAAAAGGTAAGGGCGATGGTGGGGGATGCAGAAGAGGCCAGGCCAGAGACAGAGATAAACAGAGAGAGAGGGAGAGAGAGACATAAAGAAATACAGAGAGATGGGGTGGGGGGAGAGAGACACATACAGAGATACAGAGAGAGAGGGTGGGAGAGAGAGAGAGACAGAGAGAGATGCAGAGAGAGGGGGAGAGATAGATAGATAGAGAGATACAGAGAGAGAGGGAGAGAGAGACACATAGAGAGATACAGTAGTGGGGGGGAGGGAGAGAGAGACATAGAGAGATATGAGGGGGGGGAGACCTGAGAGACCTGAGAAAAGAATACCAGTTTTTGACAAAACTCTTAATACAGAAAGGAGTAAATTTTAGATGGTTAATACCAGAAGGAATAATGGTTTACTAGCAAGAACAAAGACATAGATTAGATAAAATAGAAAAAGTGGAATTATTTTACAATGAATACCTGGGAACCCAAGAAGAGCAAAGATTGAGAGAAGAAAAAGGTACAAAAGCCCAAGATGAAGCGGTGAAAGAAAAGGAAAACCAAAAAAAAAAAAAAGAAAAAGAAAAAAAAGAGATGACAAAAGAGCAAGAAGAAAAGGCAATGAGAGGAGGGGCAAGGGCAAAAGAGCCTAAGATCAAAGAGATAAGAATGACAAGATCAACAAAAACTAGTAACAAGTAAAAAATGGAAGAAGAAATAAAAGCAATATCAATAAACATCATCAATAAGCTTAAATTCGGTGATAAAAAGGAAAATAACTCTTAATAAACTGGAGAAATTAAAAATGGACATAGTATGCCTACAAGAAGTTCATATTAGAAAACATCATAGAAAATTATTGGAGTATCCAGAACAGGGCGATTTGTTTACTGCATTGACATATCAAAGCAAAAGAGGTGTAGTACTATACATTAAAAAGAAATTAGACTCTAAACAAATATATGCGGATGAAGGGAGGATTTTAATGGTGGAAGTAACAATGAATAATAAACAAATATTGTTGGTGGCGATATATGCACCAAATGATAAACAAGAAGGATTTTATGGAAAATTGCACAGGAAAATAATAGAATATGACCATGATAATATTTGTATAATGGGAGATTACAACGCAATAAGAGAAGTAGATTGGGACTATAAGACAACAAAAATCAATAAGAAACCCAGAAAAACGGTCCCCTTTTTCACAATGGCAGAGGAAATAGGCATTAAAGATGTTTGGAGAGAAAGACATTTGAAAGAAAAACAATATACTTTCCACTCAAATAGACATATGTCATGGTCCAGAATAGACATGATGTGGATGACAAATGATTTATTAGTTAATGTACAAGACATTAATATTGAAACAAGTATATGGGCGGACCATAACCCGATTATAACTATATGGAAGGGACAAAGAAAGACATTAAGATGGACATTGAATCCAATTTTAAATGAAAAAGAGTTTAAACAATCTGTAGAGAAAGAACTGGGGTTCTTTTTTAAGAAAAATAGAAAGGAAGATACTTCACTATAAAACGTACGGGACACAGCAAAAGCATACATCCGAGGATTGGCAATGACTTATGTGAGAAAAAGAAACAAAAAGAAAAGATATACACAGAAAAAATTGGAAGAAGAATATAAGAAATTGGAGATGGAACTACAAAATAATATGCAAAATAAGGGGTTTCTTCAAAATGGATTTGAAGAAAGATGAAATGAATTTAATTGAAAAAGAAGATTTGGCTTATAAAATAAAGATGTCTAAACAAAACTTTTTTGAAAATGCTAATAAGCCAGGTAGATGGTTGGCATATAAAATGAAAAAGGAGAAGGAGAAGAAATTGATCAATCAACTAATAGATGAAGAAGGACAGCTATGTTATCGAAATGAGGAAAAGAAAAAAGTGGTACAGAAACGCTACAAGAAACTTTATGAACAAGAGATAACATCAGAAGAGAAAATTAAGAAATATTTAGAAATGTCTGATCTACCAAAAATACCAGAAGAGTATAAGGAAGCTTTAGAGGGAAGGATAACGATGATGGAGGTGATAGAAGAAATCAAAAAACAAAAAAATGATAAAACACCAGGTCCAGATGGATTATCAGCAGAACTGTATAAAACACTTCAAGATGTACTCAGTAATATATTGCTGGAAGTATTTAATGACTGTCTAGTGAATGCAAAAATACCTGACTCATGGAGGGAGGCATATATTACGTTTATACCGAAGGATGATACAGACTTACAACAAATTAAAAACTATAGACCGATATCTTTGTTAAACGTGGATTACAAAATATTTGCGTCAATAATGGCGAATAGATTGAAGAGGTTGTTAAATGAATTTGTACATGCAGACCAAAATGGTTTTTTACTAAAAAGGCAAATTAGAGATAATATGAGAATGATCTTGAATGTTTTAGAATATTATGAGGCACATCCAGAAAAACAAATAGCATTGATATTTTTAGATGCGCAAAAAGCTTTTGATAATGTGAATTGGAAATTTATGATGAAACAACTACAGATTATGGAGTTTGGGGGAAGATTCATAAAGATGATTGAAACAATTTATAGTAAACAATTTGCAAAGGTGATAATAAATGGAGATACGACAGAGAAAGTTAATATTATGAAAGGGTCAAGACAAGGATGTCCTCTATCCCCATTGTTATTTGTGTTGACACTAGAGGTGTTAACTAGAAATATAAGACAAAATAGAGAGATAAGGGGGACACAAATTAAAAAAGAAGAGTATAAATTACAAGCATTTGCAGATGATTTAGTGTTTATATTAGAGGAACCATTAGAAGTAGGTCCTAAATTAATAGAACAAATAGAGAGATATGGAGAAGTGGCAGGATTGAAAATTAATAAAGATAAAACAAAGATATTGGTGAAAAATATTACAGAGAAACAGAAAAGAGAATTACTGGAGAAACTAGATATCCAGATTACTAAAAAGGTAAGGTATTTGGGAATACAATTAACAGCAAAATATGCAATGATTAAAGAAGATAATTATTATAAGCTGAAAAATCAGATAGAAACAGACTTGGGAAAATGGAGAAAACCGCAATTATTACTAATGGGAAGAATAGCAGTAATTAAGATGAAATCCCTCTGATGGTGATGCTACCTATCCCACTAAGATGGTCAAAGGCCTGGAGACTAAACCATATGAAGAACAGCTACAGGTTTTGGGTCTGGCTAGTTTAAAGAAAAGAAAAATTGGGGTGACATGATAGTAGTATTGTCAGTATTTGAGGGGCTGCCACAAAGAAAAGAGGGTCAAATTATTCTCTAAAGCACCAGAGAGCAGGAGAAAATAATGGTTGGAAACTGATCAAAGAGAGAAGCAATCAGGAATTAAGGAGAAACTAACAGTAAGGACAATTAACCAGTGGAACAGCTTGCCTTCAGAAATTGTGGACTTTCCATCACTGGAGCGTTTTAAGAAGAGACTGGACAGTCACTTTTCTGAAATAGTATAGGTTCTCCTGCTTGAGCAGGGGACTGGACTAGAAGACCTCTAAGATCCATTCCAGCTCTATTCTATTCTATTCTACTATTCTATTCTACTATTTTAAGATATCTTTTTTCATTTAGAAAAATAGAAGAAAGTTTATGAAAGGACATAATTATGTTATTTCCTCTGTAATTCTCTTGTATACAGTTTCATAGAATTTTCTTCCCATCTACCTGAAAATGATCAGAATTATGACATTGGACTGGGTACTGCATTATGCTTGGCATAGGATGCCTTAGATAAATATCCATTCCAACTCTATTCTAATAACTGGTTTGCTTTCTTCTCTTTTTTTTGATCTGTGTTGGTGTCTTTTTTGAAATTCATTTTATAACATCTTCTTTGATTTCATTCCACAGTCCTCTGATTGTCTATTATTGAAGTTCAGGATTTCACAATTATTCCTGATATTCTCCTTGAAAATGGTGGTTATATGCTCAAGACTAACTGATTGCTTTATTTTTCTAATCTAGTTTGATGTGGAACTAGGATTTCAGTACCTTGAAATCTGTACCATAATCAGCCTCTGACCATATCTTTGCTATTAGAACTGAATTATTCTATCTCCTTGAACCAATAATATAGGAAATTTGATTTCTGTGTATTATAGCCACATAGATATAGAAAATGGCTCTTCAGAATAGACTTTCATGCTTGAAAACTGTTTATATTTGCTGGTTTGTGCTGTGCATATCACACAGATAATTATTATTTAGACAGATTGAGAAGTGAGCTTTCTCAGAAGCATAAAACATTTTTATTTAATATTTTCGAATGCCATTCAAAACTTACATCTCCAAGATTTCTTTCTCTTTATTTAGACAGCTTATTTGGTTGATTGTCACTAGGTTACTCCAGCTGACATTTCTCTACTTTCCTGGAATGCATAAGTATTTTTTTAAATGGTACTTTAAACAACACTGTAGTAACACTTAGAAAGCACCAATGAAAATGTCTATCACTGTTTAGGCAAAGAACTGCATAAGATATCTTTAAAATCTTCCATTCCCCCAAACCATTTTGTATTGGAATGAACAACTAGCTCCTTTACAAACTACATGTACAACAATAATCAACAGTTCAATGGAAACTTTGCAACTCATGCCTTTAGCAATAAAATATTTCTACTGGTCAAATAAGAAGATGATTGATCAGAAGCAAATTCATTAACCTTATGTGACCCTAACAAAAAACCAAATCATGCATAGCATGATGCAAAGATCTATTTATATCTGAGAGCACCAAGTAAAATTTTATCATGTTTTCATTTCAACCAGTTATTATTGTAGCTAATGAATGATGGATAATTTAATGGATGATGGATGGATAAGTAGGGCGAGGAAATCCTGTTTGCAAAACTTAACTATTTGGAAGAAATATTGAATTATAAAGATTGGGTTTGGTGCGGCAGGGATTTATACCAATATCTAAAGGATGAAGAAATCCTATCTCGCCTATAGCTTTCCCACTTCAATTAGACATTAGGAATAGAATGTATTGTTATTAGCAATAGCCAGTAAAACAGAAGGCAGGACAAAGAAGAGAAAATATTTCAAATAATTCACTTTTACATTCGTCAAAAGGAAGAGGACATGAGAAAAATTGGAAGGTGGCTAGAAAAGAATGGGCAAAGAGGAAAAATAATTCAGTCCACATTTTCAATTTCTAAAAGAAACTCTAAATATGGCTGAAATCCCTATATGTCTTGGTAATGTTCAGGTTCTACATTTTCTTGGAATTTTCAAAAACAAGAGCATAAAATTAAATTCTTTAATCATACTAACATTCAGATATAATTTCTAGTAATGTGAATGAGGGAAATGAGATATTTCTTGGAGGAAGGAATTACTTGTTTTACTAGTCCCTTCTGTTTTTTCCCCTCTTATAATGTGGGAATTCTTAATCAATGGTTACTGATGAATGGAAGAAGAGATTCACAACATTCAAACAGATTTTACTTTAACAAACTCGCTAATAAATGATGGCTGGAAGTTGCTTTTACAGTTTCTAATATTTCATACTTTATCCCTAATTCTTGCATTAAAGAATTTGTATGGTTATGGAATTTGTGTGATTGTTGTTTTCTGGTTCATGTTTTGCAATACAGGTCTTAATGCTGGCTATAATAATTAAATTAAATCACCGTTGCTTAGAGCATAGGTCTGCAGCCTTTGGGGGCTAATGCATATATCTGAAATCTTGAGACTATGTTAAGGGCATTCTTACAAAGTGGTTGCCATGGTAGACTGGCCATTTACAAAATACCCATTTACTAACAGATAAACACAAGTGTTATGTCCTTATAAGGACATCTGCCAGGGATTGGCTAGTCCTGTCACTGCGTTATTTTATTTACCAGCTGAGCTCATTATTTCTGGACTGTCAGACTCTCCGTAGCTTTGCCAACTTCTTATCAGTAAGCTACGTGTTTCCGTATCCACCCACATTCCTTCTCACACTCTTCCTTTGTTCTCTTTCCAGCAAGGTCCGGCTAATATAGCCGGCAAGAATTATTTTCAAAAATGTAGCAATTAACTTTTCTTAGTTAGTGAGGTGTTTTATTTTCTTTATAACAAATAAATGAGTTTTATTAGAAACCTTCCTCGCGTTTCTTTTCAGAATATTGCAACTTGGAATAAGCCTCGATTCATCTCCTCTAAACCAGGGTAATTAGTCCCAGAGCCAAACATGGGATTAATAAATGCCCTGACATCTGGTAGCAGAGGATGGTTTGATTTATGGCTTTTTTCCTTTTTTTGTTACTTCTGATAAGAGCGCATAGGCAATTAGTTTTTAGCTACTGAGGTATGCTAATTATATTGCTGAGATGCTGAGATGCCGAAACAGAAGTAAAACAAATACAAAATGTATTTTCCTGACAAGTCCTCCGGCAGGAAATTCAAAATGCTGTCTCCGGGCGGTGTGACTTGTCGGGAGCGCTTAAAAGGAGAGCTCCGGCAGTGCAGCCGCCAGTCTTATTCTCACTAATAAAAGTACTGAATGGACCACGCTGGTCGCGTCTTCTTTTCCTGTGCCTGATCTAACACTGGCGACGAAGGACACAAAAAGAACCACAGCGACGATTTCAGGGCACAGCGCCAACTGATTAGAGAGCTGATCTGAGCTGAAGTCACTGGACCGAAGCCGACAGAAGCATGGCATTGCCGTAAGCTCCACTCGTATCGCTCGCTCCACTCAACCCCGGGAAGGAGAAATGGAGATCCTACATGGTCCGGTTTTGCCAATTCCTGAGGGGTAACAACTACCAGGACCTGAACGACGACCATAAAAGAGCCCTGTTCCTGGCTCACTGCGGCTCTGAGGTACTGGAGATGGCCATTGACCTCGTGGCGCCAAGAGACATTGAGGAAATGTCTTGGGCCGACCTCCAAGAAGTGCTACAAGAGTACTATGCCCCAACAGGGACTCCAATCGCAAACTGCTTCACATTCCATCAGAGGAACCAGCGGGATGGAGAGCCCATCAAAGATTTTGTGGCAGCCCTACGCCAAATCGCAGCAAATTGCGAATTTGATAATGTGGACAATGCCATCAGAGACCGAATTGTATTCAGCATGAAGGACGTGACTCTACAGAAGAAATTCCTGAGCCGAAAGAGGATACCACTAAAAGAAGTCATCAAGGAAGCCACGGCTGCGGAGACTTTGGAAAAAGCGGCGGCTGCAATGATAAAGACTAAAGCGGTCCACAAGATACAGAAGGCTCCCCAAAGTTCCACTGATGACTCCACCGCTGCATCCGAGTCCGATGAGGAAATGGCCATCCACAAGGTCTCCAAACCCCCAAGGCAGGAAACCACACAAAATGGCGACTGGGGAGAGGGCTGCAGCAGCTGCAGAGGAGACCATGCAAGGGCCACTTGCCGATGGAGAGATGCCACCTGCAGATGCTGCCTGAAGAGGGGGCACATCACAGAGGCCTGCAGAGCCACAGAGCCGGCCCCAGAACTGCCGAAGCACTGGAACCGCGAAATTCAGAAATATCACCAAAGATCATCCAAACGGTCCTCTTTCGAACCCAGATGTGGTGAAGACGAATTCTTCAGGAGTGGGGCAGTCCATCAGACGACCATCGCTCACACCGACGACGACATTTCTCTATGTCTCTCTCTCCCTCTCTCTCTGTTTATCTCTGTCTCTGGCCCTGCCTCTTCTGCATCCTCCACCATCGCCCTTACCTTTTCAGCTCAGGCCTTCGCAGCTCTCTGCACCACAGCAGAAACTCACCCCCCTGTCCTCCCTACAGATGTTCTTTGGGGGCTCGATGGGGAGATGCATAGCAAGGAAGGGAAGGGAGGGAGGGAGGGAGGAGTGTGATGGGGGTTCAAGGCTGGTTTGGGGCTTCCCACCCAAAGGAAGAAAGTGGCAAAGCCAGGAGCCACACACACCCCACTGGACCCCTGCTGCACAGTTCTCCTCCCCCGCCTGCCAAGGGCAGGTGAATGATTAAATCCCCCGCTTTTCCAGGTGAAACAAAGGAAGGCCAGCCATCCTTCTGCCCGTTTCTGCCCCCCGAAGACCCTTTTCTGCCAGAGACCAAAATTTTTGTGTAGGCTCCATGAACTGCCAGAGCGCCCACCTGGGAATCAAAGGCAGCACTGGTCAAAGGTGACTCCAAGGCTCCAGTTGCCTCCATCTCCCGCTCACCGACCGGATTCGCATAGTGCCGGTTAGCGGCTGGTCTTTCTGACCTCGGGGCCTGTGGTAGCGCTGGGCCAGGCGCAATTCGAGCCAGGCGAGGGACGGAGGGTTCCTGTTCGGCAGACCCAGGAAGCCTCATTGCCAGGTGTTCTTTGGAGGGAGCTCTGAGAGCAGCTGGCGAGGGGGATGGGCAGCAGCGGTGGGCGAGGCTAGTTTGCGGGGTGGCCGGGGGAGGGGGAGGTCAGAGCCAGGCTTGGGCGGGCCCCGCCCAGCCCTAGAAGTGCCAGCTGTGATGGCTTCCTGCTGAGCCTGGTGGCAGGATATGGCCCTCGGGCGTGTCTGCCTTCCAAATGCGCAGTTTCTTGGAAGCAATATGGAGAGTCTAAATATAAGGAGCAGAAATCTGTTGAGCATAATCAGGGCTGGGCGGCTGCCATGTTGGTTTGACCCAGTATTATTGGACGATCTGGTGAAGCCCTGACCAGTTGACTCTCCATCTCTGTTTTGTGCGATGTTTACAGCTGCTGACCTGCTTGCGCTGCGAGACTCCCCCCTCTTGCAGGTTTGGCCTTCCTCACTATCGAGGGCCTACCTTGATGACGGATTTTGGAATCCCGAGAGGTGGCATGCGGCGAGGAGGGGGTTGTGGGTTTTTTGGGGGAAATTTTTAGATAAGGTTTTAAAGGTTTCTGGGGAGGCCAGAGACGGCTGAAGAGCATGGCACTAGAGATGCAGGAACCGGGGTCAAGGAGGGGGTTAGAGCTTGTGCTGTGGATGGACATTACATCAGTACTGTGGGTGGGAGGGGCAGATATGGCGGGAGCAGGGGGCCACATCAGGTTGTGGGAGCGCGCGCCCGCTGGCTCCAAGTGGTGGCGCGCTCCGGCCTCCAATGCTCCCCTCATTCCCCAGGTTGCACAGACCCTCAGGCCCTGGGCCTTCGGCTGATGCTGTGCAACACCCGGTCCGTGGTAAATAAAGCCCCCCTCATTTGTGATCTTGTTCAGGAGGGGGGAACGGACCTGGCGGGTGTTACAGAGACCTGGTTGGGCCAGGAGGGGGGGTCCCCCTCTTTGAGATGTGCCCACCCGGTTTCTGCGCATTCCATCAGCCGAGGACACAGGGGAGGGGCGGGGGGGGTGGCGGTTGTCATTAGAGAAGGTCTTGGTCCGAGGGAGGTCACTGTTCCTCAGACGGCTGGTTGTGAGTCCCTCCTTATGAAGTGGGGTCATGGGGTGCAGATGGGCGTGCTGGTTACGTACCTGGCTCCCTGCCACGTGACGGCAGCCCTGCCCGAGCTGCTCAACATTATAGCCGCGGTGGCGGTTGACACCCCCAGGCTTATGGTCATGGGGGATTTTAACCTGCCATCCGTCGGTGAGGCGTCTGAGGTGGCTCGGGAGTTCATGGCTTCCATGACGGCCATGGACCTGACCCAGTTAGTTCATGGCCCTACTCACATGGGGGGAAACACGCTAGACCTGGTTTTTGTCTCTGGTCAGTGGTTGAGTGATCTTGAGATAGGGGATATAGTGATCGAGCCCTTGTCATGGTCAGATCACTCCCTCCTTCACTTTGACCTTCGAACCGCCACACCCCGCCGCAGGGAGGCGGAACCATTGAGGTGGTACCGCCCCAGGCGCCTGATGGATCCTGATAGGTTCCAGACGGAGCTTGGGCCATTTCCTGAGGCTCTGGCACACGGCTCGACTGAGGAGCTAGTGGCCACCTGGGATAGGGTGGCCACTGGAGCTTTGGATCGGGTCGTGCCTTTGCAGCCTCTGACCCGGTGTTGATCTCGCATGGCTTCTTGGTTTACCGAGGAGCTGAGGGAGATGAAGCACCAGAAAAGACGCCTGGAGAGTGGTTGGAGGGCCAGCCATTCTGAATCTGACCGAACACTGGTAAGGTCTCATATTAAGACCTACCTGGTGGTGATAAAAGTGGCGAAGTATAACTATTTTGCCACTCTTATTGCATCATCAGATAATCGCCCGGCCGCCCTGTTTAGGGTGACCCGCTCCCTGCTCCACCAGGAAGCGCGGGAGGACCCCTTGGAGGGTAGAGCCGAGGATTTTGTACAGTATCTGTATGACAAAATCGCTCAGATTCGGGAACACCTGGACTCTGACTGGGTAGATTCAGTGGGGAGGACAGAGGCAGGTCTTGTGAGTATTATCTGGGAAGAGTTTGATTCTGTGACGCCCGAAGATGTGGACAGGATACTTGGGAGATTGAGCGCAGCCACATGTTTACTGGACCCGTGTCCCTCCTGGTTGGTGCTGGCCTCTCGGGAAGTTACACGAGGCTGGCTCCAGGGGATTATAAATGCTTCCTTGAGTGAGGGTGTCTTCCCTGCCGCCTTGAAAGAGGCGGTGGTGAGGCCTCTCCTCAAGAAGCCTTCCCTGGACCTGTCAGTTTTGGCAAATTATCGTCCAGTCTCCAACCTTCGCTTCGTTGCGAAGGTTGTTGAGAGTGTGGTAGCGCGACAGCTCCCCCAGTACCTGGATGAATTGTCGTATCTGGATCCGTTCCAGTCGGGCTTCAGGCCTGGGTACAGCACGGAAACAGCATTGGTCGCATTGGTTGATGATCTCTGGAGCACTCGGAACAGGGGTTGCTCCTCTGTCCTGGTCCTATTAGACCTCTCAGCGGCTTTTGATACCATCGACCATGGTATCATGCTGCACCGGCTAGAGGAGTTAGGGGTGGGGGGCACCGTCCTACGGTGGTTCTCCTCCTTTCTCTCTGACCGGTCGCAGTCTGTGTTGACAGGGGGGAAGAGGTCGACCCCGAGGCCCCTTGTATGTGGGGTGCCACAAGGGTCAGTCCTCTCGCCCCTTCTGTTCAACATTTATGTGAAGCCGCTGGGTGAGATCATCCGTGGTTTCGGGGTGAAGTACCATCAGTACGCTGATGATACTCAGCTGTACATCTCCACCCCGGACCACCCCAATGATGCCCTTGAAGTGATGTCCCGGTGCCTGGAGGCCGTGCGGATCTGGATGGGGAGAAACAGACTCAGGCTCAACCCATCCAAGACCGAGTGGCTGTGGTTTCCGACATCCCAATATAGTCAGTTGGTGCCATCACTGACTATTGGGGGTGAGTCATTGGCCCCCACGGAGAGGGTTTGCAACTTGGGTGTCCTCCTGGACTCACGGCTGTCTTTAGAAGAGCACATGACGGCCGTGGCCAGGGGGACTTTTTATCAGGTCCACCTGATTCGCCAGTTGCGCCCCTTTCTGGATCGGGACTCGTTAAACACGGTCACTCATGCCCTCGTTACTTCCCGCTTGGACTACTGCAATCCTTTCTACATGGGGCTCCCCTTGAGGAGCACCCAGAGGCTCCAGCTGGTCCAGAATGCAGCCGCGCGGGTGGTTATGGGAGCGACGTGGCGCTCCCATGTGACCCCCCTCCTGCACGAGCTGCACTGGCTCCCGGTGGTCTTCCGGGTGCGCTTCAAGGTTTTGGTTACCACCTTTAGAGCGCTCCATGGCATCGGACCGGGGTATTTACGAGACCGCCTTCTGCCACCAACAGCCTCTCACCAACCAGTACGCTTCCATAGAGAGGGGCTCCTCAGGGTGCCGTCGGCCAAACAGTGTCGACTGGCGGCCCCCAGGGGGAGAGCCTTCTCTGTGGGGGCACCTACCATCTGGAACGAGCTCCCCCCAGATATACGGAAGATCCCGGACCTGCGTACGTTTCACCGTGCTCTCAAAACTTTTCTATTTCAGCAAGCTGGCCTGGCCTAACTCCCCTCTTTTAAATTTTTTAAATTTTTTAATTCGTGACTTTATAAATTGGGTGTTTTAATCTGTGTTTCGGCCAAAATATTTAATAATTTTAAGGGATTTTTAATATTTGTATTATCTGTATTTTATCTTGGCTGTTCACCGCCCGGAGTCCTTCGGGAGTAGGGCGGTATAGAAATTTGATTAAATAAAATAAAATAAATAAATAAATACATCCAGCAGATGGCTCTGTTTTTCAATATTTTTCAATGTTTGTCAATGTCTTTCAATGTTTTCCAATGTTTTTCATGTTTTTACCTGTCACAGGTGTGACATGTATATAATATAGGTATATAAAAACATGCCCGTAGTCGAATGCAACGTTGTGTCAAAATTTGAAAGCAATCGTGAAGAACTTTCGGAGATGTGCGGTTATGTACAAACGGACATTTACATTTTTATTTATATAGAAGGGGTATAGGCACTGCTGGATATAAAGGATATGGTTGAAACTAGTGCTTTGCACTACAATATGCTAGCTTCCTAATTATTTCTTTTAGGGAACTTGGCTGGAACAAACGAATATGTAAACAGGCATATTTCACCTTAGATGGGATATATGGGACTCAGGGTCTAGATAATAGGCAAGGATGCTAGTGATGGGAAATTCTTTTCTGCATGTTACAAAAGGCAGTCCACTAGGCAACAAGATCCTAAGTCATGCCATGAGTCATAAAGGAACACTAGTGATTGTTGAGTCAATGTTGATAGCAATGGCTGGAAAAATGACTTCCTAGCAGCTTCTCATGAAAATGCTAAAAAAATGCTAGTGAAGCGAAAGAACTTGACTGAGCTATTTTCATATCAATTTCTTTATTTTTAAATCCAAATTTAATAATCCACTTCAGTATCAATGTAGTGAGAAGACTAAAAGTCTAAAAGAAGCCAGTGTTCTATCAACCAATTAGTGCAGTTTTTTAAAAAAATCTAATTGGCAATGTTAAATTATGATACCCAAGGCACTGAAATTTCCTCTTAAATAGGAGCTTTACTTTAGAATGTGAAAACATCCATCTGCTTTGAGACTGCAGACATGGTCCCTTCAATTGTAAATGAAGTAAAAGGAACATATTGAAGAATGAATCAGAAATGTAGTGTTCCCCTGCTAACAGGGTTACTATTTTTAAAAACTTATATTTCAGTTAAACTCAAGAAAAATAAAGCAAGAATGGTTTGGTTCTAGTAAATAGAGGGTTTTTGTTTTTTTTTACTTGCATGGGCTTCTTGTTCCCTTGCTTGCTTGCCATTTCCCCCCCACATTGAAATTTGTGTCTGTATTAATTTATCTGCCATGGGTAAAAACTTTTAGATATTTCATATGGACTACTCAGAGGGCTGAAAAAAATATTTTTGACTGGTCCTCACACTTTTGACCAGTCCTTGAACTTACGACTGTCCTCACATTTTATGTTTTTGCCCTATCTTGTCACCACGGTGAACAGAAGCAGTTGTGAAATGAGTGACACGGTTGTTAAGAATGCTACAATGGGCATAAATGATGACCAGTCGTAAGTGCGAAGACCGGTCAAAAGTGCGAGGACCAGTCAGAAATCACTTTTTTCAGCCCTCTGGGTAGTCCTTTTGTGCATATGGACTACTCAGAGGGCTGAAAAAGTTATTTTTGACTGGTCCTCGCACTTTTGACCAGTCCTCGAACTTACTTACGACTGTCCTCACATTTTATGTTTTTGCCCTATCTTGTCACCATGATGAAGAGAAGCAGTTGTGAAATGAGTGACATGGTTGTTAAGAATGCCGCAACGGGCATAAATGTGAGGATGGTCATAAGTGCGAGGACCGGTCAAAAGTGCGAGGACCAATCAGAAATGACTTTTTTCAGCCCTCTGTAGTCCCTATGCAGATAGCCATGCCCACCGGTCACATGACCAGCTAGCCATGCCCACCCAGTCACATGACCACCAAGCCACACCCTCAACTAAGCCACACCCACAGAACCAGTGGTTAAAAAAATTGAATCCCACCACTGGGTTTAAGCCTCTAGGGCTCTCAGTCAGAGGAATCCATCCGATTCGGCAGCATGAACTCGACAAGCTCCTCAAAGAGTTCAAGGATGTCTTCGATGCCAGCTTAGGTAAATTCGTGGGGAAACACATCTCTTTCGATTTAGATACCTCAATCACCCCAATTTGGCTCAAGCCTTGCAGGGTTCCATTTGCACTTTTGCCTAAGGTAAACACTCAGTTGGATAAACTGATTGCCCAAGGCATATTGGAACCAATCGATCATGCTGCATGGGAGACCCCCATTGTGACCCCAATGAAGCAGGATGGATCTGTGCGCATCTGCACCAATTATAAATGCACCATTAACCGGGCATTACAGCAGAGCGCATACCCAGTCCCAGTCGTGCAACATCTGTTGCATTTACTCAGGAGTGGGACCATATTTGCAAAACTGGACTTGGCCCAGGCTTACCAGCAACTGCCAGTCGACAAAAAACTGCGGAGGCTCAGACTATTGTCATCCACTGGGGCTCATTCAAATGCAATCGCCTCCAATTTGGAGTCAGCGCAGCCCCTGGCATTTTTCAATCAATGATGGAGCGCCTTCTCCAAGGCATTCCAGGGGTGATGCCATACTTTGATGATGTACTAATCTCCGGCACCTCCAGATCTCAACTCTTGGAACAGCTTAGGCTCACCCTGAAGCAGTTCCAAGAGAAGGGTCTGTGTGTGAGGAGAGACAAGTGCATCATTGGGGTCCAGGAGGTCGAGTGCCTGGGCTACTTAATAGGTAGCATTGGCATACACCCCACCAAATCTAAGATCAAGGCGATTCATGAAGCCCCGGCCCCCAAAAACAAGCCAGAGCTTCAGGCTTTCTTAGGATTGCTAAATTTCTATAGCGTTTTCCTTAAACAGAAAGCCACAGTTGCTGAGCCACTCCATCGCCTTCTGGGAAAAGGGGCCCCTTGGAAGGGGGGTAGAGCCAAGGAAACCGCATTCAAGAACATCAAGGGGCTCCTATCCTCGGACAGCGTGCTGATACAGTATCACGAGATGCTTCCGCTGGTATTGACCTGTGATGCGTCTCCATATGGAGTCGGGGCTGTCCTCAGCCACCGATTGCCCAACAACACGGAAGCCCCCATAGCCTTCTTCTCTAAGACTCTGGCGGCAGCTGAGCGCAATTACAGCCAGCTGGATAAGGAAGCCTTGGCCATTGTGGCTGGCATCAAGGGCTTCCACGAATACCTCTACGGGAGGGCATTCAAAATCATCACTGACCATAAGCCCCTCCTCAGACTCTTCGCAGGCAACAAACAAACACCGACATACATGTCGCCCAGGATGACGCGCTGGGCCATCTTCCTCGCCGGGTATTCGTACACTCTCACACACAGACCCAGTAAAACCATCAGTAACAGTAATCAGTAGGTTAATCAGTAACCTACACCCTCAGTAGGTGCCCAACGCAGGAATCAGTGGAAGACCCCGCACCCACCTCGGCCTTTTCCACATTGACGGAGACCTGCAGTGCCCAGTATCTTCCACGGACGTGGCAGCCCACACGAAGAAGGAAAAGATCCTCAGGCAAGTCATGTCCTGGGTCCTGAGGTGTTGGCCAACAGAAAAAGTGGGCAAAGAGTTCAGCCCTTTCTTAAGAAAGCAGCAAGAACTCTCAACTATGAAGGGCTGCCTACTCTGGGGCGACAGAGTAGTGATACCATGACCGCTGCAGAAGAGGACCCTGGATTATAACCAAAATCCTCACCAATTCTCTTTCTCCAGTTGTTAATGTTGTTTCATTCAATATTAATAATAATATGGTTTCCAATTTCAATTTGACCCTTTTCTTAATCATTTCAAATATTTCATTTTCTATCCTAAACCAAAAAAGTTCAACCCCATTACATTTACACCACATATGAACATATGTCCTGAGTTCCACTTTACATCTCCAACACATTTTATCCATTTTATTATCCATTTGGAAAAGTCTTATTGGGGTCAAATACCACTTCCAAATAACTTTATAGTTATGTTCTTTAATCCTTATTGATAATGTCCTCATTATTCTACTAACCCAGTTCATATTCCAATTTTGATCAGAAATTTCAATACCCAGTTCTTTTACCCATTTCTCTTTCATTACCCTTTGTGAATTATTATCAAAGTTAATAATTTTATAAATTTTACTAACTAATCCCTTTGGCCCAATTTCATCTTTTATTATTCGAGATGTCAAATTTTCAAATTCCGTTTCCTTTCTACTCTCATCATTCCTTTCTTTACATTTCCTATTCCATTTATTCATTTGAATTCTTTCAAACCAATTAATGTTTAATTTTCCATAAATTTCCTCTTTCCTCATTTCATTTTCTATAAATTTCAACCATTCACTAATTGTTTCCACTTTCTCTTCTATTATGATCCTCTCTCTGTTACTATTTAATTTCATTGGGCAATTCTCTTTCAGTTACCTTAATACAATACGTCTGGTATTAATTTTTTTGCTACTCTGTCCCAATTTTTAGTCAAACTATTTAACCAGTAATTACAAATTTTAACCTTACCTTTAAAATTTTCCAGAAACCATTTGTATCCAAACTTCTTTATTTCCTTCATTTCCAAACTACCCCAAAGTTTAACATCTCCTTTTAAAATTTTTACTACTGTTTTTATATTAAATGCTCTATAATAGTTTAATAATTTTGGAATTCCTAAACCACCTTGTTTTTGGTTCTGATACCACATTTTCTTAATCAATCTTGGTTTTTTATCCCCATTACAAAATTTATCTAATTTTTTTTGATATACTTCAATGTCCTTCTCGGTTAAAAAAATCGGAAGCATCTCGAATAAAAAGTTAAATTTAGGAAGTAACATCATTTTACATAAAGCTACTCTACCAAACCAAGATAACTTTAGTTTTTTATATTTCCCAATTTTCTCTTCAATTTCTTTTATTACTATGTCATAATTTAGTTTCTTTAAATTTTTAATTTTAAGTGAAAGTATAATACCTAAATATCTTAAATTATCCTTTATCCTAATTCCAAATTGATTTTGTAATTTTTCTAATTTGTTTTCCCTATCAATTTCCATTAATAATTCTGATTTTGCCCAATTTACTTTCAAACCAGTCATATCTTCAAATTCTTTCAAATGTATTTAAACTCTTTTTATATCATTTGTAATATTATTCAAAATGACAAGAGTGTCATCTGCATATAAATTAACTTTGATGCCTTTATAACCTATTAATTCTGAATCCTCTTCAATCAAAGTTGTTAAAATTTCCATTGCTAATAAAAATAGACCCTATCTCGTCCCTGCTTCCAAATTTATATCTTGTGTAAATATACCATTTACCTTCACTCTTGCCGTACCCCTCTGGTACAATTTGGAAATAATATGAATAAATTTATTACCAAATCCTAATGCAGAAATCATTTCTTTTATAGTATCCCATTGTATAGAATCAAAGGCTTTAAAAATATCCAAGGCAAGAATACCTATTTTATCACCATTATTCTCAGCAATATCAATAACATTTAATACTCTTCTAACTAAATCATACATATAACGCCCTTTAACAAAACCTACTTGATTATGGTTTATATATTTATCTATATTGGTTATAATGGGGAGAATTGCTAGATATTGGAAATTAAATGCTGACTTAAAATTAGAAGAATGGTATAATGAAACATGGAAATTTGCATTAAATGATAAATTGACTTGTGATATTAAAATTAGAAGTGGTATATACAAAGAAAATGTTTTTTGGAACACTTGGCAACCATTTGTGGATTTTGCACTTAGGAGATTGGATGAATCGGCACCAGTACCTTATCAAAGAGATTTCTGGAAGAATTGAAGACTTCAATTTCCTAAAATTTCCTTCCCATTTGTATAGCACATTGGGGGGAAAAAAAATTCTTTCCTTATTATTGATTTTTGTATTTTTCTTTCTTTCTGTTACTCTTTAACAATAAAAATATAATAAAATATAATAAAATTATTAAAAAAAAGAAAAAAAAAAAGAAGAGGACCCTGGAGAGCCTTCACAATGGGCACCTGGGCATCATGAAGATGAAGGCGCTGGCCAGAAGCTACGTCTGGTAGCCCGCCCTGGACAAGGACATTGAACAATGGGTCTCCAGATGGGCCCCATGCCAAGAGGTCAGACCAGCACCAGCACAAGCCCAACCCACAGAATGGGAGATGCCTAGTGCCCCCTGGTCCAGCATTCACATCGACTTTGCGGGGCCTATGGCAGGCAAATACCTCCTCATCGTGGTGGATGCATTCTCCAAATGGCTGGAGGTCATCCAAATGCCCAACATCACCACCGAGGCAACTGTCCGGGCCCTACGCAGACTCTTCACCACCCATGGAACTCCGGACGTCCTGGTGTCAGACAACGGGCCACAGCTCACCACCAAGCCGATGGAATCGTTCCTGGCTGAGCTGGGCATCCGCCATGCCCTCATTGCCCCATACAGGCCGGCGGGAAATGGGCAAGTTGAGAGGATGGTGAGGCTCACCAAGGAAGCTCTCACCAAGATGGGCACCGGGGATTGGCAGGAGAGGATCGATAAATTCCTCTTCACGCAGCATATCACGCTGCACGCCACCACACACAGAAGTCCAGCCGAATTACTCATGGGGAAGAAGCTGAGGACACCATTGGACTGGCTACACCCCCAGTACAACCCCCAAGAACCAGTGAATGCAAGCTGGCCGCCGCGCACCTTCACCGAGGGAGACCCAGTCTATGCTCTCAACTTCCACAAGCCTCCAAAGTGGCTGAAGGGAGTGATCAGCAGAACAACGGGCCCGAGGTCGTACCAAGTGGAGCTGGGAGACGGGCAGATCGTCAAACACCATGTCGACCAGCTCCGGAAAAAGTGGAGGGAAAGTGGCGGAAACCGCGAAAACCAGTCTGACAAGGTAGGCCTAAAACCACCCTGACGATGTAGGCCTGCGCCACCCCGACGAGGTAGGCTTACCACAACCAGACAAGGTAGGCCTGTGCCACCCCGACGAGGTAGGCTTACCACAACCAGACGAGGTAGGCCTGTGCCACCCCAGCGAGGTGGGCCTACAGCACCCAGTCCAGGTAGACTGACCACACCCAGACAAGGTAGGCCTACAACACCCAGACAAGGGAGACCTCTGACACCCCAGCAAGGTCGGGCTGCTCCACACTGTGGAGCAGGTCAACTACCACCACCGGAATGCGAGGACCCCCAATGACAATCATGATGGCTGCAGCAACAACCGAGACCAAGGGCCCGGATGACAGCGGATGCCTCCAGCGCCAAAAACCAGCCACAGAGTGAAGGGAAAACAACCATCGACTTACCGGGTTCCTGGCATCCAGTCCTGATCAGTGGCAAGTTGCAGCAGCTGAGGCATCGTTCCCCGGGGCCGCTGGGCAGTCCCGAGAACCCAGCCGGAGGTGTGGGGCCTGAGCCCGCACTCTTGACGGCCGAGTTCTGGACGGTTCCAAGGCGGGAACCGGGAGAGACAAGAGCCTCGTCTGCCCGGGTCGACAGCGAGGCAAGAAGTGCTCTGCGCAGGTCAGATAGGACGGGGAGGTGCCCCGCCTACCTGCACGACTACATCATGTACATGACCAATGGAGAGACAGACTAAGAACTAGGAGGGGAGGGGTGTTATGTCCCTATATGGGCATCCCTGCCGGATTGGCTAGTCCACCGGCGGGAGATTCGAAGATCTGTCATTGGCCGGCTTGCCTGCCGACTCCCTTTATAAGGCGAGCCTGGCAGCACAGTCGGCGGTTCTGATTCTCTTAATAAAAGTGCTGAACGGACCACTCGCTGCTCGCGTATTCTTGCTCCTTGAGCCAATCTAACAAAATCAAACAATAAAAGGATTGAAATTTAAACAGGAGGAATATAAGGTCCAAGCATTCGCGAATGATCTGGTTTTTATTATGCAAGATCCTTTGGAGATGGGAACTATCTAGATACATGAAGTTGAAGAATTTGGTAAAGTAACAGGGCTTAAAATAAACAAGGAAAAAACTAAAATGTTAATGAAGAACTGTACTAAAAGGCAAGGGGAAGAATTGGAAAGGAAATTGGGGATTCAAATTGCCAAAAAGGTGAAATACTTAGGAATTTGGCTTATGGCAAAATATTCTACTGTAAAGGAGGATAATTACAATAAATTGATTCAACAAATACAAAAAGATTTAGACATGTGGGCCAAATTACAGCTATCTTTAGTAGGTAGAATAGCCATAATAAAGATGAACAGGATGGAGATCTAAGCCACAAAAAGTTAAGAAAAGAAGAAGCAGGTCCTACAAAAATAAAATTTTTTAGACTAAACAACAGTGTAATGCCAGTTACTTAAGAGACGATTAAAAACATGAAAATATAGCTGAGGCAAAGTATTGGTTTATACTATCTTGAGGAGAGTGACAGATCTCTGCAGTGCTGTGTTTCTGGGATGTGGAAGATGGCCTTTAACTGAGTGGATTGGAACTTTCTATTTTGGACTCTTTGACAAATGGATTATGTTTATGCTGAGCTATAAGGCAAAGAGAACTATGGGACTGGGGCATGCAGAAGATCTGGTTGTTACCCTAATACGGTGGTTGGAATTAATAATCTAGATGAAAGACATTACAGAAGATACTATATGGAATATAAATATTAAGTCACTCGGGTGGTTTTTTATATACGAAAACATTTATTATTGATGGAGGCAGATGGTAATTGAAGATACTGAACATACTGTTGGAACTAGAATTTGATGTTACCCTAACATGGGTGATGGAATTAACAATCCAGCTGAAAGACATTACAGAAGATACCATATGGATTACAAGCTTAAAGTCATTTGAGGATATTATCTATATATGGAAATATTTTTTAGTGGTGTGGGCAGAAGAACAAAGATATTGAAAATATTATGTATGGTAGACCTGCAGGAAAGTGGGTGGAGATAGGCTAGCTTACTGATTGTTTAGTTTAGGAAAAGGGATGTTATGTTATATTAATATACGTAAAATATTTGAATTAAGAGATATATGTATGGGGGAGGAGGAAATAGATAGATTATGAGTTGAAATTGCCAAATTAGGATTTATTATATAATTTTATAGTTGAATGTTGCTTTGAAATGTATAGTATAAGGGGGATATAATAATATTGTTAGAAAGAAAGGGTCAGCATATGGGGGGTGGAGTAAAAAGGATGGTAAAGTATTATATAATCTGTTATTAATTTGGGTTTTATTCTGGAGAAGCCACAGGGGGAGGGGAGGGGGAGGGGGGTTAGGGAGGAGGGGGGGGAAAAAGGGGGAAAAATCTGTATTTGAAAAACTTTTTTAATTAAAAAAAAAAGATGAACATATTACCTAAATTGTTATATTTGTTTCAATCGATACCAATTAGATTAGGGAAACCATTTTTTGAACATTTAAATAGAATGATAGGTAAATTCATTTGGCTGGGGAAAAAAGCCCAAATAAAACATAAACTTCTGCAAGACTCCAGAACCAAAGGAGCTTTGGCCTACCCGACTGGGAACTATATTATCAGGTGGCGGCAATAACTTGGTTAAAAGATTGTGTTCAATTAAGAAACAAGAGAATATTAACATTGGAAGGCTATGACCTTCAATTGGGATGGCATGCGTTTCGGGAAGGAAAAATTAAGACTCATACATATTTTCAGAAACATCTAGTGCGAAATGCTTTGATAAATATTTGGGATATTATAAGAAAAAAATCATTGTATGAAAGTTCCAGTTTGGATATCAACAATGGAGGCCATAATTTATCCCAACATGCTGGACTTAAATAAAGTAGTAAGATATTCGGAATTATTAGATGAATTTGGAAATTTAAAATCAGAACAGGATCTGAAAAAACAGGGAATAAAAATTGATTGGTGGCCATATTTGCAAATTAGAACAAAATATAAAAAAGACAGGGAACAATATGGTATATATAGAGAACAATTGAAATTTGATAAGATACTATTAGGATCAGGGGAAAAAATGATCACAAAAACATATAATTTCCTGTTAAAATTTAAACTGGAAGAAGAAACTGTGAAAGAAACAATGATTAGTTGGGTAAGAAATTTTGGATACAACATTCATTTGGATCAATGGGATAAATTATGGGAGAGAAACTACAAACTAACAATGTCAACTGGTTACAAGGAGAATGTTTACAAGATGTTTTACCGATGGCATTTGCCATCAGCGAGATTGGCCAGGATGTTCTCGAACAGGTTTCCAGAATGTTGGAGGTGCGGCCATAACCAAGGGATGTTCTACCACATGTGGTGGACCTGCCCTAAGATTAGGAAATTCTGGTGGAAGATAAAAAAACGGCTGGAAGAGATAACTGGGCAGAAGATAGAAAGGAAGCCAGAACTATTCCTCTAGAAGGGGTGCTCCTTCCATTTGTTTGTATTTTTGTCCATTATAGATGAAGTATGTGTTGGATAGGCAGTGGTTGGTCAGATCTAGGATGTGCTTGGGGGGGTTATATTTGTTTGGGATAGCTATCAAAGCTTCTTTGATTGTTACTTGGGTGAAGAGG